>NC_081200.1:31975753-32293708 GCF_902713425.1 Acipenser ruthenus | reverse complement strand
ATACTGCACTGTACAGCTTACAGTAAGCTAAAATTGGTAGTACATACAAGTTATTGAATAAGAGAATCAGGATTTACCCATAAGACAATGGCTGGGAAATCGGTACAATATTTTTTCCTTTCATTTTTTGGACAAGAAGAAAACAATAATTGTAAGTTATAAAACTTAAGAAATGACCTGCATTTAGGCAGGACCATTTAGATTAACATTTTGAATTGTTTCTTATTTTGTTACAGTTTGGGCCTTGTCAAAAATGGAAAGGAAAGTTATGTAACTCTATCAGTTACCCATTTTATTTTCAAGTCAGTCACTGATGGGTAACAGTCTTGACATCAGAACCAAAGTACAGCCTGGCACAAACTCCAGTCATGTGTAGTGAGGGTGGACCCTACAGTATAGAGATGAGATGCAATGTTGAAGCCTAGCCATATGCCTATCAAAATAGTTCCACCACTTAAATGTCACAGACTTTTTTGAAAAATACTTTTTGCTGTTTATCAGTATCTTTCTCCAAATAGAGACACTTTGTATGTATTTCCCCTGGGGAGGCACCTTATTGTAAGAGCTATTGAAAGCTATAGGTAGGTAAACAACCATGGGCATGGCTACCTATGTTTCTTTTTTTTTTTTTTTGTCATCATTACTGAATCAGGTATTGCAGATACTCATGTGAAGAAAAGTCACCTCCAACGACCTTTATAAATCTGTCAGTAGTGAGCTGCAGTTTCAGTTATTTCACCCAGAAAACACAACGCCCCACCAAAATAAGAGTTTCCTCATTCATGTTATGTTCCACATTTATTAATATTAAACTCTTAATAAACCATATTATATTAAGAAATGTATCCTTTAAAAGTGCAGCTGTAAAACACTACAATTTTACTTGGCAAAATGTAGGTAAAAAGCAACTGTATCATTAGAAGCATATGTCTGTGCAAAATTATAGCCCTAAAGGAATTTCTGTGCAGATCTTCAACTATTGTTTTTATTAAGCTGATAAAAAACACACCAAGAATTCTTTTTTATTATTATTTACAGTTTTATTTGTTTAAAAAAATCCTGTTGTGTTTTTTTTTTTTTTTTTTTTTTTTTTTTTTATCTTCCAAACTCCATATATTCTCCCTTGAATCTCTAAATAAAGATGAAAACATGTTGCTACAGGAGTGTTCAATGTCTTTTCATTTCAGGCTTAAATGTTAGCCTGGGTGTCTTGAATAGGACGTGACAGTTGCTAGATTTGCACTTACAGAAAATTCTTTACTAACAATGAAGCACATTAAGTGGTTTTCCCTAAAGTGGAAACAATATAACACTCATATTACAGTGCAGTGCATTTTTGTCAACATTAAGTTATATGCCAGACGCTTGAGTAAATATATTGCTGTGCAAACTAGTGGGCTTTAAGAGATTTGGCATAACTAGGACACACACTAAACCTTTTCACTCCCTCTATTGGAAAAATGTTTGACCAAGCAATTGTTTATTGTGTTAATTGTTTTAACACTTGAAGTATGCAACATTTTAATCAGTGGTTTATGGATATGCACGCTTATATTGCTGTAAAGAAGAACAAACAAAGCCACAATCTGCATTACTGACCTAGTACGATATCGGTAGCTGAAAAAGCCAAGTTTTCTAAAAGATTAAAATCTTTATAAATTCAATTACTTTAAAACCTTAGATGGAAACTCTGTAGATACTGCCTGGCACATTCGGTCATGCAGAGCTATTAGATACCCCTTAGCTATAATATGCTTGCCCAGACAAATAAGCATTCCTGTCTGAAGCCTTATAGTCAGAATGTCTAGCATAAGTGCTTTACATTTTAAAAGGCAGCTTCCATCTCCACCAGCCCACACAACTCTTATACCCAGTTCTGCTTCAAATTAGATGGAAAATACAAAAAAGTTTTCTGTATAGAGATGAAATAATCCATTCAACTAGGGTACAAAAAACTAAAATAATCATCTTCTTTTTGTCTTCATAATAATGGACAATACAACTGTAATACTATATAACTGTGTTTACTGCATAAGCCCACCTGCCCACGGCTTATTCTCAGGAAGAAGAAAAAACTTGGTATTTTATAACATTGAAATTGTGATGGATCTTCTTATTTTACCCCTGAGCTATCAGCTTATTTTCATCATCAAGTGACAAACACTGGGTAATCAAAAACAGTATTCTGTTTGCTATTCACCAAAAACAGTAAGAATATTTTATGCTGGTTCCATTTCTAATCATTTTACTCACAATCACTGCAACTAACCATTACTCATCCCTGAAGCATGGCATATAAACATACACTTCTGTATGTTACACGTGACAAAACAGGCAGTATAAAAAAATAAAACATCAATAACAATAATAATAATATAAAGAATAAACTCTCGTGGCAAGATAAATGACAAGACCGAAGGTGGAGTATCCATGTCACCAGAAGCCCGATATAGAGTTACAGGCTTTTTTTTTTGCACACCTTGGTGTACTTTATTTGCTGTAATTAGTTGCAGCCATTTACAAAGTTTGAAAAAGTAGCACACATGACAATTTCCCTTCCCTTGTTTTTTTCATGGTTTTGTTTTGCCACTAAACTTTCCTTTGTTTTTGTGAAGTCCGCTTGGTTACCATAGTAAATTGAACTTTCATATTTGTGTCGCGTTAAATACCTGTCTACGCTTCCCAGTATACCGTAATGTTGTCGAGTTGATGTACTGGTATTTGACGAATTTTCCTGTTTTCTCCATTTTCTTCCAGTTTTGCTTTTAGTAAATTGATATCACTCAACGTGTTTTGTTTTTTTCTTGTGGCAGCATTTACCTGATTTTTAACAAACACAGCTGTTTTCATGAGCAACATTTTGAAATCTGGTTGTCATTTTCATTAAACTGCCAGTTTGTGTGCTGTGGTGAAGTCAGTTAAGATGCCCATGCGGCCTGTACATAATAAACCTTATAATCTTACAGCTGTACATAATAAGACTGTAAACTCTGGGAGTTGTAACGTAATCTATAGGGCTGTAAATGGCTACTACTGATAATAATAATAATAATAATAATAATAATAATAATAATAATAATAATAATAACTTGGCAATTATGTGTTATTGATTAGGAAAATGTATTATTAATTATAATATAAGACAACATTTTAAATACAAACGAAACTTTAGATGTGCACTTATCGTACTCAATCCTGGAAGATCAGCAGAATTCAGATTATACAATAGTACTGTACTAACTTTCAATGCTTCCAACGTATTTCCAAGAAACAGACGGTTCGGTGCTTTTACTGGTTTTTTCCTCTCTGACATTCGGATCATCAGAAGAGAGATTTTTGCTCTTTTTGAAGGCTTCAACCAAACATATCTGTTTCCGTTTGCTCATTACTACCACTAAATAAGAAGTACAATTCTATAAGCTTGAAATGTCTGTTTCACTTCAACCGATCGCACAAGATACACACAAGTCCACACCTATGAAGATGAAATTTTACAAACCAAAGGTATGCACAGTGCATAACTGAGAGGCAGTGAAATAGAGTAATCCTATTTAAAATACGTGTGAATGACTACACCAGCTGTCTAAAGACAGCTGGAAAAAAATTCTAATTAGCACCCTTGAGGGTGCTAAAAAAGATGTACCTTAACTAATTTAACGAAAAAAACGGTTTAAAAGTCTGTAAATTAAATTTGCAAAATCAATGGGGAGGTGGTACAGAGCACGCCCCTTAGAGCCCACTGGTCGACAAAAGAAGTCATGTCCCCAGAGGACTCCGCGTGGGCGTGCTCTAACTTAATCCATGACCGGACAAGGGCCCTGAACATGGCCCCACAGTCAAAGAGACCCTCCCCGATCATCTTGCGCTTCCTGGTCTTGTAAATTGCCAGTTTAGCACGAGCCAGGAGGAGATTCACGAGGAGGTCTCTCTTCTTGCTGGAGCCATGAACAGGGTGCCCAAAAATGAGGAGGGTGGGTGAAAAGTGCAGCCAGAACTGCAGCAGCAGATTCCTAAGCAGCAGGAAAAACGGCTGCAGCCTGGCGCACAAAAAATAAATGTGGCTTACCGACTCGGACGGTCCGGAAATAGAGTAGTCGTAGTTGACATCAGATTTATCGCCACTCATTTTGAGTGCTGATACCTTTGCCACAGGCCTGAGGAAAAATGCCAAGAGTGAAAGAAAGATTAAACAAATTTGGAATGTGCGTTCAACCTACTTGCTGTATGAGTTTTTAATAGGCTTCTATAATGAAAAGACAGATTTGTCTATATACTATATACTATGGCTAGAGTCCTGCATTTTACGCGACCTGTTTTTTCAATTGTAATTCAACTGCTATCCCCTAGATGTCCCTGCAGCCACTCCAGTTATAATAATCGAATTCACAATTAAGAAATCAACACATTATGCTTTGACTAATTAGAAAAATAAAAGCTAATTATGATGAGTATAAATGGTAATTGAATAAATTGATGCGTTAAAAGAAATATCGAGAGACGTAAACATGGAGTCAAAGACTTCGCAATCAAAAAGCATTTAATTGTTCTGTACACCGATGGGTATAATTTATTTTGCACAACTTGCAATTTATCTTTGGACCACACTCGAAAGTCAACAATAGACCGACATTTATCATCAGAAAAACACAGAAAACGAAAGGCTGAGATTGACAGCTATGAGACGGCGTCCTCCAGTAAAAAACGTAAGGGGAATGAAAATTATGAAAGCTGACAAGATGTCATTTTCGATTTGACAGAGGCATTTGTTTGTGCTAATATTTCCCAGGAAAAAAAATGATAATCCCAAACTACGTGCATTTCTGAACAAACATGTAATAAATGCGGGAGCAATTTCTACAGCAGGTCAACTGAGAAGGGAATATCTACCCCAAATTGCTGAGTTACACAAGATGAAAATTGTACAACTGGTAAAGATGTCTGACAGTGTATCCAGTAGTTACTGATGAGTCTACAAATGCAAAAGATCAGTATGTTTTGCACATTTTGTTTGTTCTCCAAGGACTATTGAATACCTTCGAACTGAAAGTAGTATTAACCGATACAGTTAATCTGCACTCTGTGAATTACTCATCGGTGGCACAGGGCGTTGTGAAATGTTTAAATGCATTTGAAGTTAATTTTAATAATGTGACTGGATTTGTCTCCGATAATGCCAGTTACATGATCAAGGCATACAGTGACATTCTTTGAAGTTTACTGCCAAATTCAGTACATTTGACTTGTAATGCCCACATAATAGCCCTTGCCAGCAATATCTGGGCAAATAATTTTCCGAAAGTAGACAAGACAACGGTTGCAACCGTTAAAATAAATGTTTAAACATTGCCCAAGCAGAAGCAATCCAACAAGAAGGCTGTACTTTACCCATAAAGTTGCCATCTGAGCCATAACAAGATGGGGCACTTGGTATTCTCCTGCTGAATATCATTCCAAATACATCCCTTTTTACGCAGGCTTCGTGGAAAAGGAAATGCACATTTCACCAAATACTGTAGTGTTTAAGGACCTCCAGAAATTCCTTAAAGATGTGCAAAATTTTAAATCTCAACTCTCCCTAATTGCAACGCATGCCAAGGGACTGGTGGATCTGATTCATTGGTTTGAAAGCCGTGAAGTGAGAGTCCATCAAACATATAATAAAGTTGTAGAATTAATAAATACATACATATTAATAAATACATACCGAGCAATGGTACACAGCACAGACAACACAATAAACAAACTATGTGTAAAAACCTTCCATGACGTTTCTGAAAAACTAACTAATTACTACAATCCGGATTAATGCAAAAATAAACCACATTTTTTTCAACCAGCTTATAACTTTCTGATGGCAGTAAGGATATTCGACCAAGAAAAAGTGTGTAGTTTGGATCTGGAAGCCCTCCCATTATATTCTATTCCAGGATTTGATGCTGACTCTAAATCAGAAATGGACAAATACCTACCATATGCAAAAGAAAACAGCAGTAGAATTACATTGAATGAATTTTGGTTTAAAGCTGAAGAATTATTTCCCAATTTAACACAAAAGGCTAAAATATATTTGTCAGTTGTTACCTATTCTGTAGATGCTGAAAGAAGTGTTTCTTCTTATGGTCAAGTGTTTACAGAACAACGTCAATCTATGAAAGAAGGCAGGGTTAACCAACTGACGATGCTTAAGTTTAATAGCAACATTTAATGCATGAGACATTTTCTTTCATGAAACTGTAAGTGACACTTAATGTGCTGCTTGCAAACAACCTTCCATTATTATTATTATTATTATTATTATTATTATTATTATTATTATTATTATTATTATTATGTTATATTTGTATTATATATGTTATAACATTGATGTTATGATTTCAGTATTTTATATAAATTGTTCCGGGAATCAGTGCTGGTTTTTTAAATATTTTGTTGATAGATTATGTGTGTTCCTACTAGTAAACTGAAACATTTAAATTATTTATTTACACATTCTAAGAAATAATATTGAATAAGACGTATTAGCAATAAAGGGATGCATGACAAAATAAATGTCCGTAGCTACTGTGGCCGCCTAATGAACGCGCCAATGCTAGTTAATAGAATGACTAATTGAGATGATTAAATGAATCGGGACATTATTAATCAATAAGTGGTTTAATTAAGCAGACTACATGACCACCTTGTGGTGGGAAGAATGAAGTGCAGTCTAAGAAAGCAGATTGCGAAAAACGCAGGGTCCTATGGCACAGGTGGCCAAACTGCTTCTCCCGAGATGCATGCGGCTCCCGGGCAGTTCAAGTGCTGCTACCAGTGAAATGCTGGGTGACGCACATTTTGTGGCTCAAATGAACTGAAGAAAGAATAATAAACAAAAATGAAAAAAAAGGTAAAAAATAAACACAACGAGTTTATTATTTGGGTTCTTTGCATTCATTTGTGTTTATTATTCATTCTTCTCTCACTTTCTCTCTCCAGTTTCTTTAAGCCTACATGTGCACTGCAAGGACATTTTGTCACTTAATGACCGTGTTTCGATCACCTTGAGTGAAAGCCGGATGTGCAGTTGAAAGTGAATTTCATAATTTTTTTATCGTTCATTTCATGGAGACAATGGCATTGAGCAAACCATCCACCAGTAATAAACAAAAGTATGAAGCTTAAGCCAGAATGGGAGGAAGTCTGTGTCTCATCTGCAACAAATCGCTTCGGGGGACTTTTTCAACCTGAAAAAAGAAACAAGGACCAGGGGTCACAAATGGAGATTAGATAACGGGGAATTCAGAACAGAAAATAGGAGGCACTTTTTTATACAGAGAATTGTGGGAGCCTGGAACCAACTCCCCAGTAATGTTGTTGAAGCTGACACCCTGGGATCCTTCAAGAAGCTGCTGATGAGATTCTGGGATCAATAAGCTACTAACAACCAAACGAGCAATGGGCCAAATGGCCTCCTCCCGTTTGTAACCTTTCTTATGTTCTTCTTATGTTCTACACATTGTAGTCTGTACAAGGTGTAAACGTCATTATGAAACAAAACACAACACAGTTTCATCTGAATATCCTCCTGGATCAGACTTATGGAAAAACAATCTAGCGCCTTTAAAAGCACGCCTCATCAGTCAGCAGATGCTCCTTTTGGCATTCAGTAAAGAAGGTGATGTAACGACTCAAGACAGTTTTGTATGGCATAGGGCTCTTCCTTTTCTATTCTTTTATTTCTTTTATTTTTGGTCATGTGATGTCCCTTTAAAGCTGTTGCGCCGACTCTGTTTGTTAATTAAACTCTTGGAAATGTGTTGATTCTGAACCAAGATCACTTTTGTTTTTTTTCTCATAACTTGAATGAGATTATGATTCTGTTTCATTGATAATGTAAAAAAGGCAGCTCTATTTTTAATTCAAACCTAACACAAAAAGCAAGTTCAGTTAAATTGCTTTTTCCGGATTTAAAATATTTTAATTAAAATGTAAAAAGGGACATCACATGATCAAAAATAAAAACAAAAAACCTAGAGCCCTAGGCATGGAATAGCCTTATTCAGATGAATGGATCATTTTTGATATAAAACTGGAGTGTTGACGCTAGACTAGAGAATGCATGTTTAAATGCTATGTTGCAGGTCTAAAATTAATATTATATATGCCTTGCGTCTCGTCATGAGCAGGTACTGTAATCCCTTTTAAAATAAACACAGTGCATTTGTCATCCACAAAGCTCTCTGAAGTATTTAACACATGCAGCAGTCATACAAAAAATGATTCCTTTTAAAAAAAACAGGATTCAGATCTTCAAGGGAAGAGCTTGTCAAAATCCTTACAAAAATGTGTCTTTTTATGTGGTGTTTTTGGTGAAATCAGGACAGTTATCGTATTTTGCTTAACAAAACTGAATATATTTTATTTAAAGTGCATAATACATACAGTATAAACAGACATAATGGAAAAACTTTACATTTAAAGTGTAATACACTGCACAGTGCAGCACAATACAAATTACACAGAAACTGTAAGGATCTGCAATGTTCTGCCTTGTTCTTGTGTATTTTGCTGCCATCAAGAGATAACGACTACTGTACTGCACAGAGTAAGGGCAAGATTCAGTTATACTGTTCGAGAGAATTAAACCAATGTTTCAAACAATGCTAGTATTTAAAATGTCTTGGTCTCGCAAACATTTCATGCTTTACAGTGTGTGTGTTGCGGCTCTCGACCATATGGGAATTTTGGTATGCGGCTCGTAGGGTCAGGAAGTTTGGCCACCCCTGTACTATGGCATGCTATACTTTTGATTGATTCCATTGAAAAGATTACTACAGAGAAGGAATGGATCAACTGTAAATGTTCCTGAAGTGAAGTTCAAAATATAGGAAGTTTCTCACATGTTGTTAATAGGTTTTACTTCTGGTACTGAAATGTTTTCCAATCATTAACCCTAAGTAAAGTATAAAGCAGCATCTTTACAGAAATCCTCAATTGCAATGTATAGAATCACTTTACTTTCACACAAATTCCAAAATATAGAGGCTGGAACAGCACACGCATCTTCTGCACATAAAGACTCATTTTCCATAACATATTTGCCAGGTTTGAGCTAACTGGCTTCAAACCAGAGTGCAATTCACAGTATAGTGCAAGGCTGTGTTTTTCAAATCTCAGTTTTGGTTTACAGCAAAAAGAATCCACAAAACAAACAAAAGGGTTTTAGTGAATGGACTCATTCACTAAGGGAGCAGACAGGGCATCCAGACTTTTTCTTTTTGTTACACAAGTACATTATTCTAGACTCATAGAAATCCTTTAAAGCAATATGATTTAAGGTAATTTATTTACAGACGAATGTCCTACTGCAAAGCAACCGCATAGTCTACTGGAACAGTGATTCATGACTGACCAAAAACTTCAGCGAATATAGTTTTTTGGTCTTAGTCTTAATACCTGCTGAAGAAAGGGTTCTTTATATTATGGCCAGTGGACTGTGGGCAATTATTTGGTATGTGCTTGTGAAAAGGAATTTTGTCACGTGATATGCCCGTTCCTGAAAAGGGTGGAGTTGAGGAGAATGTCTAGAATTTGTGAGGACAAGGTGAGTATCATTTATTAACCTCTAATGTCAGAATGAGGTCAGCAATAGAGCTAAACAGTAGGATTTAATGGTCCGTTAATGAGAGAGCTAAGCTAATGACAGGGATAATAACAATAAACATACCTAAATATATTCTGGCTGTGGTATAATGTTGTGACAAAAAGTATATTGCATTTTCCTTTCACACAGGTGTGCAATTACCATGTAAGAACAAATTTCATGCAAAAAATAACCTTTTTTATTTGTTTTCATAAGAACCTGACACATTAACAATACGTTTCTCATGTGGTATTCACTCGCCAACATCTCTTTTGGATGACTCACTATAAAGGTGCTATTTATTGTTTGATTGATTGATTGATTGATTAAGATTCACTTAATATTCTGCTAGGATTGAGCTATAATGACACAAGGAAGAGAAGTGGCTGTTCAGGGGCCTGGAGATCTGAAGCCAGGCTCCCATTCCTTAGTGCTCTTGGTCAAACTGCTACAAGAGATCCCTAATCTAAAATTGCCACTCCCATATATTATATTTCACATTACCAAAACAGCAGTTTTTGAAGAATACTAGTCTCTATGCATTTACTCAAACAATGAAACCTATTTTTTAAGTGTTTTGCAGACAGAGCTCAAATAAATATGTGTCAAGTAATAGAAATGAAAAAAACACATACTAGTATCTTGACAGTTAATGGCCATTTAGAGGTCTGGAGGAACAGCGAGATATTATTTGATCTAACTCTTTGATTTTATATACTGCTGTGATACAGTGTGTACATCTAAGAGCCCAGAGTGTGCAGAAAAGAACAATATTATTTCCCTCAGTTCCAGCTCAGCAGCTTGTAGAACACTGCCATTCAGCCAGCTTAGTCTGTTCACTTATTCTTCGAATAGGAACTGCCTGCACCCATAACCTTTTTTTAGACTTCTGTCTATGCTGAGTCAATCCAACCCTGGAGTCAAACTATTGGCCCTGTGAAGCTGCTTGTGGTCTATAGATTTTTTTTTTATAAACTCCCTCAAATTACGTCCTCACACAACAAAGCAAAATGGCGGACAAACCCACATCTCGACCTAAAAACGTTGCTTTCAGTTTTTTCAGACTTTGTAAAATTCAAACAAATCCAACTTTGATGTAAATAAATACGACGTTCACAAACTCAGCGGGCTCCTTCGTGAATTCTATGCCACAGTCAGAAAGTCAGACGGACAGCTCTGTAGAAATGTTATATAAAAATGTTTAATATACTATTTTAAACGAAAGCTTTATTAATTATTGTCATTTACAATGTACAATGTAACATTTATGCATTCTCATGTTCATGGTATGTATTTATTGATGTTATTTATGTATTTGTTCTGTAACAGCTATATTTAAACAAAATATATCAGATCATTTTTAGTACACAACCTTGCCTTATACAAACAAAAGTTAAAAATATCCTTCCCTCACAGAGCATCATTTTTTCACTTGATCTTCCTTAAAGAGTAAGTAGCGGGGTTCCAAAAAATATATAATGTTACACGTCGCCATGTGTTGCTACAACTGTTTAAATAATGTACCTGTAATTTTTCTTTTCATTGTTATTCAGATTTTGTGTTTGGTTATGGGTGAATTATTTTTAATACACAGGTATTTTGACCTTAGGCTTGGGATACCTACTGTCAGTGGTTTGTAGTCTAAAAAGAGTGTGAAGTTGTCTTTAAATATGCTTGAGGCTAATACATATTAGATTGAATACAATTAACAAAGGTGACCTGTTATTTCTAAGAAGTATGCACACACAACTGAATACAATTATGTTTTCCAATGTGCTCATACAGGATAATTTATTTTGAAGAACATTTTAATAACAACTTTTTCAGAGATGGTAACAATTAATTTTAATAGTGTGCTCAACAAGAATAGGTTTTGCTATGTACCTAAGCACTGTAACACTGGTCAAATGCAGATTTAGTGTATCCATAATGGTATAGGGCTACAAAATGTAACAAGAAGGTAAATTTTTGTTACACTGTGTGCATGACCCCTATAGTTCAATATTGAATTCCAGAGCATTGAAAATCATTTTATTATATATTTGTTTGTTGAACACAAAATAAATAATAAAAGAAAATGTTACTTCGATAAAATATGAAAAATCAAAATTGTTCAATGTAAAATTTCTACAGTTTTGCTATTGCAGGTAATTTGTTAGGTGGTGATGTCTGTGCTGCAGATTGTTGCTTGTAAAAAGCTGGTCTGTATTCTGCACCCTGGGAGACAGGCTGGAAATATATGGAATCTGATTCATTTATTCAGTTAGTTGTATGGCTCGTCAAAAGAGTTTGACATTTGTAAATGCATAAAATGATTCATTCTCATATATATTTTTCATTTCACTGATGCTGATAATTCACAATTAAGAGGTAACACTTTCAATTAAGCGCCAGTAATTAACATGCAATTATGTATAAAGACATGATTTGCTATAGAATTATTATGGAGTTTGTTTGTGACACAATCCACATTTATTCATAACCTTAATCAACATCAGTCATCGTTTCAAGAGTAAGAAAGTTACGAGACGCACTGTTTCAGTTCCAGTGCCAATGGAATTCCTATGCACACTGTTCAAATTCTACACATGTTATATTAAACCAAGGCTTTAAAGCATAAGAATGTTTTGGCACAGAGCAACTTGGCAAAAAACTTAAAACATGTGAACGTTTCTCTTCCCGTTTAAAAAAAACCAAAAAAAGTTTATCTTATGTTTTTGGAGAATCACTAGAACTATTATAAAATAAATGGTATGTGTGTTTAACTGATGCAAGGGCCCCACTAGTATAAGTTGTACAGCAATGATTGATATTTTAGAGGAAAAACCTCAAGCAGATCTGAAGATCTGATTCAACTTCTGACTATGGCTGTGACAGTTTACTTGGGCAGACTTCTTAAAATTAAATAGGAACAGCATCTGCCAGTTTTTGTAAAAAAAAAAAAAAAATTTAAAAAAAGTTTTAGCTTCTCTATAATGTTGTCCCTTTAATCAAAATTTCAAAGTGAACTAATTATAGAATAATGTTGTGTTACAATCTGGCAGATACTGAACATATCAGTTATGGTTTTCTAATCACATGCTTGCTACTTTGGAGCTGTCTGTCTTTTAAACTAAACTCATTGTTTCAAATGAGTAGTTGTGATGGTATACTGAAGTCCAAAAAAGTATACTATAAATATAGTAATATCATATGTTCTATATTCTACACATAAAATAACATTTTGTCAACATCAATAAACTAGTTCTGCCTTCAATAAATTAGCCTACCAATGGAGACCCCTTATGGTGTAATTGTGTATGTATCATTTTTTTTTTGTCTTGTCAGATCTCAGAAACTAAGTAGAGTTTGACCTGGTGAGTATATGGGCGGCAGACCTCCAAGGAATATGATGTAGGGTGGATGAAAATGGGACACCTTTTTCCTCTAGCTCAGAACGCAATCAATTTCCAGGTATGTTGGTGGTTGTAGGAAGCACTGTCCTTTGGAAGAATAAATGGCTACATTTTGTAGATATGTTGCAACATCTTGTTACAGATAGAAGGACACGTTGTATCTGAGGGTATGCTACAGTTCCTCTAATCTAGTAAAATGAAAAATGTGTTATTGCGAAGTTGATAGGAAAACAATTTTATTTATAAAAGCATAATTATTGGCATATTCTTTTTTTTTAAATTTTCCAGATAATAAAAATACCAGACTGTGTGTATTTTGTGTTATATGTTGCGTGTGGTGTGTTAATGTTGGTCTATAGGTATTGGTGCACAGGATATAATGGGGCTATGTAGCACGAGGGATTTCAATTATATAGTTGTATTTAGGCACAGGGATTGCACAATCACTTCACGTGCAGACAAAATGTGTATTACTATGTGAGCACGGGGAGTGCACAGATTAGTTCACGTGCTGGAAATCAAGTGAAAAATTAATTAGTAATTGAATCCCGGCACAATTGTATATATAGATGCATGAAGCACTCACTCGGGGTTGTGTGTTCGAGAGTGGAGAACAGGAGCGAGAAAGTAAACTTTAAAAAGCTAAAAATAAACAATTGCTACGCGTGCTAGTTTAAACTAGCACAATACTTGTTTGTGTTAGTGTTTTGTTTGTCTATTTAATTTGGCCAACGTGTCGTTTGTTTTGTTAAGTGTGTTCTGTTCAGTTCAACTTTTTATTTTCTGTTTAATAATAAACCGGCGCAACAGCGCAATTCACAATTCACTCACCCTGTTGCGGGTCTGAATTCACCACCAGCCAGCCTATTCACACAGACATACAACATATGGTGACCCTCATGTAGGTCGGGATTACATTATGTGAATAATGCAGGTGTAAAAAAGAATAAAATAATCAGATTTCAGGTCAGTTTGGCCTTGTTTAATTCATCTTTTTTCCTCAAGTCTGCAATGGCAGTTTCAAGTTAAACACATTATTTTGGGCTTTGGTCCTGAAACAGCATGAGCTGGAAGCTTGCCACTCTCCACAGACATTATTCTCCTTTCCACTCACTTAATTTAGGTGTTCCTGGGCACAGACTCCAATTAAACCATCGGTTATACATTTAAATTACCAGTTTGAAGATTAATTCAATTCTGGGGGTAACAAACTAGAACATAAAAGGTGAGGAAACTGACTTTTGCACCTGTTTTAATTCATTAGTACCATAAAGCAACATCCTAAATAATGTTGTTTTCTTTTTTTTTTTTAAACACCTTTATTGATTAATTACTCTGGTCTGTATAACAGATTAGAGATGCTCTGTTATTCCAGAGGTACATCCAGAATAATTGTTTACAAAGGATCTGATAAATGAATCTGTTTTTAAAACCGGTACTTTGTTCTTATTACTTTTTATCGGGATCTGTGAAACCTTAGGTTTAATCAACAGGTTGTCTAGATGGCACAGTGTACAGCTCTAAACCACCACACAATTCAGTCTTTGTTGGCAGTGACCCAGGTCAGTCTTATTTTTATTGTCCTTTAAGATTGGGGCCTTTCAAACACCAAATTGATTTTATTTTAGCATATAGTTATATCGGAAAGAAATGTTTTACTTTGTTCTTGAGGGTGTCTGGTCCCTTCACTGGCTCCACCATCATCGATCAAGATGACAGGAGTGCAGGCAGGTTTTAGTGTTCAGGTTTTAACCACATATGAACTCCTTCCCAGCTCGATATAAAGACTAGTCCATTAAATGCACTTTTCTATTGGACATAATTTCGTAAAGTACACCACAAACCACTCCACGATGATCTTGTTAAGATATTGGGCTAGATTCTCAAATATATTTGTTCCAAATTGTCATTTACAATTACAATTCTAACAATCCCCTAAATAAAATGTTTATTTCTGGTTTGGAAGCATTATAGGGTGTGCTACTGATTTGGAGTAAATGATCGGTATGAATCTAGCTCATTGTTTGTTGTTATGTTTTAAATTAATTACAATAAGTCCTGCAAGACGCAGTTTCTATGTTCCTATGAACATTTGTATCTATCTGAATAGATATATTCTTACATATAATACACCTCTAGAAAGAAAAGTCTGAAGTTATTGCGATTTATGTAATCCAGTGCAGATGTCCAAGTACCTCATACTACAGGCAAGAATGCACTTTTCAGATAGTGGGATGATTGAGGGTGAAATGCACTGTGCAGATCAAACTGACTGAAATGTGCTTGTCAAAGGGGCTGTCACTGGTGATGTCAGCATGACAAACATGGCAGTACATCAACAGACATCACAGTGGCAGCATGTGACAAGAATTTAAAGGGAGAAGAGGATTGGAAATGTTAAGCACTTAACGAATGTACAAAATCTCATGTGAAGTTAAATGACCTTTTTTATTATTATTATTTACGTTGTTGTAAAAAGATCATACACCAACATTAAGCAATTACAAAATGTTGCTTAAAGAATACATATTATTTCTATTTTATATATCCTTGTGAAGGAGAAAAAATGAATCTTGGTTATAAACCTCCCTCCCTCCCTGTGAGGGCACTGTGTAAAGGGAACAGTGCGCCCCGGACTGGATGATCTGACAATTCATTCCAGGGAAAGGTGGAAGTCGGCCATCTAGAAAGGGGGCGGAGCCACGGTACACCAAGTCATCGCCCCAGACAGGAAGCGATGTGGCAATCGCGGATTGGAGGAAAAGCGATTACACTCGCTAACCAAAGGGGCGTGGTACAAAAGGGGACGTAGCCGAACGAACTGCTCCTTTGTTATGGTTACGAGAGAACCGCTGAAGGAGTGTAATAAAAGAACTGTGAGTGTTTAGTGTTTGTTTGTTTTGTCCTTTCTAATTGTACTTGTTTGTTCTTGTTAGATGGTTAACACGTACCGTTTAAGGCCAGCACCAACCCGGACAGCACTGCACAACTGTTCACGAATACATTGTATATCACCACTTGCACGTTAGCACTCACTCTGGACTTGTGATTCGTGTTTGTGTTTGTGTTGTGTGTTTATACTGTGTTTATTATTTCGGGACTGTAACCCGTGGTTTAAACTGTGCAATACACATTGCTGTGTGTTGCCTGGGATTATTATATGCGGTCGGCAACACGGCCTGGATTTCAATTATAACAAATAAAGAATTGTTTGGACCATTAACTTTGTTGTTTGTCTCCTGTTTACGCATTACATCACCTCTACACCTGCGCACTGCAAACCACTTTGCCACAATCCTCTTTAGGCATTCTTCATTTGTCACTGTTATACAATCATGCAGTTTTTCAATTTATGACTGGAATCATCCTAGAGGTAGCCCCACAACTCTTTAACAATACTAATGCCTGGTTTGCTGGCCATCTATCTTTTTTTCCAGGGATGTTTGCATCACAGTGTCATCTAGTTGTACGTATTAATGTGTCCTAATCAGAATAATGGGGTAAAGGATACTGGGTATATTTTTACACGTATTAAGTATGGAATATCTATTAACCTGCAGATGTTTAACATATGTGTCTTCAATACCCTTAATCCAGATGTTTTGCATCATTAGTGATCTAATAAAAATACAGTGCCAAGAGAACTTTCAAGCTGAAGATATGATCTACAAAAAAACACCTAAAGCAGTCACTGTGATCTGATACTCGGTGATGGGCTGAATCTGAAGCAGTCTGATGCTGCAGATTTATCAGTTTTGTCTTACTGAGTTCATGTAGAATTAGAAGGAGAGTATATCCATAAGCAACAATGTTATTCCTGTTCTTAGGCCACTGATTCCTGTAAAGGATGATTTAGCCTACTATTAAAATGTAAGTTAATTCTTTCAAAATAAATTCTAAGTTTTGTTGGAAAGCAGTTAAAGGACCAATTATAACAGCAATCAATATTAACAAAACACTAAAAAGTCCTTCCCAGCTGAGTAATCTATATCCTAAACACAAACAGCATGGTATATGGATTTTTATGAAAATAAATAAATAACCACCAGAACTGTCCCCATTTATTATCTATGCAATACAAGTAACAAATATACTAGAATCTATACATTAAATTGTTTCGCATCTATTCTACATTTTACATAACCAGCAAGAGCGTTATATTTACAAAGAGCTAAATCATTTTAGACAAATGAGAGGAATTTACAGAAAAGGTTTATCGAATTCCTCATTAAGACCTCTTGGAGACATTGTTTGTAAATAATAAATCCAAAAAGTTTATCTTCGCAGTAACATTCTATCCCCCCCCCCCCCCCCCCCCCCCCCCCCCAGGAGCCTGAAGATGTTCAATACCTATATATTTTAGAGATGCAATATTATGGTTTTCTTTCAAGAAATGTGCAGCCATCGGACTTTGTAAATCTTTTCTACAGAAGCTACTTCTGTGTTCACTAATCCTAATTTTTAGGCAACTTGTAGTTTTTTCCCACATAGGCTAGGCCACATGGACATTTGATCATATATATGACATTTTGTGTTTTACATGTTATTATACCATTTATATCCTAGGAGGCTGTGTGGTCCAGTGGTTAAAGAAAAGGGCTTGTAACCAGGATGTCCCCGGTTTAAATCCCACCTCAGCCACTCACTCATTGTGTGACCCTGAGCAAGTCACTTAACCTCCTTGTGCGCCGTCTTTCAGGTGAGACATAACTGTAAGTGACTCTGCAGCTGATGCATAGTTCACACAACCTAGTCTCTGTAAGTTGCCTTGGATAAAGGTGTCTGCTAAATAAACAAATAATAATATCAATTATTTTACCTGATGATGGATGACAAAAGGAAATACATGTATGTGTAAAATTAAATTGGGCACAACGACCCATCTCCAATTCCAATAAGAAATGTTCTATGAACAGTAGGGGGTTTATCTGAATGTACCAACAAATCTCTTAAATTAGAAGGTCTGCTGAAAACTAAATGAGGGGGCTCTTTGCAGACCTTATGAAGCAAAGGATCTGAATCAATAATATACCAATGTTTCTTAATAAAACCCCTAAAGTGGTGTCCCAAGTTTGAGTACTTCGTTATATATTGTACAGCTTGTTCTTTGACCATTTTTCTTTTCCAGTATACTAACTTCATGATGTCACTGTGCCTTGTTCATATAAGTTAAATCAAATGGCACCACAATGCAGTGACATCACTGACTGATATTACTGCACCATGCTTATTTGTGTGATATAAAATAACACAATCACAATGCAGGGAAAACATTGCATTGTAAATTACAGAACCAACTTTTTCAAGGTCACTGACACCTGATATATATATATATATATATATATATATATATATATATATATATATATATATATATATATATATATATATATATATTAACAGTCAGTACTTTGTGCTTCTATTTGCCACTGAAAGCTAGCTCGTTGCAAATATTATTTTAAAGTTACGATTGTAATTAGGTGGATATCTGACAAAATAGTAGAATGTTGTAGTAATTTTAATACAATATTGTAGTTGACATTGCAAATATATAAAGTAAACATTAAACGCATTAAATAGACGAAAAGCATATTGTGCAGTAACATGCAGCATTACGTGAATAGGTGAATATAATGTTGCAGACTATCTGGTTACCGAAATGCATTAAATATGATGCACTGCTTGTTCCTAGGGCTTTCCCCAAGTTAGTTTTCAGTCGTGGATCATCGACCCTCCCCCCACCACACTAACAGCATACAAAGACCCATCTGTGTACAAACGTCAGCTCTTAATATACTTCTTAAAGTTGATTATTATATTAACGCCACTACTATAAATACAGTGTGTGCTCACTAATAGGAACAATAATTGTAATGTTTTAATAAAAATGCCGACCTTTGATAATCATAAACTGTATCTCTTACGATTTATTTTGATTACCCAAATTATTAGTTGAGTTTTTTAACTTTTTTTTTGTATTTGTATTTTTTTGGTAAAAATATATACATTTAAGAAAACGTGTTTGTTTAAACGTACACAATACAGCTGCACGAGGTGTTTCCAAATGCACTAAATACTATAACATTTCTTTATGTAAGAGCGGCTGTGAACAAGTTGCGATTCATTGCAAGGAGATATCGGAGAGATGCCTAGGTGACCCGAGTTGAACAAGGACAGATAATGCTTGCTCATACACTGTAGATTGCTTACATGGCTTTTCGGTCTCACACTCTCCTGCCATTCCTTTCATTCCCAAAGTGCTCCAAGAAAATTGATGAAGTTTTTTGGAAGCAAAAAGGGGGATTATGACTCGCAGAGATGGGAGGATCCTGAGGCAATTTTGGAGCCCGGCGATTTGCTATTAGCAGGAATGTTGCCTTGTCAGTTTACTGTGATCGTGGGTCTGGTTTGTGGTGCTTGCCCAACCCTCTTGACGGTGTGGCTTTAGGGGGATCGAATGCTCTTTGCATTTTGATGAAAGCCCAAATACCTTCAGTTTGAAGGCAGGGCACAGGGAGGAAAGATCTGAGGGGCCTGGACTGGCTGTGTAAAAAAAAAAAAAAAAAAAATCTTGCTTTTCACTTATGGCTGTGTAGAAAAGAAATATCACATTTGGGATTGTGGAAGGGACTGAATTTTGTATAAATTGAAGCCGCCCAGTTTTGATCACAATTGTGGGCGCCGATCATGGAGATGCAAAAGTGGTCCACAAGGTGGAAAACGAAAAGGTGGCTCTTGGATTCCACTTTAATCATCACTTTTACTTTCGTTCTGCAGACTGCAAATGTCAGAGCAGGTAAGAAATGAGAGACCAAAAAAAAAACTTACGTTAAGTTTTAGCACTGTCATAACCTATTGACCTATTCCATTGACCTGACCTCAAACTTTTATACCATTCCAAGCTTTTCAAGCACCTTTAAAAATGGATTGTCTCTTTAATAGATATTTAAAAAACAACAACATTACATTAAGCAAACATTTCAGCCACACTAGCAAATACAGTGGTTCAGACTGAAATACGAAAAGTTAACTGTAAATGTATAAGTTTAAAGAAGACAAATATAACCTAATTTGTGCACAGCAGGTTTCAATGCATCTGAAATAAAGGTAGTTTTAATTTACCTGAATCTTCCCCCACCTATTGAGTTGTGGGAAAAAATAAAATAAATTAAAAAAAAAATCACCTTATACTAAAGATATCCGTCTTCTCAAGTTTGAAAACAATATGCTGTTTGAGATAATTCTACAAAGTAAACGGTAAAACTATAGGTTTTTTTTGTAGTTGTTGTTTTTTTGTTTTGCTTTTATTCACCGTTCTAGGCATGCTTCTTTTTTCTTGCAGGTATCATTTTAACTTTTCAAAAACCCCGTCTAGTCTGTAGCAGAGGAGCGAGATGGTTATTATCTTGGTCATCTTGTTTGGATGTTTAAATATACACTTCGTACGTGGCATAGAGCTGGGATGGAACTGCAAATATAAAATGGGCTGACAAGTTTTTGACGACTGCCTAAAACATTTATCCAAAAAGCCCTTTTGTTTGAACTGGTGGTCCGTTAGGTGTATGTGGACACGGTTAGCAGGGTGACATTCCTCAGGTTTTAAGATTGCAGCCTCAGTTTGGTCAATAATTATACAGCCGCACGAGAGTTGCCTGTCAAGGACTTTAGAAGCTTTGAGGGATAAACAACGTTAACTACTAGTACTAACCCTAGTGAACTTTAACATTTAGTGTCCCACTGCACCTACCACTGGGTAGACGATTGGATTTCATGACTTTCAGAGAGTATTCATATTGTACTAAATAGTATTACTGTAGCATTTCTTCGTATTTTATTTATTTATTTATTGCAGGTATTCATATTAGCTGCATGCAACGTATTTGGTAATTCAATTGTTTTTATTACATCACTTAATAGTCAGTTGCGAAATTAAAATATTCAGGTAAAAAAAAAAAAGAATAATAATAAAAAAAAAAAAAACTTGCCCACTTGTACTGTAGACCGAAAAGATGACATTTGATGTAACGAGCTGAATCGTTATAAAAGGAGTTTGGTTTTAAAGTTTATAGCACACAATCGCACCGCGCTGCTGGACTAGCATGTTTATTTTCTCTGGTCTGTAGCTCTGCCCCCTGCTGTTCATACAGATGGACTCTGACTGGCTTGAATAGTGGGAAATGAAGATTCTGATTTGGGACATGAGCCTTTTAATCGTATTACATATTTACAGAAGACCACGGAATATATGTATTGTGGATTGATTCTATAAAATTAAAAGCTGACTTTTCTATTGTATTTATTTATTCATAGATTTTTTGTTATATGTTTTTATCAATAGTTTTTGTAGCCTATTGTAGGCAATTTAATCTTCACTATAAAACAAAAAATGTTTGCACATAATGCAGTGCCAGTAAATGTAATATGCAAGCCCCGGTATGGATGTTGTGCAGCTTCAGTGCCTTATACAGTATAACATCTAAACCAGATACATATTATAGAGGAAAAGAAACACCCTTTCTCCACACTGTCCTTGTTCTCACTAAAGCCCAGAAGTCAGAATGTTTAAACAGGTTTGGCATTTACAGCTGTTGTTCAATAGTTTTTACATAGCAACTTATTAATAGCAACCTATGGCATCCAAACTGACATATACCTCAAGCTGTGAGAATCTTTTTTTGTCTTTTGCGTGTGCACTCAGTGTGGGTGCTAATTTCCTAAATGGAGGACAAAGCAGTTATTTAGTGATGGTCTACTTTACACTTCCCTATTATTTGGGATGCTTCAAAGAGCAGGCCACTATGGGGGCCCTACATGGCTGAGCGGTGTGTTGTGACCTAACAATGTCTGAGTCACACACAGTAAGGACTGAGCTGAAATAACATGTAATTCATTGTTTTCAAAAGACTGCGCTTTTGTTAAGTTTTACTGCTTTTGAAACTTAAACAAGCTTCAAAGCAACCAAGGCCCTTGCCTTCAGAGAATAATAACAAAAACTACTACTACAACTACTACTAATAATAATAACAATAATAATAATAATAATCAAGCAAATTAATAAATGGGCCAATACTTGGTGACAGTTAAAAGATACATAATACCCTTTTATGTTCTTTCTGTAAAAATAAATATTCATTTATATATAACATTTTGAATAATTTCAATCGTGCACATAATCTTGAGGCCTCTAACAGCACAGTGTCTGTGTTAGTTGAGTACTTCGTGGATTGAGGGAGTTTTCCTCCTTAGCAGTTAAAAAGGGTCGATGTTATATATTTTTTGTAATCTCTTGCTTGCCCCCTCAGGTTGTGAATGTACAGACATGTTTCTAAGTCCTAAGGGTTAAGGCATTACATCTTTACATTCTTTGTGACACTATCTACACTTTGTAGCATGCATTTAGGTTATACCACAGGGGATTTGTACTGTCTAAATATAAGATGACAAACACACAATGCAAGAACTTATTGTGTAATAATAAACATTGAAAAAGCCTTATCACTGTCTATTTAGTACTTTGAGGTATTATTATGAATGCAACTGCCATCAGTCTGGACAGCTGAACCCTTTTCTGTATCCTGTACACTTCAGGTCTTATGTAAATGACCCATAATTGTATCATGTGCCACAGTTAATTTGCACATTGTGGCTTGTCATTAGTGTGGTTTATTACCAGACCAGGCTTTAATGTAAACAGAGTAATCTACCCTTACCCAGATAATAAGCAGTATAGTGATCAAATCTTTCGGTTTATAATTAGACTACTTGCCCAGGCAAATAATCTCAAAAAGTTGTAGAGCTGAAGAATTAAAAAAAAAAAAAAAAAAGATCCCGGTGAAACTTCTGTGCAGAGATTTCTGCTATAATGCGCCCTTGTTGAAACCCTGAGTGCACACAAGAAGGCTTCTTGCTGAATAGATTATTTGAGTCCCAGGGATCAGCAGGTGAAAAGGTCCTTTCTTTTTTTTCTCTACACTCTGTCCAAACTGACAGGACACAGCAAAGGTATACAAGATTAAGCTTCTTTTTACCCATTTTTGGTAGGTAAAAGGGTGTGAAAAAATACTTTTTACGTTTGACAGAAGACTAACATGGTAGTATGAACAGTATGTAGTATCCTAGACAATGTGATTCCATTAAACAGGTTCTCGCATGTGCTAAATATTACTACCGGCTAATTTAATATAGGTTCAATTGCACAGGTAGGACCATCAAATTTCCAGTATTAAGGCTTAAAAATGCACCTATCGTGCCAAATTTCTTTGAAATTGTTAGTAATAATTTGAGGCTAGAACAATGTTCTTCTGTGTTAAATGTGGATTTTGATTGTTCTTATATTTACTAAAAACCTTAGCTTCCTGCTTAATAAATATGTTATTTTTTCAAGTCCTTCTGGTTCACTGTACTATAATACACATGTTTGGAGAGCTACACATACTTGTTTACAGAAAAGGAAAGGCAATATGACACTCTCTCATCAGCTGAAGGCTGCAGATGCTCATTTGGCATTTTAATGAATTTCAGCTTGTGCTGTTTTCTGGCACCAACCCGACAGGTCATAGCCTGGCTAGGTCTACACATCTGGGATGTATATGAGGCCTGGTGGTATGCAGACAGGCATTCTGCAACTTGAGTTATTCACTTTATATTTTAAAGTCAAGTTAGCTTTAAGCAATCTGTAATACCGTTCTTCGAATACATGTGCTTGCTGTAACATCCATCCCCAAGATTTCAGTAGTTGTTTCTAAACATCAGTGGTATGTATTCACTTCTGTTGTATCTTCTTTGGGTTTGTATGTAAGAGGTAACAGGGGTATAATTTTCAGTGGCTTTTTGAGGCTGTGCATTCTCTCCAATCACGCAAACTCTCGCCAACACAAAAGGGTTGGCATAATAGATGTGACAAGCCTTTGCCTTTCAGAGATTTAAGGGGGTCGTGATTGTGTTTTCAGCACTGGGAATGTGGAGCTTGGAACTTTTTAACATAAGCTAGGGTTGTACAAAGCACATATTAGAAGGAGTTTAATTAAACACATTGCATTTGGGATTTGGGAGATTAATTGTGGTTTCAGTCACGGTGCACTCAATACATATGTTCTTTCGCATGTGGATTGTTGAATATATGTAGTGATGAGGCTAGGGATCTTCGCAGTTCCAAAGTGTTAATGCAAGCAACATGCATACAAATGAAAGACGACAGGGAGCTGTCTGGGAGAGATCTGGGCAGGCCTAAAACTGGGATTTATTCATGGAAAACCCAATCAGGCCAAGTTTGCCTTAAAATGTACAGTATTATAAAATATGTTACTAATATATACAGGGTTCTCCCCAGAAATTCTGTACAGCCGGGCGGCAGAACATTATAGCCGGGAGCACTTTTAACAGAAAAATAAACTTGCCTTACCTTAACTATATAATATGACAAAGAATTTGAATAATGTGTTGTTTTTCATTGACTATATCTGGTTGTGCTTTTTTATGTTCTACATTTTCTTTTTCATTACTGTTTTTTATTATTGTAAATTACCATGCTTATTTAGGCACTCTACGATTTGACTGTGGAAAGATAACGTAGGGTTATTGGAGTTCACAAAAAAAATGTTCTTTATGTTTTTCAAGGCATTTTGTCTATTTTTGTTTTTCGCTGCTCTACATTTTTTTAATGCAACTGTTCATTTTAACCATTTTTTTAACACAACAGTACTCACACACATTTTGTTACGATCATAACTGTTGCATGAAACTGGAGTGTAATAATCCAGCACCTCTGCACTTAAGGATTTGAATGTCAGCTGACAAGTGTTCAGCTGATATCCCATCACGCCTTTCTTCTTACAGCCTCTATATATGAACCCCCAATATCTCTCACAAGCACCTGGGTACATATTGTTACAATATCACAACAAAATGGAATATGCTTTTTTTTTTGGTGCATATGTATAGCTATTATGTACTATATATCACCTTACAGTACAATAACACGACAAAAAATGGACTGAATGATAATACCCAAAAATAATCTTAATATTTTTTTAATAAAGTAGCCGACGCAAATATAGTATTAGGCAGTGGATTGTGCCGATCGCTAGCTTATTTTGACTCCCTGCATTCATTGTCGCTATTTTTGCTTTGAAAATAACTGGTTATTTTTTTAGCAGTTATTTTTAATGTTTTAGCCTCTGGAAGTGCTTAACACAGAAAACCCGCCCCTTCAACTCTCTTAAATGTTGTGTCAAGATGTAACACAGATGTCATGTGGTTCCAGTATATATTTTTTTCACCCAGCAATGCGCAACTGATCTAGTCTGCTAGAAGCGCAATCAATCCTTATTGTTAAAGGCACAGTAGCATCTGCAAGTTGGGCGGGTCAGGTTTTTTCAGCCAGGTGGCGACAGCCACTTTGCCGGGCGGTCCATCCGGCTGAAAAGGCCTGAGGAGAACCCTGATATATATATATATATATATATATATATATATATATATATATATATATGTATGTGTATATATATATATATATATATATATATATATATATATATATATATATATATATATACAGAAAGCTTTTGTCCAAATTCAGGCACTGAAGATTAGACCAAATACTAGAACAGTACATAAGGGAAAAGTTTAAAAACTGTTAGAATCAACAACTCGTGGTTAAACTTAAGTAACCCTCCAGAAAAATCAGTCTGTTGTATAAGGAAAAGAAAAGAGGCTAGAAAGAAAGCTGATTGTGTTACATTGGAAGAGCCAAATTAAACAGTACTTTGAGAAAAGCTAGCCTAAATATGACCTTTTTTCAACAGCTTTGATGTACCAGTATTGTATGCAATCCACTAATACGTTTATAATTTGACATTTTTCAAGTGAAGATTTGTATCATTATTTTATTTAGAAGATAATATAGCTCTTTAATGTTTTAATGTAAGTAGAAAATATTAACTAAATATAGGTGCAGTATTTAATATTCAGATTTATTAATGGGAATGCTATTAGGTATTAACAGTACAGTATATAAACCTGGTAATTTGCCAAGGAGACAAATAACTTGGCCTCACATACTAGTGAGAGTCTAGTTTTATTAATGAGAACTGTGTACTAGAAATACTATATAGGGGACTTACTGAAGTCTATTTAACATGACAAGCCTGTTGCCTTACATCGTCCCTGTAGTGTCAGGTGTCAAGTTGCCTCCTTATTTAAAGAAACTTGATAAATGTGATAAGCATAGATGTTGTAATGCTTAAAACTGACGGCCTTGTTGTTTAGATGAGGCAGAATTCAGTTACCCTTCAGACATGTCACATAAAACTGGATTCAGAGTTTATTAACTTTTTTTTATTACATTTTCTGATGTATTTTTGGCAAATTAGTTTCTCACAGTTATAAATGTGTGCCCTATATTTTTAATGGGGTCAGTAATGAAATAGTCTGTTAATGTAACAGATTCATTTAATCAGTTGTCTTGACCATTTTGCGTACAATACAGTGTTATGTGATAACACAGAGGCGATAGGGGTGTGTTAACCTTCTTAGTTAAACAGGAGAATGTTGGCCTACTCATTAGAATGTGTTTGGAGAGTAACTGTATTAGTTGCAATTATTCCAGCTCATAAAAGTAACAGTAGCTCATAAAAGTAACAATAGTTAATATTATCCCTAGGGTGCTTTATAAAACAAGAAGTATTGCTAGTTTAGGCAGATTCTATGTAACCTTATGAAAGTTTGCCTTAGTAATAAAGCATGGTAAAGCATAGGTAAACAGTGTAAAGGTCAGTGAAGTATTGTAAAGCATATTAATAAACACAGCACACCAGGATAAACTATAGCAAATGCATAGTACAGGTCTACTCCACTTATAACGGACTCCAAGGGACAATGGAAATCAGTACTTTCTAAACGAAGGACATTGTAAACACAATTTGAAATGCTGTATGTAACTGCGAACATAAGTACCTGAAATATTTACTCTCTGTAGACATGTCATAATTGTTAAAAAAAACTGTTCGTTGTCCCTGTCAAATAAATACATAAATACCGGTAAATATCAACAATACAAGAAAGCTTACTGCCAAACAATGGTTTATTTTTTTTTTTTAAAAACACGCCCCTGTGGGCCGTACAATGCAATAAGTAGTACCATTTTACGAATGTATATTTTCGCTAAATGTAATTAAAATTGTATACGTTATACATTTAAACTGTACAACTGCGGTGCTCACATAAACATAGAATAAAAGTAAACAGTAACTGTTTTCCTGCCTGACCTCACAAATGCTGCCGTGACGGTCATTTACTGTCCCGGATGTACCTTATTTGTGCAAAATATCTACCTGTGGAACAGGAAAACTGTACGTATTAAACGATACTGTATGTATTAAACTGTACGTATTAAACACCTGCCTGTGGAACAGGAAAACTGTACTTATTAAACGGTATATACTTTATAAGCGAGAAATTTGAGTAATTCCCCATTAAAGCCCACGTTGTTTGGCAGAGACATGCCTCCTCAATATGTTATAAACGGAACTCCGTTCTAACAGGATCCATTATGAGTGGAGTGCACCTGTATAAGCATGGCAAAAATACTGTGCAAAAATGCCGTGCTAAATTTTATAAGGGTAGCCTCTGTTGCAATATTTAGTAAATACTTGAGTAGCTCTTTAGGGTAACACTAGTGATTGTTAATGGTGTCTTCCATACCAGACTAGTCTTGCAACCAGGCAGTCCAAGTCCTAGCAGGATCACACTTTTCAACATTGTGCCCTATTAGTTTTTTGTTTAACTATCCACAGCAAACCTATCATGAAGTAGCTTTTATTTTACTCATTTTAATTACCATAGTAACACTGAATGTAAGTTATTAAAGCATTTATAAAGTATAACAATGAGATACCTCTTCCCAGTTAAATAATAAAGGGGGTAGCCATTCCCAATTGATTAATAATGATTACTAATAAATGTGGGAGCCATCCAGCTTCGAACATAAAAAGGAGTAGCTTTATGGCAAGGCTTCACTTTAAACAAAAGTTAGTAATACTGTAAGAGCCGAAAACCATGTCATAACCATGTAATAAAGTTTACTATTGGTGTCAAAAAGATAATGAGGTTTGATGATCTCTCAAAGGGGTAATTGTAAAATCCCAGAAGTATTTTGCCTATGGATATGTGTCAGTTCAAAGTTAAGTTTTAATTAGTGCACTAAGGAAATGAGTGAAATGTGTGGCCTGGAGGTAAGAGTAAAGTATCTTCATTGATGAAGATGTGATTTGGTGGGAACCAAATTTAACTGTGTTTTACAATTTCTTTTTATTCTTGTCTCCTACAGCTGATCCTGTTGATGTGCTCAAAGTATTAGACTTTCACAGTTCTCCAGAAGGGGTTAAAAAAACAACAGGCTTTTGCACGAATAGAAAAAACTCACAAGGATCAGACACAGCCTTCAGGGTCGGAAAACAAGCACAACTCAGTGCCCCGACAAAGCAGTTATATCCAGGTAAGCTACAGAAACTAACAATTGAAGCTGTGTTCTCTTCTATTGGATGCACCATTGTGAACTCCACACAAAACTCCATGGATCAACTCACATGCTTACCCAGATTAAAATCGCATGCAGTCCAGAGAGTGATGCAGACCTTAGAGGTCAAAACATCAAATCTGCCATAAAATGCTGAATACAGCCAACCATTGTTGGTTTTGAATGCACATCCTTAGTAATTGCTTGTCCAGTTTACATTAAATGATTATCCTAGCCTGAATTAGATGGAAATAATAGGGCAGCTCCAGAAATGTTATTGTCTATCAAGACATGCTATTTAATGCCTTTTATTGTTGATGTTGCAGACCTTTAACTTCTTCACATTGGTAAACTGGGATTGATTTCACATGTATTTTAACTTTAACATTCATATAAGAGTGAGGAGTGTTTTGTAACAAATAGTTTTAAACTGTTAAAGGCTTGATACTCCAAAGCAGTGACACTGATACACTTAACTAAATAATAATCATTTAAATGAATGAAGCAGCCTTTTCAATTGATTTAAACCACAGTGGATTTAATACTGGTGTCATTAAAACCATTCAAATATTCACCTTCCTGACTGACTGTATAGTAGGTTTACAGACAGAAATAAAATTAAGCAACAAACGTGCACAGTTGGATGTTTATTTTCATAACCTTGGGCCCTTTTTAATTATTTTAACCACACAGTAAATTCATGAGTAAAATTAATTATTGTACATGAAATGATGCTTGAAAATGAATGTTACTATTATTGCAATGGGTATTTGCTATAGTGAAGAAAACTAAATGTGTTTTAAATACCATTAAGAATGGCTTGGTTTGCTGTTTTCTGAGTGTTCCATTTTTGTGTCCTTTATTGGAAAGCCATTTTAATGACAAACAATAAAAGAGTTAAAATTGGTCCTTGTAAATTTAACAGTCATGTGTGGATTTGGGGCTGACAGTTTATATGTAATGGCAAAATATACAAGTGGTGCCAGACACTCATTAAATTAATATGTTCAGAGTGTGTTTTTTTTTTTGTTTTTTTACCAAATTGGCTTGACTGCAAAGAAAAGAAAAAAAAAAACACAAAATGGCACAAAGTGAAAATAACAATGTGATTGTTATTTGATTACTGGCACAAAAGAAAAAAGTGTTTGAAAGCATTTGACATTTTATAAAACTTGAAATTGCATTACAGTACATGGCATTTCTATGCAATTTGTAAAAAGTTAATACTTTAAGCAAATGGCACATTGACCTACTGTATATGCAGTAGCCATACTATATTTAACACACATTTGAAAAACAATACAAAATGTATTTTGCTGGCCATCAGCAATAATACTGACTACATGTTTAGAACACCTACAGTATGTCTTGGAACAAGGAATGTTATCGTGATATATTGGGGTTTGAAAAAAATAACTTCAGTCAATATAAATCACACATGTCAGATATCTTGAGATTTCACACATCTTAATTTGTGTCACAGTTTTGTTTGGCATGCATTGTTAAAATACAAGTAAACCAACTTTGGCAGTAACTTGTAAATGGAGAACAGGGAATAGCCACTCATATTACCTATAGAAAGTAATTGATTGCTGACTGTATAAAGCATGTGAAAACAGTAAACTGCTCTAAGTAAAACATTTTAGGCAATTTTATAATACAAAATATCAAAAACCAATACAAAATAATTTAATTATTGTCGGTGTTCCAGGTGGAGTGTTCCCAGAAGATTTCTCTATCCTAACAACGATAAAACCCAAGTCAGGGATCCAGTCCTTCTTGCTGTCAGTGTACAATGAGCAGGGAATCCAGCAGCTGGGAGTGGAGGTGGGCAGATCCCCGGTGTTCCTGTATGAGGACCAATACGGCAAACCAGCCCCTGAGGATTATCCTTTGTTCAGGACTCTTAACATTGCAGATGGAAAGTAAGTGGAATCCAACAAAAAAAAGTTCTAATGAAAAAAGTGTATTAGTGGTTCCAGGAATATGGCTTATTTTGATAAAGTAATTTTCTTTAGTTCTTCAACACTCTGCAACCCAGTGACATAGTTAAGGTTGAAAGACTTTTAGCTGGTTTCACAGACCCCGATTATCTCTTATTGTGGACTAATTAATGTTTTTTTTTTAGGTAAGAGTAGTCCAAGACTAGTGCTAAGCAGGGTCAGTGAAACCAGCCATTAACGTGTGTGGAGACTGCAGGAGGCATCTCAAGCGCTGCCAGATAATGTCTTGCACTATAACGAGAAGGAAAGGAAAACTGAAGTTGGCAGTTCCTCACAAACATAAAATCGTATCTCTCACACCTTGGTCTATTCAATTGATCTACTTAGTTGATGATCTAAATAATGTTGTCCTTTAAATAGCTAAATAGGACCATCAGACAGAAAGACACCAAATTGACTTGCATGCACTTTTAGATGTTTGATTTTCATGACGTAGTTTCTCAGTGGCAGCATTTTGATCTAAAACTGTTTAGGTCAATTGAATAAGACCGCTCTTTAAATACCGTTAATAATTATTCTAAGAGATACTGCTACCACAAAACAAACTTAAATATAAAACAATACTTTGGAAGTAAAAACTATTTTTGTTAAACTAGAATGGTATATCCTGTTTATATGCAACATATACAAACCTTCCTGGGCAAACTGTTCATATTTGTTCCTTAAAAAGTTAAGCAAAACTTGCATTTTAAGAAAACAGCTTAGTAAATCAGACCCATTACGTCATGGTGAAAATGTTCAATCTAGCAGCACTGTCTAGAAAGAACACAGGTTAATCCAGCAGGCATTAAAGTGGGAACCCACTGTGCAGCTGCAGAAGGCTTGTCTGTCTGTCTCTGTGTCTTTGTAGTTTTTAGGCTGTTGTAATTGAGAAGTCCTTTGATAGTGGATTGAATGCAAGTGGAAATACATGTAGAACAATGCAGAATTCAAGACAGAATCGCATATGGTTCAGAAAAGCTTTAAAATAATCACTGCAAATGAAGATGGAATTTAAATGGAATAGCCTGGACAAAACATCTCAACACTTTGTAAATACTATGTGGATTTTCAAGATCAAAGAGTGAATCATGGAACAAGTAACATGTCCAGACAGGAAACTACTTAATACAGTATTTTATGTTTGCCCTTTTACCTTGTCATGATATTACAGATGTGTGATTTGTAAAAAAAAAAAAAAATCTGCTGTAGGTACAATGACCTCACTGATCTATGATAAGCCTGTCTATCAAAAAACTGAAATAAAAGTTAGAGGATACCATAATGTGTCATTAATATAAATTGATATTGTACTTTATAAGAGCATCTTACAATGACTACAAGGTTCAAATGTGAATATAAAGCTTTTTCATATGTTAGCAGCATATTTAAAATGTTACCCTTTAAACTCAACTCAGACTCAAAGCTGCAGAAGCAATGCAAAGTGAGAGAAACTGGTTCTTTATCATGCATTGAATCAGACCTGTTTTTTAACACTATTTTCCCATCTACAGAACAAAAAATGGTCAAATATGATCCCTTGTGCTTCACAAGTATAGTAACAATTAAATCACTTATACTAAACATAGCAGGTAATGTACTGAGAATTGTGTTGACTGAGGAATTATTTTCATGTGTGATCTTTGCAGGAAGCCATCTTCCTTTTTGGTTATTTGAGACTGATGGATGAACCGTTTCTAAGGTTATGAGAGTCACACCTTTGGCAGCATTTAAAAAAGTTCATTTGTAACTCAGAATTAGGTCTAAGATTGTATTGAATAGTCCCATAATCTTTTAAGACCTTAAATACTGACACCTGGATTACTGGAGATTTATAAGCGACAAAAGTATACTTTTACAGACATGGGCAAAATTGCATCCAATTCTTAACTTTTTGGCATAAACTGTTGGCTGTACGCAGCATTCACAGCCGACCCTTATTCCATCCTCACGGATCGGCACATCACCTTGTTAAAACCATGTTTAAAGGCAGCCTCTAGGATGTATTTATTTGTGGACTTGACAGTTTGTTTTATTTGTTTAATTCAATTAACAGAATACAGTTTTTTTTTTTCTCCTACAGTTTTGTTTTCATAAACCACAGTCTGTCAATACAGTCAAACAAACTTTACAATCATCATTAATGAAGTGCTGTATGACGGGGCAATGTCATTATAAATGCAACTCATTCCCTACTTATTAAGAAACGGATTTGTTGTATTATTATTACATTACATACATTGATATAAATATAAATTGATATGTCCAATATAGAATGTATAATTAAATACACTGCAGTATTTACAACAGTAGAGTATATGTGGTTTGTTACTTAAAAATACTTTCCACAATGTTCACAATGTCTGTCATACTAAATAACCCAGATGGAGGATTTAGTTTTGTATTTAATGAGTTTAATCCAGTGTTACAAAGGGCGAAAGTGTGGGGGCAAGAATGCATTACAGAACAATACTCCTGGAATGTATTATTTATGTGTAGTAGCTGACTGCACTCAGTTAGGGGTGTTTTTTTCATGTGTTGCTCACTGTTAACTCTTGCTTTGCTTTGAAAGCCTTTTTAGATGTCTAACAACCTTTTCAATTTCCCATCTTTTTGTACAGGTGGCATCGGGTAGCTATCAGTGTACAGCAAAAAACTGTAACTATCATTTTTGACTGTAAAAAGAAAATCACAAAACCACTCAGCAGAAGTGACCAGGCTGTCATCAACACTGATGGCATAACAGTGTTCGGTACCAGGATTTTGGATGAAGAAGTCTTTGAGGTAAAAAATAAATAAATAAATAAATAAATAAATAAAAATAATAATAATAATAATAATAATAATAATAATAATAATAATAATAATAATAATAATAATAATTTATGTTATTATTATTGTGTTATAAACATGTATCATATAATTTCAGTTGTGGTTGTTTCCTCTTGTGGTATTTTTATTGCTGTAGTGTCATGGGTGCTGGTCTACGCTTCCGTCTTAAAACTACAGCAAACAAAAATAAAAGTTGAGAATTGCTACAGGGGCTCCAAAAATATACATTCAAATGCCAGATGAGTGACAGTAACAGTACACACATAAGGGCTTAGCCGTGTTTTAAAAAAATCCTACTGACATACGATGGTTGTCTTTTACAGCTGTGGGGGAGGGGGTAGTTGTCCATTAGAGAAAGAGAACTTACACTGGTTCCTATGCAATCCTATGCTTCTGAACCAGGAGCAAGTCATAGCGAGTGGGGGATAGGTCTGCCATTTGACCTGAAGTTTCAGCTGCTTCAGTTGTTCCTCTCCCATCTGGTGTCTCTATCAGGCAATGCTGTCTGAGGAATCCTAAAATAGGAAAAAGAATGAAATGAGTGAAAACCGGCCTTAAATGTCCAGTCTGCTGGTGTCAACAGTGCAAGGCCATAAATTAGATTTTGTTCAGAGTTGGGTGGTGTGGGGGTGGTGTTTGGGGTAGTGTTATAACAGGAATGTGTCTTACTATTGTAATAAATACTTCTGAAATTGCTTGGGGTTACAACTGATGTGAGCTTTGACAAGAGAGTATCTATGACAAAACAGAATAAGCACATTCATTTTTTCAGGGCCATATCATATTACATTTTATATTTGTACACCTTAGCTGTGTTTGAAGGGGGTTTGAATAGGATTGAACTTATACAAACAAACATAAACCCAAGTTCTAATGTGTGTTGTTGGATATTCTGTGAAAGCGTGATGAAACTACTTAAACATTTCAAGCTGAGAAATGAACAGAAAACATATCCTCTGTGTAAAGCTTGTTGAGACAGTGGTAATGAAAAGGGTCAAAACAAGTTTTAGCTTTACCCAGAATGCTGTCAGTTTATATGTATTTGCTGCTAAACTGAGTGTGTGTTTTCATTTTGTGTTATGCTTGTATTTACTTCAACCAGGTTTAGTATGTGTCTCTTAAAAAACATTACTGTTTGTTTTTGTTTTGTTTTGTTTTTTTTACTGGTCGTCTAAAACAAGACCTTATTTTCACAGTTTTTTTTTTAAAACACTGCACAGTGAAATCCTGAGCTGAGCGATAACATGCCTGGTTATGAGGCTGCAATGACATAGACCAGAAACAAGTTAAAGGTCTGTACTGTTAGAAGCATGTTATTTTTTCTGTTGCCAGCATTCAATGATAGCACTGTGGCACATTAAATCACCAAAAGCCTAGAAGTGGAGGCAGTAACAGTGGTGTTAACACCACTGTAAAAATATCACATAATATACAAGTAAATAACATTGCGACTGTAGTTTACTTTGGCAAAACGCCTTTTAAAATAGAAACTCTAAGTATTCAAGGAATCATTATTGACAAAAAATAATAAGAAAATAAAGGAAACCCCACCTTCATATTAGGGTTGGAAAAATAATCGATAATATCGATAATCACGATATCGCATTGAAAAATTATTATCGATAATCATCCTCCGTGACCCAGTGAAGCAGGAAGCGGCTCTGCATTGAGCAGTAAGCGTCACTGAACTGTCTGCGTGAGACATAAAACATGATCTGTGTAAGCACTGCGTACATTGGAAGTTAAGTACTGATTTTACTTGGTTTCATTTTAATAATAAGGGGTACACTGGCAATATTGTTGTCTGTAAAATAAATTTTAAAAAAAAACGCTAGCTCACTTTTTGGACGCAGGATTTATTTTTTATGTAAATTGAATGTAACTGCAAAAAGAAAACAACAACAAATAATAATAATAAAAAAAAACCTGTAATATAGCCTAAGCAACTGTGTTGCTTCTGTTGCTTCTTTATTTTAAACTACAGTAAAGACATGAGTACGATGCATATGCACTGCATGGGGAAAGATAAGCAGGTGCTCAGAACCCTCGTATATATGTTCCCATGGAGTTGGTATTGTAAAAAAGGGCACAGTAGCTGCATAAATAGAAGAGAGTTAACTTTGAATGGATGTATAGGCAGTTTACTTTACTAAACTGTCTGCATCCAAGCAACAATGTACAAAACTAGTATGCTAACTGCACTCAGTGAAGGGTAGTATGTTCCTATTTTTCAGCGAGTTTGATTCTCTTAATGGCAGATTCGCCACACAAGTAAATAAAACAAATGCTTCCAGGTAGCGTTAGCAATTTTGTTTCGTTGTACTAATACATTTGGCGGCACTTTCTATTACAACTAAAAAGTCATTTGTGTTCAATTCCCCCCTACTCCCTTATTATCTTTTAAAGCAGTGGTGTGCAAACTTTTAATATGCTGCTTTTTTAGCATACAATTTGTTACACTAAATCTGGATTTTTTTTGGTTAAATTTAGGAAAAAATACACAATTTACATTAAATCCGAAAAAAAAAACAGCTGTAAATACATGGTAGCTGTCATTTTGGCTCTGTTCACATTTTCACTCACACCTGTCACTTCAAACATAATTTCTCCAGTTGTACGTCCTAGAGTGATGTCAACGGCTCATTTGAAAGGTAAGAACTTGGACTAATTAGCTGCCATTTAGCTACAAAAACAGGCAATAAGTGAGGGTGGCGTTAGTGAGGGTCAAAACACACTCACACACACACACACACACACACACACACACACACCCACAACGTTCTATGTTTGCAATAAATTCAATTTATTTTGTTAGTTATACAATTACAGTATCTCCAGGCCATTTTAATAAAACATTAATCTTTTTTAAAACTACAGTACTAGTTCTTAACACAACAGTAGGTCTACTAGTGACATTTTATCATCTCTTCCCATCTGTATGAAACATACATGGTTACTTTTGATGAACAGTTTATACTTAACAATTCCATAAAAACAAAGCATACGACTTTTTTTTTTTTTTACTGTACTGGTCATTTGAACGTTTGTGGCACGACTGTAAGCCTGCTGAATACTATCCCCCATTGAACGATTCCATCTATTTATTTCACAAAGCATTTTAAGCTCAACAGCATTCTTTTTTAAGCAGTTAAAAAAAAAAAACTTTGAATATGTACAGACAAACACTTTTCTTGAATGAAAAGTAAAAAAAAATATATATATTCTGCTGTTTACAAAACTGATGCTTTAGTTTAAATCAGCCTTCATTTGTGCAAAACTTGCACGTAAACAAACAAACCTCTTACTGTACTTTTTTTTTTCTTTTACTGTGGTTTATAAAAGTCACTTATTTTAGACTGCATCAAGCCTTTTTCAGGTTAAACAAATTGTTCCATCAAGGTAAGCCATTTGTTTTTATCCATTAGAATGTCTCTAATTGTCCTTCGATGAACAGTAAGCCTCACTTAGGCGAGAAAACATTTGCAATGTCTTGCTTTCTTATTTTCAGATGCATACATGCAGATTTTTTTCTTTTGCTCTGGTGTTAAATGTAGGGTCGACTCGCCATTTTGTACTTTCTGTTTTGCTTTGGGAGCGGGATGAACGTTCAGTTAACAACGAATTAGGAAAGCGAGTCAGAGGCCATGATTATTTCACTGGCGCTACAATGAGGGAAACTGCAATGCTTATATTTACGTTTGCTTGGCTTGGGAAGTTGGCAGGTGGTGTACAACGGGGTGGCAATATAACGGGTAAAAATAGCACTGTTTTTATATTGGTGACATTTGTTCAGAGAGAATAGCTGGTGGTATGCGAGTGGGCGTTATAAAGGGGGGCGGTATAACGCGGGACAACTGTATATAGTGCAAATATAATTAACCACATTTAAAAATCTGTTTAGTATTAAGGCTAAATGACAAGTATTGGAAATCCTTGACACCAGTAGGGCTGTGGTTTTACAGTTTATATTTCTAAAAGACCACACAAAAATATGTGTACACCATCTGGTGCTATTAAAGCCTAAAAGTCATGCTATGGATCCCAAGCAAATGAATTCCATTAACGTTACCAGTTGAAGTCAAGCCAATATGGAACAATGAGCAACAAACACCCCTAGTAAAGCCAGAATGACAAGCATACTGTCTTGTGACATTTGGCAACTGAATATCACTTTGCCGGTAGTTTTGTGATGTCTTTTTGAGCTCAGCTTGTGACTGCTCCAAATATCACTGCTATTATCAATTAGCAGTTAGTGGAAAACTTATGTTTTACATCTAGGGGTTGGAAATAGCACGATGTGAACCAGAAGCAGTCATGATCAGCAATGTGGAGGCAGTCAACTTAAGTAAAACTGAATTAGCATTGGTAGCTGTATTTATTAATGTACTTATTTATGTACTTTCTCATAGCTTAGTAAATAATACACTACAAATACACCTCTGTTCACGGGTCCTGATTGGCAGCAAGCAGGGTGGAGGTGAAAGTTCAACTTGTACTCAATGGACTACAATTGGAGGTGGCTTAGAATTGCCTTATAATGATAATTATAACGTAACGGGTCTGTAAAAAAAGCACTATTTTGCTTTTTGTTGATGGTAGGAGCATAACAATTTCTGCACAAATTATTACATACAGTACTTATGTTCAACTTTTTTACATGTATGTAGAGAATCGCTTATCCAGTTGTGATAAAAAAACTTTTTTTTTTGTAAATTCTTTAGTTTTTGAAAGTATCACAATCTTGAAACTAAAATTATTTTAACATCTTCCAGGCATTGTTCTTTTTGAAAAGCCTGCAGGCTGGGTTTTGGTTTGTTATCTTTTGGAAAATCTTATCTTTCTGGATTTAATTTACTGTAGCCTTCTAAATGCATTTTTTTTTAAAATTATCCATAACTAAAGAAAGAAAGATATACTCTTATGTCTTTCTGTCACTCCCAGTTTTCTCATAAATTAAGCAACAATGAATATGAACTAGTTCCGAACAAGCTAACCATTTTTCTTGAACTACAATGCAATCATTGGTAAACTATGCTTAATCAATACAGCTGTATAAAAGTTACATCAGTAGATATTATAGAAGCTAGCAAATGTTCCAATGAAAGTTAAAATAATAATCTATAAATGTTTTTTTTTCTCTCTGATTTGCCCCAGCATCTTTTAAACTATCTTTATATATCACATAAAGATTGGTTGTTTATTTATTTATCTATTTGTTAACAATTTTTTTAGTGGTGTAAAAGGTTGGTTAGAGTGATGCGTGTGGGTGGAGCCATCAGACCACGAAATGAATCCAAAACAATAGAATGTACAGGGCTAAACTGAAAGCAGTAAACAAAAAATAAACAAACAGTTTAAACAAAAACTCAATAATAAACAAAAGGGCACACGGGCCAAAGTAAAATAACACACACTATAATTATGTTATACAAATGAGTACCTTGTTCGCTGGTTGTTAGCATTCACTCTTACTTTCCTTAACGCTCTGAGCCCGGTGTGGGTCTTTTATACTGTGGCTGGGGCCTTAATTACCTATTAAACAATTACCTTATTAAGGCTCCAGCCACATTCCCACGATCTACTCAGGATGGGGATTCAACCCCATCCACGCCAGCTACATTCTGAGACTGGCTTTTTTTCGCTGGTCTAAAACAGTAAATAACAATGACGGACGGCTTTCATCTGTCCGCACACAAACACGTAATATCATAATACTACTAAAAATACTTATACAATTAATAACAATACATAAAGTACACACAAAGGGTGGGTGCCCTGTCACAAGTGGACATGATGCAGGCTGCTAAGTCTGCAATTTCAAAATCTTACATATAGGAACAAGAAAATAGTCATAAAAAAAAAAAAATCCTGTGAAAGATTAACAGATGTTAAAAAAAAAAAACAACGGAAAAAGAATTGAAATAAAATCCTCACGAAATATAAGTTAAAGTTGTCTACATCATGTGAAAGTTCTGTCTGATCTGTGCGCCAAATTTAAAAGGGGAGTCTCAGCATGAGATCAAAACAGACTGAGGGGGCAAGGCTACATTTGAAAAGTATTAACATATAGGGTGCTTTAATTCATAAAACATTCAACGTTTATAATGCCTCACCATGTTCAGCATATACTACAGTGTCACAATACCAGTATATTATATATTATAAATGAAAGCTTTTCACCCCCACTCCAATCTGGTGCCTGAATCTCACAGTTAGTTCTCGTGGTTACTACTCTACTAAACATGTGTTAGTACTTAACTAGTCCCTATAGAACTATAAAGTAATTGCTGACTGTTCATAGCAAGGTTGGGGATTTGCTTAAGTTCGGTAGCCGTTGCAAAAAGGAAGTGGGGAGATATTAAACTCAGAACAGTTAACAAACCATGAATGCACTGTGGATTCGTGTCTGGAAACAGTATTAATATTCAGACTGCTGATGGAGTTTGTCTGCCTTTAGTACTTAAAAAGAAACTTTATCTCCCTTGCACACAAAGGCTGCATTTGGTGAGAGTCGAGATACCATTTTCTTTTTGTTTTCCTCTTTTAGTTACCTGCTTCTTTAGTCCATTTCAAAACACAAATCTGTTTGTTCCTCCCCCACTCCCACACAAATCCACCGGAGCAGTATGAACAGAGGAGACAGTTTGTGTGATGTATAGAAAGACTGGTTCACAGCTGAAGAAAGTGGGTTTCACAGCACCATTTGTTTTCATTTTTTTTATTTCTTTCCTGGTGCCACACACTAGGATACAGCTCTCCAATTAAGCCTGTACAAGAATTAAACCCAAATTACATCACACATGTTAAGCACACTCAGCGCTTTAAAACTGCTGATTTATCATGCAAAGATAGACAGGTTGATGGATCATAGTTTTTTCCGGAGTAAATATTTTATTCACACAACCTATTTAAAATACTAAGATCTTTTCATGCACAATACATATCATGGCTATAATAAAATGCCTCCTTCCTTCCAGCTCAATATAAAGTTCATCATCAAGACCACTCTCTCTTTGGGAAATGCATTTTCTTAGATTAATTGCAATAAAGTACTGTTCTAATACTGAATTAAGTGCAAGTATTGTGTAATTTTAAGCTGATTAATTGATGTTGACACTATAAAAGCAGTACTTATGACAGCAAGTGTATGTATGACAAATGATGTAATGCCTGTCTACATTATTCAGTCATCAGCTTAATCTTAGTAATTTATTAGAAGCTTTTCAGACTTGGCACACATAGTGCAATGCTGTCGTGCCAACACAAGATTTTATGGTCTAGTTCATATTTAAAACGTTGCATACTTGAAGGTGATCAAGTGATCAAGACTCATTAATAATGTTAACTGTGACAGGCAAATTACAAAACATACAAAACGTACAAGGATTTCTTAGATAGATTATGATATGTAAATTGTATTAAAAAAAAAAAAGTCTTTAACCACTTCAACTCCAGATGTAAAAATGGAACCCCTTCCCAGGTACCAGATTTTAAAAATAATAATAATAATGTTTTCAAACCTGTATTTGCTACAAAATGTTAACATATGATGAATAAAACACAAATAAATGACCTAAACTTTGTTTTTCATTAACCCTTTATGCTGCTGTGTACTGCATACCCATATTCAATATAGAGATCAAATCAAAACATGTGCCATTATCGACTTGCTCTCTGCCATTATTGAAATGTTCAATACAACAGAACTCTGCCTTCACAACCACTGCACATTTTTATTGTGTCTTTTTTTTTGTTTTCATTTTCGAAGCAGACCCTGCACCTTTGTTGCAGTCTCTGCTTCCCTTGTGTTGGAGGGATAGTCACAAATGCGTTTACACAGCTACTTTGCGCAGGCTGCCGCATTGCCTGTACCCAGTGCTGTGTTTTCATAGTATTTAGTCACAGCACTGCCATTTCAAACCAAACAGCTTCCCGTTTGCAGCTGGCTTCCCTGTAAAGTAGCTGCATGCTCTTTTGTTTGTACAGTTTGTACTGTTCTTGGTTCCACATCCTCTTCATCATTATTGCTGAGTGATAAGTCAGCGTCACTGTCGCTGGTATCGAAATCCTCCGAACCAACTTCACTCCCGTTGCTCATTATAGAAAGACCACGTGTGTTGCCATGTTTAGCTTTCACTAAAACCTATATAAACTACAACTAAGCAAGTAAAACTAATTATAAAACAAAAAATAATATATATATAAATTTGTTGGTACCCTTACAGCTCATTGAAATAATGCTTCATTCCTCCTGAAACGTGATGAAATTAAAAGCTATTTTATCATGTATACTTGCATGCCTTTGGTATGTCATAGAATAAAGCAAAGAAGCTGTGAAAAGAGATGAATTATTGCTTATTCTACAAAGATATTCTAAAATGGCCTGGACACATTTGTTGGTACCCCTTAGAAAAGATAATAAATAATTGGATTATAGTGATATTTCAAACTAATTAGTTTCTTTAATTAGTATCACACATGTCTCCAATCTTGTAGTCAGTCATTCAGCCTATTTAAATGGAGAAAAGTAGTCACTGTGCTGTTTGGTATCATTGTGTGCACCACACTGAACATGGACCAGAGAAAGCAAAGGAGAGAGTTGTCTGAGGAGATCAGAAAGAAAATAATAGACAAGCATAGTAAAGGTAAAGGCTACAAGACCATCTCCAAGCAGCTTGATGTTCCTGTGACAACAGTTACAAATATTATTAAGAAGTTTAAGGTCCATGGAACTGTAGCCAACCTCCCTGGGCGCGGCCGCAAGAGGAAAATCGACCCCAGATTGAACAGAAGGATAGTGCGAATGGTAGAAAAAGAACCAAGGATAACTGCCACAGAGATATAAGCTGAACTCCAAGGTGAAGGTACGTCAGTTTCTGATCGCACCATCCATCGCTTTTTGAACGAAGTGGGCTCCATGGAAGAAGACCCAGGAGGACTCCACTTTTGACAGAAAAACATAAAAAAGCTAGACTGGAATTTGCTAAAATGCATATTGACAAGCCACAATCCTTCTGGGAGAATGTCCTTTGGACAGATGAGTCAAAACTGGAGCTTTTTGGCAAGTCACATCAGCTCTATGTTCACAGACGAAAAAATGAAGCTTTCAAAGAAAAGAACACCGTACCTACAGTGAAACATGGAGGAGGCTCGGTTATGTTTTGGGGCTGCTTTGCTGCGCCTGGCACAGGGTGCCTTGAATCTGTGCAGGGCACAACAAAATCTCAAGACTATCGAGGCATTCTGGAGCGAAACGTACTGCCCAGTGTCAGAAAGCTCTTTCTCAGTCGCAGGTCATGGGTCCTCCAACAGGATAATGACCCAAAACACACAGCTAAAAGCACCCAAGAATGGATAAGAACAAAAACATTGGAATATTCTGAAGTGGCCTTCTATGAGTCCTGATCTGAATCCTATCGAACATCTATGGAAAGAGCTGAATCTTGCAGTCTGGAGAAGGCACCCATCAAACCTGAGACAGCTGGAGCAGTTTGCTCAGGAAGAGTGGGCCAAACTACCTGTTAACAGGTGCAGAAGTCTCATTGAGAGCTACAGAAAACGTTTGATTGCAGTGATTGCCTCTAAAGGTTGTGCAACAAAATATTAGGTTAGCGGTCCCATCATTTTTGTCCATGCCATTTTCATTTGTTTTCTTATTTACAATATTGTTGAATAAAAAATCAAAAGCAAAGTCTGATTTCTATTAAATATGGAATAAACAATGGTGGATGCCAATTACTTTTGTCAGTTTCAAGTTATTTCAGAGAAAATTGTGCATTCTTCGTTTTTTGTGGAGGGGTACCAACAAATTTGAGCACGTCTGTATATATATACACACACATACATGTAAAAGTTGAATGGCTTCCTGCAATATCTGCCTTCTAAAGGCCCACAGGTGGATTGGAATCTCTACATGACACGCAATTGGATACAAATATCACCTGACCCTCCCCTGACTTTCATTGCACATTCCACAGTACTAGCACTGCCTTAGAGAATGAAAAATGAAACGCTAGTCTGAGAAACCAATCATAGAATAGAATGGAAAACTTGACGTACGCAGGTACGGCATGGTACTGTAAGTGGGTTTTCATTTGACGTGCATGCGTACATCATGGTGTTGAAGTGTGTAAGGCTGGTTGCATACATCATGTTAGTCAGGTTTTAGGCCAAATTAAGTTACTACACCATTTTAAAAGTATAATAGCAAAAATATGTACTTCCATTTGAGAGTTTATTAGTTGTTTTAGTCCAGTTTATAGAAACAGCGTTTAATAAATCATTCAATTATACCACAATCTGAAAGGCAGTAGAGATTTTTATGATTGCCTATTATATAACACACAAGATAAATATAGATTAATGTTTTTTGAATAGTTATATCATCTCTGATGATCTGTTCTTTTGTTTTTTTGTCAGCAGCCTGGTTCACTAAATAGTAAATGGTCAGCATTTCCTGTGACCTACCATTCAAAGAACTAAAATTCTTCAAATAAACACATGTATAATATAACCTATGCTTTTTAACAGAGCCCAGCTCTAATTTCCTTTCCCATAGGCAAATACTTTGTTCAGTATGGTCTTAGAATAATATAGCCCTATTCCAGATGTTTGGGTTAAATGGATTATGTTGAACCCTATCGATTCATGTCAAAGGCTAGAAATCGTGTTCTTTTATTTTCTTAGCTGTGCAAAGAACCTACGGTTCTTTAAGTCACTGTTCTTATAAAAGTGGGCTGTAGACATTTGTGAATTAGAATGAAATATGACTACTGTAAAGCATCAAGGACATACCTATGAAAAAGTTAAATCTACAACTTAAAAGACCTGTAAATCTATAATTTGAGTGAAGTATAATTCATGTTTATATTCCCCTACATTATGACTTCAGCAGAAGAATCCTTGGACACTGAACTAGCTCAAACTTTTGTTCAAAAGACTTGTTGTTTCTGGTGAAATAAAGATGACTTTACAGTTGATCTGATTTCCTTTTCAGGGTGATATCCAGCAACTGCTTATTGTAGCGGATCCCAGAGCAGCTTATGACTACTGTGAACACTACAGCCCAGACTGTGAAACCTCTCATCCCAACGCTCCCCAAGCTCAGGAACCTCAAGTGGATGAACAGGTTGGTATACACAGAGTTCCACTTGAAGAGAAAAACAACTTGCGTAAAAGGTGCTTTATTGTGTCTTCCAAATCTAGCTGTAATGTAACCCTTTACAGCAAGGTTGTTGTTTTCATTATGATCATTTATTATTTTCAGATGCAGTATTAACTTGCACTAAAGATATTATAAGATATATTTTTTGACCAGCAATTAACCATAGCAACATATCATGAAGAATTTAACTGAGCTGTAGATTTTTTTTAAATCAATTATATAGTCTTTTCCCAGTGCTCTGTTGAAATTTTCCAGTGGTATTTTTTTTCAACACTAAAAAACTGATGAGATCACAATGGAATCATTTTCCTGCCATGAAGACAGACCTGAATTTCTTGTTGCTTGTAATTTATTCAGCTAATGACTTTTGCAGATTGCTCTGTGGTCCTACACAGCCAATGTTACATGGATAACCAAAAGCTTTTATTTTTTCAACAATGTGAACAAAATGAGCAATAAAGCGAAGGAAAAAAAAGAAACATTTTATGGCACAGGCATGACATTTTACTTTTAATCATGTAAATTTAAATGCAAGTAGTCTTGTTAAATTTAACAACAGAAATCTACATCTAAAATGTGGTATGCAGCTCGTGTTCCACACATCAATCCATTTCATTTGCTTATGCCAAAATTATTCAGTTTTCAAAACTTGACCATAGTGAATCTCATTTTGCTAAGAATGATTACTAGTTTTGGAAAATGGCCACAGAATTTCCCAATAAATATTGCATGATGTTATACTGAGCACCACCCCATGTCATACATTTTTTTTTGTTCCGTCAGTAGTCGTTACTATATTTCATTCATAGCTGTTACTATTCCCAGAATGCTTCTGGCATCACTTACGCAACAACATAAATGTGCTTACTGCTGTCTTATTTTCCTTCTGTAACCCAGTTTTGTGGCTTATAGAAGATAGCCAACTTTTCGCCTTATGAGATTTTTTATTAGCTGAGCAGCTGCATTGGGACTGACATGCATTGTCTTTGATGAGTGCTGTGGCATCACGATCAGCCTGTTAACTGCACTCGGCACTGTTGTTAAACTGCTACAGCTTATAAACTACGCAAGATTAATTTCAACTCAACTCTGAACCCAGCATCCAGGAAACAAAATGCAAATACTACTACTTTTCATTTTCTTTTTTTTGCCTCTCTGCATTTTTTTAATGTGATAAGTGTTTATCAGATGATAGCATTTTAAGATTAAGTTTCCCAGTTTTATTTCTCGCTCGCTCTCTAGTTTTTTTTTTTTTTTGGCTGTTTGTGCAGTAATGGATTGCCTCTGGTAGTTTACTTGATTGAGATATGTTAGACATGTCTGCCTGGTCCACTGATGGAGACGGGCTCTTTTGGTGCAAAATGGCTGAATGGCTTTCTGGTTGAGAGCAGAGAAATTGAAATAAACCAAGTTAAATTAAGCTTTAAATGTATTTGATATATATATATATATATATATATATATATATATATATATATATATAGACTATTCAGTCTTGAACAAAGAAGACTATACGGCGATCTGTTTCAAGCATTCAAAATTGTAAAAGGTATTGACAATGTCGACCCAGGGGACTTTTTCAACCTGAAAAAAGAAACAAGGGCCAGGGGTCACAAATGGTGATTAGATAAAGGGGCATTCAGAACAGAAAATAGGAGGCACTTTTTTACACAGAGAATTATGGAAGTCTGGAACCAACTGTCCAGTAACGTTGTTGAAGCTGACACCCTGGGATCCTTCAAGAAGCTGCTTGATGAGATTCTGGGATCAAGAAGCTACTAACAACCAAACCAACAAGATGGGCTGAATGGCCTCCTCTCATTTGTAACCTTTCTTATGTTCTTATGTTCTTTTATATACAGTGCTCCCTCGCTATAAAGCTCTCGATTATAACGCGCCTCGGATATCACACTCCTACAGCATGTCCCCCAATTCCCTATAATAGTGATTCTTGCAATATTTCTACAGTAAATACAGTACCAGTGTTGTTCAAACTGTAAACAACTTCTCAGCCTAACTTCCGTTTCTGTCTCCCTTTTGATACAGTATCTGAACTGAAGAAAAGCTGCGCTGGCACTTTATAACACAGACATCTTATTCAGCATTTGTTTTATAACTAAATAAGTATTATTAGGCCTATTACGTGGTTATCTTTCCTAATGTATTTACTTTTTTGCTGCAAGAGGAGCTGCAGCTTTCTCCAGGAGACAAGATGCTTGAACCCCGCTCCGGCAGCCGAACCTGAGGCGAGCCCATTCCCTCTTCCCCTCTTCCCCTCTTCCCCTCTCCCGACCCGCTCTCCTTCTTGCACTTGGTTTGTTGTCTGACGCGTCGACCTGAACTCTTAACCGCCGTTTAGCCAGACTATTTATTGTTTAAAAACTGCTAAGTAAAATGATCCACAAGTGGGAATGTTACCTTTTTTTATTTTAAATATAGCGTTGATTACATGGTGCTTTACGCATGGTCAATTCACGGAAAGTTACATTTTTGCTTCACTATACAGTATGTGCATTAGAGTGGGAGTTATTTTATTTTGTATTTTAGTCAGGTGTGTGTTGATATGTCCCGCGGCACCCCCCACCCCCTCCCCCGTTTATAACACTCTTCGGTAATAACGCTGATATTGTGTGTCTCACGTTATAGTGAGGGAGCACTGTGTGTATATATATATATATATATATATATATATATATATATATATATATATATATATATATATATATATTATATATATATATATATATATATATATATATATATATATATATATATATTATATATATTTATATTTAAAAAGATGTGCCAGCAGTTTCATTGAATAAAGTGCTGACAAAAAATGTGTCAATACATTATTCAGTGAACACTGATCTTCACTTCAAGCTTTAAAGATGACACAAATATATCAAAATCTTTATGACTATGGCATATTTGTAGTACCTTTCATCGCTAAAGTTGTTTTCTAATGCAGCTCGGTTTTATTTGCTTTTGCTAACATTACTCTGCCTGGGTTTTCCCTTTTGCAATCTAGTACACTACTGATGACTTAGTAGAATACAACTATGAATACAGTGAAGGAGAATATACTGAAAACGAGAGCCCCCCAACAGAAGAAGCAGTAACTCAACCAGAGGTAAAAACAAACCCTGGCCTGTTTGTCATGTGGTGTCTTGCTGTCATTCATCATGTGGCACCATTTGTGTGGTCTCTCCATGTCACCTGTCCATCAGACTTGCTTCATGTCATTTTACACCTCTCCTCATCTGACAAAAAATCAATAAATCACAGTTCTCTTTCAGGTCAGGCGCTGTGTTCTCAAACCCCCTACAGTACCATTCTCCCTCCATGTTTCTATTTTCCATTTCCCTTTCATCCTTATTCATGTTTTTTTTCCATTCCATCTTTCACCACATTTTTCAGAAAAAGAAACCAAATTCCTTCAGCAAAAAGAAGAAAGTGAAAAAACCCACTAAAACTAAGGACAAACCTCTAAAGTTCACTTCCAAAAAATCTGAAAAATTAGCAGCTAAGAAGAAGAAAGCGATGCCTGGTTACCAAGCAGCGGCACCAGCAAGAACATCAGTCAATCTAGGGGTAATGATAGACCAGACGATCAAGATCTTCTTGTGAGCGAGACTGGAAGATCTCTGATGATAGACATTACTATCCCTAACCCCACTAGATACATACAACACTGGCTAATAGTAGAACCTAGCAAATAACATGATTCACTGGCTTGTTTTGCCCTTTCTGTTGGAACTGATTTTCTCCCTTTTGTCTTTCAATGTAATATGAATTTAGGTCAACAATGTCGATGAAACAGAAGAATACGATTACGGAACCGTGGAGAGTTATCAGACTCAAACTCCCACTGCTTCAGCCGGGGAGAACGAGGTAAATATTTAAGAGCTGCTGGTCTTTAAAAGTGAGTTCAACTATTTTTGCTTCCATTAAGTCATTCCTTGAAGAACTCTAAGCCCAAGGACGTATATGGTAGGAGGTGTTATATTCAATGGAGGTATCCTACGTTTATCCAGCTAGTTCCTTTTAAAGCCGAATTCTGGTATCCAGAGAAACTTTTAATAATGGGTAAGGCTGTATTACTTAATATTTAGCTTATTGTGTTTTCCATTGGAAAAATGTAGTAATGCACCAGTGGCTTCTGGCTGATACAAATACACACAACTCACACTCTTTTTGGAGATGTTTTTTTTTTTATTATTATTGAACTTATACAATTGATCCATTTATCATGTTAATAGGTGCAATTGCAATATTTGTCCACAAGATGGCATACTCAAAGAACATTTTACTAATTAATACAGGAAAACTGCCACATTGCAAGTTGCCCTTTTTACAATATATGTATACTTCTTCCAGTTTCACTCTTATTTCTTTATTGTTATTTTTACAGACTCAAATGTAATTTTATGAAAAAAAAGCATTTAGTTTCATGTTCTAATGCATATATTTGGTAAACTGTATAACAATACTGAGACTACCAGTGGTTGAATTAATAACCTTTGTAAGATGTTGCACTAAATGTTAGGGCTTTAACAGAACAAACATACATCCATGTACAATAGAAGACCCCATATACTATGTGGGAGTTTATTTAGAGAACTACTGTTGATGCTGCAGCCTTACCCATGATTAAAATACCATACGATACAGAAACACATCAATAAACAATTGGCAGAGCTCATTAGAAGACTAATTTTGCTTTTTATTTAACAAATGGTGCTACTTATAAACACATCATATTGTGCTTTAAATCATCCATTACAATAAACCCTCAATCAGAACTAAAAATAACTTAGTGTTAAATTCGGAGAATGTTTTGACGTGGCAGAGAAGACACTGACTTCTCGTTGAAATGTTGATCTGATTTTATAACTAAGTTTGAAGGGTTTCTGCTTCACTTTGTGTAAGTAGCGCACAGGTGCATTGTAATAAGATGATCATGTAGTTCCAGTGACTTGAAATGGCATTTTGATCAACACATTTCAGTTCCTCTAGATGCTGCTGATTTGATTCCAGGACTGTTGGCCAATCAGATGCCTTCAGTCTCTGTTTCTTGTTCTGCAGTCCACACATTTTGATGCATGGCATAAGAGGTCGAAACCTCGGAAAGTCTGAAATTTAAGGTGTGCTGAGCCCTGAGTATCCTGTCTGACTTTTTGTGAAAACAATAGGAACCCATGAAGTCTAATTCATTTAGGCAAGAAACCTTAAATATAAGATATCTGCAGTACCTAGAATTTATGCAGCACTATGTATTTGGATTTAGATTGATATGACAAATAAAGTATGAACTTAGAATTTCCCCTATTAGCTAAAATGTTTATTGAATTAGATTCATGGTAGGCATTTTTCTATTCTGGGTCTTTGTGCATCTCTTATTAAATGACTATTATAGAATACATAAATAAATAAATACATGCTGTAGTCATGTTTTTATGGGTTTTTTTTGTTTTTGTTATAATAAATGTTGAAGCAATACACGATAACTGGATTTTTAACAATACTCTATTGCACAAAAATGGATATACTGGATAAAGGAAAATTAATATTATAGCATTTTCCCAAACCAATTAAAAATCCAGGAATGGGTACTGCTTACTTATTTATTTTCCTCTGTGCTATAATTAATAGAGCAGCTTGATGCCATAATGTTGGGTAAAGTATTCCATTAGTAGGTTGTGAGCATCTAAATGTCCACTATTTACCTGAATAGGGAATTCTAAACCCTGCATTATAATGTATACTGCTTTTGAAAGTAGCCAAAGCATTATATATAACTAAATTGAAATAACTAAAATCAGACCATAGCAATTTGCCATAACTGAAATAACTAAAATTAGACTGTAATTGCATTTTTTGATTAGGACTGTTGTTTTTTTTTTAGTTTGTAGTTTATGAAACCCATTTTAAAGAGGGATTTTTTTTACTTTCTATACACTCTGAACAGTGCTTAAAACATTCCTAAAACAGTCCTTAATGTTTGGGAATAAGGCCCGTAGTTACGTAGTAGTAACATAAAACATGTGTACATTGTTACTACACATGTAATTACAGTGTAATATGTGTATAACAATATATTACTATCAAAATGCCACAAGAAAAAGTATAGCGTTTTTTTTTTTTTTTTTTTTTTTTTTTATTGCCTTTGGCTCCTTTAGTAGCAAAGCCATGCAGTAGGATTAGTATGTGCTTCAACTGCTTGACTAACAATTAACAATCATATTCCTCCCATTACGCAACCCTCTGATGCTTTACCTGGAAATAATAAGGCTGTCGAAGAAGAATTTATTGATGAATATGTAACTGGAGAGGATTATGGTGTGGAGAAAAAATTCACTGAGGAAGCCGCGGAAACTGTGGAAACCAAGGAAACGGTGGGAACAGTGGAAACCGTGGCAACTGGGGAAACAGTGGAAACTGGGGCAGCTGGGAAAACTGTGGAAACTGGGGCAGCTGGGGAAACTGTGGATCAAGGAGCCAACGAATATGACTTCAAAGAATATGACGTTAAGGAACATGATCTTAAGGAGTATGATCTTAATGAGTATGACCTTAATAATTATGATAAAAAAGAATATGGGGAGTATGACTATAAAGAGGAAGTACCAACTACAGAGGAGGAGTTTGGGCCGGGTGTTCCAGCTGAGACTGATGTGACAGAGAGTAAAGTAAGTTCAACCCCAAGTCTGCATGCTGAAGGGTTAATGTTTGCATAGAACCGCAAAAGAACATGAATCTGACATGGGCTATGGGTCAGTTTAGCGAGTCTTCTAGCATTGCATTTACAGTATTGTTGGATATGTGTGTCATGTTCGGTCTTGCCTGAATATCTCCGCTACGTCTGTTGCATTTTACTAGGCATTTGAGTGAATGAAAAATGGCTCAGAAAGACAAGTAGCAGAAATGTTGAAGCTTGGGGATTTGGATTTAATATATAACCGACGAGCTAAAGGTTGACAGAAATAATGCAAAGGCATCAGATTTCCAGAACTTGGAAATGCAACTTTTCAAATGGGCAGATGATTTTAAAAATAAATAAAAAGTAATGTGCCCCAATGTTTGAATACAGACAGTGTATTATGTTTAATATTGCTGCTAAAATAATTCTGCATGAAAGATGAGGACCTGGCACCTGCCCACAGAAGTACGATCTCAATACTCAGATGGGCACAAGCCACTTGAGAGTAACTCTTGGCTTTCGCCTCACTTAACTGCCAGAATGCCTTTAACAGAACCCTCTGTGGTGACGAGTCAGTAACAATGGCTGCAAATCCTTATGAATGCCTATTGAATAGCTTGAATGTAGTTGAATTCATTAGGAACATGTTGACTGATGTACAATGATTATGAATACAACTCACATCAAGAGTTTATAACCTGTTCAGATATTAGCCATATACAGTAATATTCCGCAATTCACAACATTCAAGACAAAGCAAGAGACAATGATTTTTACATTTATATCTGTGATATATATATATATATATATATATATATATATATATATATATATATATATATATATATATATATATATATATATATATGATGTTTTGGGTGAAGAAAATGCATATTAGCTATTTAAAATTGTGTTTGTAGGTAAATGGCCAAGGGTTTTTTGGGCAGAAGGGAGACAAAGGTGAACCAGCAATTATCGAACCTGTAAGTATAAAGTTATATTATTAACCTAATTATACTGTAACCCACTTTATTCACTCAGATATACATATCTTATGGAGGGAATAAGGCTAGACATACTGCATTTAACTACCTATTTTTTTCATTTTTATAAAGGAGATAGTAATCTGTTAAATGTAGTTTTTTTATTTTTCTAGGTGAAAAAATGATGGTAATTCCAACATTTTAACAATACTATGGGCCTGATTTAATAACACTACACCTTATATAAACACCTTAAGTGAATTTGATTGTTATAGTATTATAAACACAGCTGTCTTTTTTTTTTTTTTTTGCAGGGAATGCTTATAGAAGGCCCCTCAGGGCCAGAAGGCCCCGCCGTAAGTATTACCTTCTTTAGAATAAAAAATGAAGCTGCTGACTTTTGTTCTCGTTCTATGTAAATACTAGTTCAACTTCAAGTTTTAAAAAAGGAAGCTCACAAGGAGAAGTAGAATGTCTGTAACTTTAAAAAGTTCAAAGTTATTAAAGTTATTAAACATTAAGCATCCCTGAGTTCTACCGTGACTGTTCTAACTGTGTATGGATTTAAATACATTCTTGTGGCATTTCAAGTGTGTTCTTCATTTCTTTCAGGGTCTTCCAGGTCCTTCAGGTCTACAAGGCCCTCCTGGTCCTCCCGGGGATCCCGGTGACAGGGTAAGACTGTTCTGTGCCACTTAATGTCTAGAAGTGAAGTTAAAAGACATGTAATTGTTAAAAGACATACAATTAATGTCATCCATTCGGTGATTGTCTTTACAACACCCACCCACCCACCCACACACACACAAATTACTGCCAGGACACTGCAAATAAAAATGGACACTAGTAACAGTATTTAGTTAAACTGCACTATAACTGCAATAAGGACTTTATAATGTTGATCTTAAGCTGCAATTACAGTATTTTGCAGATGAATTGCAGTTAAAGTTAAGTTGCATTGAACCCCCCTCCCCCACTGTTTAAACTGCACTGTTTAACTGCATGTGTGAATAATCACAAGGCGCTCTACCATATCTTTGAAAAGGGCATTTTGACAACAGTGTTTAAGCAATACCTTGCTGAATGTAAATCAGCTTTAAGACACAAATGCATCATTTTTAGGAAACTTTTTTACATCTATTCTTTAACTTTAATTGTTATCAGCTACATCCTACAGCACGGTCAAACTCAGACTTGTTGGGCAAATCTATGGGAAGAGAGAGATACACGTTTGTAATCTAACTAGCCAATGACAGGGTTACAATTATTTAGAGGAACTCAATTACCTAATGGCTTGCATTCCTGAAAAGAATAGATACATTCATCCTGACACGCAGGACAGGAATTTAGCGAGTCCCTGAAATGTTTGAATTTGATGGACAGTGAAAAGCAGGGTGAGTGCTACCGCAAGCTGGGAAGTTGTTTGTTTTTCTTAGCTGCAGCATTGCATTCCTCTCTTAAAACTCAACGCTTTTAGGCATTCCTTCTGTGGCCAAGAGAAATAAATTAGGACTGCTGTAATTCAGTCTCTAAAATGAATATACGTTTTCTAAAATTATTAAATATTCATAGGTTATGAATACTACTACTACTACGACTACTACTGCTACTAATAATAATAATAATAATAATAATAATAATAATAATAATAATAATAATAATAATAATAATAATAATAATAATTTGTTTTACTTTTGCATGCATGCATACATACATTCATACGATAAAACATTTTATCATTTATATAAGCCCCTATTTTCTTTTTGAGTGATTTTTATACAGATGGAGATTTTTAAATAGGTGCACTCATTTACATGTTTGTATTTCTTTTTTTTTTATCTTGGGGGTGTTTATTTTTGTTGGGAAATTATTTTAAACATACCCATTGATAAAAATGTACATTAGTTATCTTTTGTCTATAGTTATTTCCCAAATTTAGTTTGGACCATCTCTGAATACCCCCCAACACCCCCCCCCCCCCCTCCCCACGTCTTAATATAACAGAGCTATATAATCTAACAAAGCAGCCTGGTTTCTCCAAAGAAAACATCCACCAATATATTTGGCTTCTACAATGTTCACCTAACAAGTATATTTCAGGCAGTATCTCCTCGGATCAGATGTGCTATTCCTTCTAGGAGCCCCTTCAAAGTAACTATTTTCCTGGGGGAATAAAATGAACCAGTGGATCAAATACATTATTTATTTGGATTTATGGATTTAATTGTTAAATTAACTTAGCTTAATGTTCTGTATGGCATAAACCTTTTCATCAAAATGTTTTTTAATTTTCTGGGAAAAAATAAATAAAAAATCTAATAAAATAAATAAGGTTGTTGAGATTTTGGATAATAAATAAATAAATAAATAAATAAATAAACTAATATGACATTGTCATAAACCCCTAAATTAAAACATTGCCTCAGGCTGTGGAGAGTTTTTTTCTTCAGCATTATTATAATAAATGTATTGAAAGGTTCCAAGCCCAAATTAAATGTGGTTGCATGTCAGTCCTGCTGAATCTTTTTCAACAGGATGTGTTTCCTCTCTCTAACAGGGCCCTGCAGGCCGTGCTGGTCTCCCAGGTGCTGATGGGTTGCCTGGACCTCCGGGTACCATGCTCATGCTGCCAGTAAGCCACTTACATTTATTCCTTCACTTTTCTTGCAGTGCACCTAATGTCAAAACACTGGTAAAAAATAACAGTGACCAAAAATATTAAGTGACAGTTCATGTGAATAATGATTCTTCCAATGTGCACAATAACCCCAAATTAAGGAGTATTCTATAGGAATGTATTCCCAAATAATTAAATATTGAATACTGCTAACTGTTGCCATTAAAACATGTGTTTAACTAGGGATATACAATAATAATCTTAGGGATCTGATGTAACGCAGATGCAACAGTGTACTGTGTAAAATTGTCATAACCTCCCTCCCCTCTTCCAGTTCCGTTTTGGCGGAGATGGAGAGAAAGGACCAGTTGTCTCAGCCCAGGAAGCGCAGGCCCAGGCTATTCTCTCTCAAGCCAGGGTAAGTGCAATCTAACCCTTTACACAGTTGCTACATGTGCATTTTGTGTTGTATTCCATTCCTTGGATTGGTTCAATCTTGATCATAGTCTAAACTGTGTACTCAGTTGTGTAGACAAGTTATCTGTTTGGTCAGTTGCGGCCTTCTTTGTGGATAATAAAAATGCCACAGGGGCCAGCGAATGGTGTTGACATGACTAAGTAGAGAATTGCAGTGATATTACTATCCATTTTAACATTATAGTTACCAGTGTCGTCACCAGATCTGACATTCTAGTTACGACCATGATAGTTACTATACTTTTCACAGAGACATAATGGCTTTCTTTATAGCCAGAATTAGCATATGTTAAAGCAGCCTCACCAGCTGAAAACCAACAAAATAACCAGATCTGACCAGTCTAAATTCAGAATTGAAATCTCAGTGGTGTTGTGTACTGATGCATGATCTAATTCTAGATGATTTATTTGATTTGATTTTTTTCTTCAGCTTGCTATGAGAGGTCCATCAGGTCCAATGGGTCTCACTGGAAGGTCTGGTCCTGTGGTAAGTTTCCAGTAACCATTGGGCTACACAGATTTAGGCCGTGGCATAACTAACACCGATTGAGCAACTTAAATAATATATTGTTTATCTGTGCTCAGGAATCAATAGGTGATTAGAATCGTTCATAATTCTATTCAAAATTCAGTCTGCAAAACATGTGGTGATCAAGGTTGATAGAATTAGTCACCCATTTTAGTAACTGTCAATCTGAGAAGAAGAAGAAGAAGAAGAAGAAGAAGAAGAAGAAGAAGAAGAAGAAGAAGAAGAAGAAGAAGAATCTTTCATAATAGGCTTCTGAAACACCTTTACACAGATGACCCGTGGATGAGACAACAAGCTGAATACATTGAATAAGCAGATGCTGACTGTGCTTTCAGATTTAGGATTTACTATATAAAATAATATCTATATACACTGCTGTGCAAAAGTCTAAGACATTTTGGACATTTTGCACATTTTGGGGGCAGGGGGGTTATACTACCATGGTATCAACCTGCTTTAGTACTACCATAGAATCAACCCATCCCATCTACAGAATGTCATGTCATGTATATATTTTAAATTATTATTTTTTTTTTTGGACGTTTCTCGCGCCCACAATCTCCCCCCCCCCCCCCCGCCCCGCCCTCTGGGATTGGACGTTTCTCGCACCCCCCTGTTGAGAACCACTGGGAAAATGTGATGGATTAGCTACTACAACACTACATATAAGCTGCTCATGTATAGTTTACTTTGAGTTGTGATCACAAGTTTTTGGAGATTCTTGTCAATGTGAATTAAAGATTGCTAAATGACAGGCTTGGTTTCTTCTCACCCAAACTAAGCTGCATTAATAACAGTCAAAGTTATTATAATAGTGGAAAACACTAGTGGAGGCTTTGAGTAAATTATTGATGCTAATAACATTGATATATATTGTAACTCCTGAATGTGTCTAAGACTTCTGCACAGCAGGTTATATTCCCATGAATGACTATGTCAACCGTTTAATACCATACAAGGCAACATATATACAATGCAACATATATAAAGACATATGTCAGACTGTGAGTAATAAATAAATAAATAAGGAAAATACATTTAGGTCAAGTAAACATTGCTGTTAACAGAAAAAAGAAAAAAAGACGTGTTTGGTAATTGAGTGTCCATTGTATAAATTATATCTCTCATAGTGACTTGCATAAGGAGGCACTAAAGCACTAAAACACATTATCATTTTGTTAGAGCAGCTACACTTGTTAATAACCGTGCACTATAATTGCAAATCTTTGGTGTTATTCTATCTACAAAATGTATTCAATTTTGAAAAACATTATGAACCTCTGTAATACAAGTGATTGGAAAAACATGCATGACTTGACCATTCCTGTTTGTCTTCTTTACATTTACTAGCTTACATTCAATTTCCAGAGCTTGGAGTTTATTGACAGATCATTTTCACCAACATGTTGTTGTTTTTGTTTTTTTTGCTCAGCAACACCACCTTTTGTTTTCTATAATGTGACTGCATTTTATTGTTGCAGGTATTTCCTGTTTCTATTTCTATTCCTTTTATTTATATATGTATTAATTTGTCTTGTGCAGGGAGTCCCTGGGGCAACAGGTCTTAAAGGTGATGGTGGTGATCCAGGTCCTCAGGTAAAGATATCTTTATCTCCAAAAAAAAGAAACATACTGACTATTAACAGAACCACTATACAAAGCACTCCTACAGTGGAGAAAGAAATCTCCCTGTTGTGTGAATGCAGCAGCAGTTTGTACAATGTGTAATTCAATTCAATACTGTTATCTCATTTGATCATCTTTCAAATTAATCTATAAAGACTTAATTAGAAAGATGTGCAATCACATGTATTATAATTCTAACGGTTTGGTTTCTGTGTCTTAGGGTCCTCGTGGTTCTCAAGGTCCTCCTGGTCCTCCTGGCAAATCTGGCAAAAGGGTAAGTTCCTGACTATTCTGTGCCGATATCTACATATCACATTAGAAAGTACAATATATATTAGCAGACCAATAAGTACACCAAGAACGCCCTTGTAACATTTAGTTTGCTCACAGGCCTTCTATTATAGTAGGTTTATAAATAAGAATTATGAATATAAGTAAAACAGGATTGTCATTAAAATAGTTAGATCAACCATCAGACAATAAGCTCTTGCAACCCCTGGTAAAGCATACTGTACAATACAACATTTTATGGACCCTATGGTGCTCACAGGAGGTTAAAGCCCCATATTGTGGCTGACATGATTTTAAATGAACCTGTTCACTTTTAAGGGCCGATCAGGTGCTGATGGTGCCAGAGGAATGCCAGGGGAACCAGGAACAAAGGTGCGTTCTCAGCTGAATTATCATTTTTTTGTGTGTGTTTTCAAAGCGTTAGATAAGTTGACTTGAAATTTAATATTTTAAGATTGTACCTGTGAATTTCATGAAGAAAGCTGAGTTACAGTGCACCGTAACATAATGAACTAAAGGAAAGCATACTGCTGCAACTCACTGTTAAAATAGAGTCATTTATTACTATCTAACAGTGCATGTGGGTCTACACTATGTAAACACCAAGACAGCCTTTTTCAGAGATTTAAATAGATCATTAAAGTTGGGTGCATTGGTTGATACCATTAAAATAAGCTTGTTTTTTATCAACTATGCCCATGCTGATAACGTGTCCATGTAAAAATACTACAATAGTCTGTAGCACTGGCTAAAAGATTATTGTAAACAGCCACTATTGTGGCCACTGCTTAATAGTATTCAAATATATTGTAGATGGAAGTGCTGGTTGTTACTAGGGTTAACACTGATATGTCACTTAATTGTCTCCATTGTTTACCAATAGGGTGACAGAGGATTTGATGGACTTCCTGGTCTGCCTGGTGAAAAAGGTCATAGAGTAAGTGTTCTGTCAGTATTGTGTGCTTCTTAACATTTATTTATACTTCACAAGTTCATGCATAATAAAACACAAATGTCTTTAAAGTGCAGAACACCAGAGAATATGTCATTAAAGTGGCTAATTAAATGTGACATTTCCTACAATTAGACACAAAGAAAGATAAATTGACAAAGAATATATATATATATACTGTATATAGATAGATAGATAGATAGATAGATAGATAGATAGATAGATAGATAGATAGATATCAGGAGAGCATAGCAAATTCTTTATCACAGCCTGAAAGGTGACAATGGGAATGTAGTTACTAAACTTTATAACTTCAGTGGAATTTCTTTTTTTTATTGATTGAAACTTCTGCTGTTGAGAAGACCCTTAAGCAGGCCTGCTGTCTAATATATAGGCTGTGTCTTGATTCTGAAGGGAGGTATTGAAACTACTTAGGAAATAAATTGTCTTAGGGCTCAGTACATCTGGCCATCTCTGACAGATGCTATGAGATCTCTAACTTCCTCAAATTAGATCAGACAGTGCTAATGAATTGATATGTAGAGGATAAGGATTTCTGCTAAGAATAATGTGGACCTGTGACCTAGCCTCAAGGCACATATACTGCTTACTGTCAGATTGTCTTTCAACACACAATGGGCAGTAAAGCTGTTTTTATCTCTTAAAGTACAAGTACAGAAAAACCCTCGTGCACTATTCAGGTCAATATAACTTGCTCACTGCCCACACTAAGCCTTTCAGATGTTACAATCCTCTGCAACCCCCATCTTCTATAAAAGTGACCTGTCTCTTCAGTATGTAGGCCAATAGTCATTTCTGAGACAATTGCAGACAATGTAATTATATCAGTTTATTTACATTGATGCCTGTGCAAAAAACACAACAAAAAAATACAATACCAGCAACATGATGTTTGTTTTTCTTTTTTTTTAAAGGCAGGAAAGCTTAGAATGTCCCAACATGTTCAATAACAAAGGATTTTTCTGCAGAAAGCAAAAATGTGTGACTATTTTTAACACACAGTTAGAGCACTTCTTTTTAACTGGCAAGAAAAAAAAACATGTATGTGGTAAATGATTTACAGGACTGAAATCCTCTTGTGTTGTCTTACATGAGAACACCATTTCAAATTGTTATCCTAGTTAGGAGTATAGTATTGCATTTAGTAATAAAGCTATAACCTTGACAGTCCATATTTACTTAAGGAATGTACAAATGAGAAAACCAGATGATTTTAGCAGAGGCTTTGAAAAATAAACCAGTAAGAAATAATTTTTCTTCTTCTACTTCTTCTTCTACTTCTTCTTCTTCTTCTTCTTCTTCTTCTTCTTCTTCTTCTGCTTTGTCTTCTACTACTACCAATATACATTTTCTTTGTCTTATCAAGATTTAGCTTCAACTTTTGTATTTGTTCAAGAAAGTTTTTTTGGTCATTGTCCATGTTAATAAAACAATTCAGAACGTTGCATGTACAGGTAAAACAAGAAATGTGATTAATACAGCATGTGATTACCAAGCCTCTGCCAGTTATACCGGTACCATCATTCAAATGCACACAGATGTGGAAGCCTTCACTGTAACACATGCTGTCTCTGTTTTTTCTTTTCCAGGGAGAACTCGGTCCACCAGGCCCCCCTGGCGGACCTGGTGATGATGGAGAAAGAGTAAGTTTCATTCTGTTCTCTGATTGTTAGTTATTGAAGATGACTCCACTGTGTCAGAGATCTAACCCTTTCCCGTTTGCTTGCAGGGAGAAGATGGAGAGATTGGGCCAAGGGGTCTTTCTGGCGAGAGCGTATGTATTTTCTTTATCTTCCTTAGCATGTAGCAACCATTTAGATCCCCTCTGGTCTTTCAAGATTATTCCACCGATGTGAACTGCTGATAGCATGAGGTTTACACAGTTACGTTAAAATATATATTTGTTGATACAAATTAGTCTTCTGTACATGTATGTATAGTATTTTTACCCTTTGCTATCTGATTGAGTGCCCAGTACTGTTCATTTTATTAGGCATAATGGCTCGGCAGTATGTTTGTCAGAGGACTGATGATCCAGATGTGAGGTTTGACCTTAATTTCAAGGGAAAATACATGGGTCTAGTCTTTTCTATCGAGATTCCTTTTCATATACATACATGTAGTAGTTGTGCAATTAGTTGTGTTTTTTTTAAACCTTCAATTTAAAGCTAAAACTAATTTTATATCGCAGTTTGACCTTTGAACAAGTACATCTGGACTCATTCTTAACCCTAAATAACAGAATTATTCATTAAAATAAATAAGTGAAGTGGCTGTTTGGAAAACAAAAAATGTATGAATATTATTTAACATATATTTTTTTTATGAAACCACAGATAAGTATGTTGATACAAATTTAAATATTGTATAATATAATACATTTTAATTTAAAGTTTTAACAAATAGCCCATTAAGGGTTTAATATAAATAAGGGTACTTGAATATAAAATAGTCAATATGTTATTATGGTGAGAAACTTAATTATCTTTATAAACACAGCGTTTATTGTGAATGTATGTACTCAACACATATTTTTTGTTTGTAGGGCCCAAGAGGATTGCTCGGACCAAGAGGGTCTCCCGGTCCCACCGGACAGCCTGTACGTTCTTTAAGATATTCACTTTTCACTGGAATTCTGTTTCAAACCTCCTCAACTTAATCTTGGAGAATTCACCATTAACTGTGCCTTGTTTCTTTAGGGTGTTGCTGGAGTTGATGGTCCTCAGGGTCCAAAAGGAAACATGGTATGGACGGATTTGTATTTTTGTTTTTGCATTTCATTAAAATATTTGCATTGACAAACTGTCACTGCTGCTTGCTCCATTTGTTTGAATTGAACAAAGAAAGATAATCCCGTAGTTACTAGAGACAGAAAAAACCCCAGCTGACTTTGTTTCAGGCTCTGTTTCAACCAATCGCAAAATGATGAAAGGGCAAGATTATGAATATATTGTGGAAACTGGCACCTAAACACTTGCTATCATTTAGGCCAGACCTAACCTAGTGAAACTGGGTTCATTATTTTGCAGCAGGAAAGACCTTCTCAATCTGCAATCTGCAACACAACCTTTGACCATATAGTATATCTTTCATTCATAAAATATGAAAATTGTTTTTTATTTTAATAGTTAATAATTATGAAAATGACTTCATATTGTAGTGCCACAAACAATGTTCATTGCTGCCCTCTACAGTAAACTACTACTAGTGCGTAGTATTGTATACCGGCACATTTCAGTATTGCGATCTTTGTGTACCTTGATTACCAAGTTTTATATACAAAAAACTTGTTGAACTTAATTGGCCTCACATACATTTAAAACTTTTCAGTGGTGTGTTACTAATACCAGCCTTCAAACATGGACACGTTGTATTAGAGGTGTAGTCGAACCAAAACTACTTCTTTAAGAAGGCTAGAAATGCTAAAATAGAGGACAGCAGCAGTACATCGACTACAACTGTGTGTAGAAATTAGATAAATGCATTACCTGTGTCTGTTACTTGAAGGTCAGTATACAAATACAATTAGAATTCGAACAATAAATCTTGTTTAAGAAAATCAATATTTTAGTGGCTTTTCGGTACCTTCAGATTTAGTATTGCACCGCTGCTGATAATACACATGGTTCACAGAATGACACACTGTAATTACAAACATCCATTTTGCTTCATTCTGAGTCAGGCCTGCTGGCTACAGAAAGTACACAGTACACCAAACAAGTACGCATAAGTAGAAAAAACCTATGAACAAAATGTACCCACTCATTTCCTTCAAAAATAATAATAATAATAATAATAATAATAATAATAATAATAATAATAATAATAATAATCATTGTTATTACTGTTGTTGACTGATGCAGCATTAAGTATTAAACTGCACAGTGGAAGTTATTGAAATTTCTCTTTTCTTTCCATTAGGGTCCTCAAGGAGAGCCTGGGCCTTCCGGACAGCAGGGAATCTCTGGCCCACAAGTGAGTACAAATAACAAAAACAATAATAACCATAACATCATAACAGCAGTCTATAATCAATCTCCTTTGTACTAAAGCATCAAGTCAGAAATGTGTTTAATTATTGCTTTTTTTAGAACTATCGGAGCCTGTACTTTTTTTTTTTTTTCTAGCTGGGATCCATAGCAATTTCCCTTATACTGTGAGCTTCAACTGCTGAAGGAGACAGCTCAAAGCAGCACATTCATGTGGCTGGAATTCTAATAAGAAAAGCCACACCTGCTAGGGCTCCATACGGGATCAGGTTACCTCCTGAATGCCAAAGCCCTGGTCTTTCAGGGAGCTGAAAAAAAATGAGCTCTGAACCAGACAGTACAGTTTTTGTATTACCAATTTATAGCTTGACTGTGAATTATGAAAAGCTCCTGACTGAGTAATTTTTTTTTTCACTTTTTCCTCCAGCGAACCCCATAGTATCTGTACACTTCTATAACATCACATTAACTGCTTTCATTTCTTAAACAGGGTCTTCCAGGTCCTCAAGGCCCTATTGGTCCACCTGGTGAAAAAGTAAGTTTCTGATTTTTAAACAAACTGCTAAATATAGATATGATATAGTCCACAGTCTGATGACACAACTAAACATTGCATTGGATAATAATCACATGTAAAATATCAAAGTACAGCACAAGAAAAATTGAAAATAATATAGTAGTGACATGAATGGCACTAATCTCTTATAATCTATATCTAAAACTATTCTCACATTGGATTTATAACAAAATATATATGAAGTAGAATATGCAGATGACATATGAAAAAGCAGATATTGTATTTTGCATTTATATTTTTGCAAATAAGAAAACCACACTGTATTTTCATTAAACGGATTTACTTTTATATATATATATATATATATATATATATATATATATACACAAAAGGGAAAGTAATCATGTCACTAATGAAGCATACTATTTCTGTTTTCCAGGGACCCCAGGGTAAATCTGGTCTCCCTGGCTTGCCTGGTTCAGACGGGCCTCATGTAAGCTTTTCACTAAATCGTTTTGCTCAATTTGGACAATATGAAAGGACTATATATTTACTGACATTTTTATGGTTTATGAATACAGACTAAAACATACTTAAATTAGTCTATTCTCACATCATCCCTGTACCCTCTCCAAAAATGTGTAATCTGTATAAGGTCAGATAAATATAGGGAGATATACTATGGCAATTTTCTGAGATAGGTAGTAGACCAGAAAAAAATAAACTGTGATTGGCTGTTGGAGTCTTTGTTGTAAGCTTGTGGGAATTCAGAAAGGATGGAAGGTAAAAAAAAAAATGTTCTTCTGTATTACAGTATGCCAAACCAGTGTCACAAGAAGGGCATATACCTGGCATTGAACCAGGAGTAGACATTGGGTTACAGTGGCTATGTCTGACGCAGCGTAGACCTACTGTTGCATCCCTCCCAACAGGCAGTGAGGGAAAAATAGGAACAGGGAAAGTTCCACGTTCTTTTGCACTAAGCCAACTTGATATAGGAGTAAAAGGTGTATACTTTGCAGGGAAGACCCCTTTCTAGACCCCTAAAATTTAAAAAGTGATCCCTAGAGCTATATTACATTTAAGAGTGGGGCGGTGGATGAAAGGGGATTTCTCTGCCACAAGGAAGGAAGCCAGTTAGGAAGGGAAGCCTGCTTCAATCTAAAGGAATCAAGTGCTGTTACTCCTAAAAGAGAAGCCCTTCAGAGAGGCAGAACGAGTTCGTAGATGAGAGGAACACTTGTATTGTAATGATGTTTGTTATTTGCAGCTTTTGCCAGTAGCACTTCAATTGTGTTGGGAAGAGTGGACTTGGGAGATAAGCACAGATAACACCAATAGCATTATTAATTAGAAATGTGCAAAAATGAACTTTCAGCACTTTAATATTAGTGCTATAGTTAAACAGTTGCAGACACTTTAAGTGGTGGATGTATCTTTGTATAATGTGGATTGCTGTCTTTTAGGGTCACCCGGGCAAAGAAGGTCCACCTGGAGAAAAAGGTGCCCAAGTAAGTAAACAGCATTACTGGTGCCCAAGTGTCTAAATGATTATTGATTTGGACCCTTCTGAATTTTTGCCTAACAAAACCTATTAACCTAGTACAAAACCTGAGCCTTTTCTTCTATGTCAGTGACAGACACATTAAGATTAAGGATCTGTGAAATGTTGAATCTACATGTACTGCCTCTAATCTGTGTATATTTGTTTAATGATTTGTATGTCATTGTGTTCTGTGAAATACTGTGGAATCCTATTTCAACATGCATTTCTATATATTTCTGTTTGCACATGTTCATCATATTATATTCTTTGCTGTATTTTTAGGGACAGTCCGGCCCACAAGGGCCAATTGGATATCCTGGTCCCCGAGGTGTAAAGGTAATTTGAGTTTATTAGTGTTAATTTACACCCATAACTTTCTTTACAGTCTATGTATTCCATGTATTACAGTCTATGTATTCCATGTACAGGGTGCTGATGGCGTCCGTGGTCTTAAGGGCGGCAAGGGTGAAAAGGTAATTATTGATTATATGATATTTTCACACACTTGACTGCTTCTGCTCACAATAGGGGGTCTTCTTTAATTTAAATAGCAGGGGAGGGTGTTTTTACCGCAATTTGCATTTTCATTGCGACAATTCACAAAGTATACATTTTGTCGTATGTACTGAGAGAATATTTGTCAATGAAAAAAGCTGCAATTTACTTAAATGTGCGTCCTCAAATAAAAAACATGTTTCTATCAAAAAGCTTTTCATAATCATACAGTAGCCCGTTGCTAAACCGGACATGTTTGTCCGACATAAGGAGGTCTCGGGTTTTAAAAAAAATACAATAAAGTTGCACACACATACATTTATAGTGCTCAGTATATTTTAAATGTATAAATTATTGCTCTGAAATAACACTAATGTGTTTTGGGTAGGCTACACATTACATTATGTAAAAATATAAATCTGTACAGTATGTCTATACAGTATACAGTACAGTAGTAAAATCAAATGAATACCTAGCACACTTTATTTTTACTTTAGCCTGTAGGCTACCGGTAACACAAAATAAATCATGCTGCTGCATTGTACACATGTACAATGTGAATAAAAGATTATTTTAAATTGAAGCTAAATGATTGTATCTGTTTAGTTTTAATATTATTATTTTTAACTTGGCCTACTTAGTAGCGTAGACAATTAACACAACATAGATCATGGTGCTGCGTTGACAAGTTATGATACTTACAGGAGGACAGTCAATTCTCGTTAATATGAAATTCAAGGGACCAGCAACCTATTTGCATTATACCACTAATTCGTATTATCATGAGTAGCCTATAAGCCAAATAAGTTAGTCAGTTGTGCAGTGCTAAATTGTACACAATTACAAACCACCTGCACATTAATAGAATAGGTGTGTTTTCTATTCCTATACAGATGTTCAGAATGAGCTAGAGAGGTTAGCGGCACATGTATGCAGTCTATTGCTCCCAACACATTGGGGAAACCAGAAATGTCATAGAAATGTGTTTTCAAGGCTTGTAAGTACACCCTGCTTTTAGGGAAAAATAGGTATTTGGGTGTTCGCTTCAAAAATGCATTGAGCACAATTGACAACGAAATGCCAGCAACAGCTGCCACAGTTCCCTGAAAGGACCCAGAGGCAAGATAATGCAGGATGGACAATAGTTTGACCACTGCAGGGATAGCATGGCTTCTCTGGGTGACAGGCTCCAGGTCATCTTTTAAATCAGACAGCAGCTCAAGAATTATGTGGCTGCCGAGCCTGTACCAGTGCTTAATTTGGCCATCATTTAAATTGAAGAGGGTAATGCAGGTACGAAATACCCTTTTTCTTCTCATCCTACAAATCACTTGTTCTTGTTGAAGACAATGTCTCCTTCTTGCAGCAATCACAGCGCCTATGGTTAGGGGATAGTGTTTTCCATACTGCCTTTAAGGTCTTCTAATTCTAATTCCGACTGTTTAAAACATGCTTTCAAAAGTTTTTTAACAAATTGATGCAATTGTAAGTGTCACAATTGTCGGCAGCTTTAGTACATCTCATCACAATATTTGAGAACCCTCATCTCCACCACATTTATGCGAATGTATGCAGGGACGCCCATAATTACATATTCATCTAAGGCTAAACCGCAAAGAAAAACTGCTGCCACAAAGCATTCCCTAAAAAGTCGCTAACAGCATTGCGCTTCACCATGGCTAGTACATTTCACCATAGACTTCTGACTTGTTTGCTACTGAGTACATCTACCCCTGCATGTCTTGTAAAGGATAATGTTAGGGCTGTTATGCATGTTTGTTAGTTCTTAATAGTTCCGTAACAGTTTCTTCAAGGAAGAAAATACTTTAGAAATCAGTCCCATTATAGTTTAGTGATGTCATAAGGGGAAGGGATAACAGGAACTGGGAATCCCCTATCAGGTTCCACCTTGGACATGGTTGGCTGGCAACAAATCAGTCTTGGCAGCTGCTGGTTCAGGAAAGCCTCTTGGCTCCTGTATCAAAGGCTTTTCTTTCACACATCTTTTAAGGAGAGAAAATACGATATAGGACAATCACTGGAAGCCTCATCTAGAGGTTACTCTTGTATTTTGACAAAGAGCTGTTGACTGTAGCTTAAATTATATTATATTCCTCAATACTCAAGACTATGTAACCTCAGATCATTGGTACCAAATTTAATCAATTACATTTTTAGTGTATTCTAAGAACAGCATGAAACTAGTGGTGCATTAACACTGCAGTGCTTTCATGCAGGTTGTTCAAACAATGGTTCCTCATTGAGATATTTTGGTTTATTCTCTTGTGGGCTACTTATTAGGTGGAGATAGGAAACACCACAGCATGGTACTGAGCAGCTGTCTCAAGAGTCTATTGAACTCAGAGATGAAAGGCCAATGCCTTGTGAGGACAAGTCCACTCAGTTGTGTAATTATGAGCAGGCACACCATGTTCTTTAAGGTAATGACTTTTTAAATCCCTTAAGTGGAGGAATTATTTTAGGTTAAACTTATTCCATGTGTGAATGAATGCTGCTGGGACATAACAAGACAAAAGAAGAATTCTGCTTACAGGAGGAAACTGGCCTTTACAGCTCACAATGTCTCTGAAGTAATCAAAATATTTCATAATATGCTGTGCACATTTGTGGCATGCATCTGTGAGGTGTCTATGCACAGTCTGTTGACACACTTAAACTATAGAGAAACATTTCTCTAGAAACACCTTTCAAAAAGCTACATTGATTTCTCATTAATAGAATTTGAGATAATAATCAAAAAAAATATTCATGAAACTATATATAAGTGAGTTTGGGGTGTGTTAAATACTGTTACCTGACCTAAATCTGACTGAGTCTCAGTGAGATGTGGTGATTTAATGAACAGGGGGTACATAGACAGTACCCACAACAGCCACTGATAATCTACTGCAGATGTTCCAGAAATAGTAGGGCGGGATCCCCCTAGGCCCTATTCATATCTGATCAAGAGTAAGCCCAGACACGTGGCAGCAAGCAAGGAATGTCTCTACCACGCTAGCATACTACCTTGTGCCGCATGTATATATATATATATATATATATATATATATATATATATATATATATATATATATATCTCACCTGTCTTCATAAAAAGCCATTTGTATCTGTTAACCACTGGAAAATGTAATTGATGGCTATTTTTGTGCAATTTATTTATTCACCTTTCATGGGAACCCTTTGAGATTTTCTAGAGATTACTGGTAGAACAGTTATATAGTGTAGGATATATGTTAAAAGAAAATTCAAACTGCTGTTTGTTGCATTGGTCTTGGATGTAGAAAGCTAGGCTGCCGTTAGTAATTCTGAAACGCGTGGAAGAGAGCTGTTTATTTTACAAGTACAGTTTGTGACACATTGTTTATTTACAACAAGTTCAGGTTCATATACCTTGTGTTTTTAACAAGGTTGCAGCATTACCATTAATTTACCCGTTTATGACACAAATAAACAATCAGGGATTACTAAAAGCATATGTTCTGCACATGTGCTATATTTATGATAGTGCATTAGTAGGCAGGGTATTGGTCAGATGAAAACAAAGAGAAATGTACTATGTATCACTAGCATACAGATTATTCTATGAATATACAAAATTTAAAGTAGACGTGAACAGCCTAACGCCATTTAACATGCATAATTCCCGGGTTTGAGTCCCATGAACTTTTTGTTAGATGTAATTCTAAAAGGCACTTGCTTTTTGTACCAGCAGGGGGCTCTGTGGTCCGAAATACAAACTTCATGGTTGGGATAAAGGACTGTGTAGTCCAGCAGACACATGAAATGTGTTCATTTTTCTTAAAAGATTTATTCTGTATATTCATATTATTTAAACTTGTTTTTCAGGGAGAAGATGGTTTCCCAGGTTTCAAGGGTGATATGGGTCTCAAAGGGGACAGGGTACGTGCTGTATAGGGTTAAGCGAATTAAAATCTAAACATACAAAACAACAATTTGTGTTTTGAAATATATGTACAGTATAAACTCAACACTTTTGATATTAAATATGTGGTGACAGACACAAAATACAAATTTCTACACAACATAACATTAAAATCATTAGATTAGTTCATACCAACGACACTCAGTTGTTCTCAAATCTCATAATAACACATACACAAAGAAATCTTATGCTGCTATGCTTGTATTTAGGGTGAACTTGGGCAGGGTGGTCCAAGAGGTGAGGATGGCCCTGAAGGCCCAAAAGGTCGCGCTGGTCCCAATGGTGACTCTGGCTCACCTGGTCTTGCTGGTGAAAAGGTGAGCTAATGACCCACTTTACTTAATTACATAACATCAAGTAACATGTTTATACCAATGCTAACGTTATAAGTAGTGCAATGATTTTTGACTATGGCTTGTTAAGAAGGTGTTTTAAAAGAAAGAAAAGGTTGCATCTGTTAAAACTGTTTCAAATGAGGCAGCACTAGCAAGACAGAAATAAATATATTTGTTATGTAACGTACATAAAAAGATGTTGTTCATAGTTTTGAAAAGTTTTATTAGTATTGTGTAAATGCTGTCAAAATAATAATAGGTGTCACGCTACCTAATCAGATTGTGATCCTGGTGCTAAATGTCCAAACCAAGCTTAATTCGAGTAGATGCTAAAATGTAACTGTAACATGCAGACATACTGTACTGTCGGAAGGACCGCAGACAACCTCTGTTTATCCCCATATTCTGATACTATCAAGAACCTGCGAATGTCAGCAAGTTTCATCACATTTGAATAAGCAGCTCTCTAGATATATGTAAAAATATAAGATGTGACTTACAGACAGTCGGACAGTCTCCATATACCCTGAGATTATAATACAATCAATAATTAAAGCTGATCTCCAGATATGCTCTATGCAAAACTAAAGCTTCCCCTATACCCCTGGGGGAAATAAAGAACACACGTAACATTTCTAGGTATGAATATTACTTATTACAGTAAACTGATATTAATAATAATGTTTAATCCTAGGGAAAACTTGGTGTTCCAGGGTTGCCCGGGTATCCAGGAAGACAAGGTCCAAAGGTATGTAAATATAAAGGCAGGTGAAGAAATGAAGGCATGTACAGGCTTTGTTTTTCTTTATAGATCTTCTCCTTCACTGACCCTGAATGACAAGTCTGGTTCTACACATTAACATTACAAGCCATGTTTCTTAAATGAATATCATTTCATCACAATGGATTTGATTTGATAAAAAATCACAGCACGGAATGAAGTGGAGATGGGTTATTGTCTTTTTCACTCATGCGAATTGTGCTATAATGAGGGGCTTGGGCATGCTCCAAGCTTGTCTGCTAATAAGCTGGATGTGAATGTATCAGATCTTAAAGGCTTAGATTGCAAACTGAGATTAATATCGTCTTGGATTTGTAACTCATCAGATCCCAGAAGCTAAGCAGGGTTGGGCCAGGTCAGGTACCTCCCAAGGCTGCTCAAGCATATGAAGGGGTGTTGGCAGTGTTGCCACATTGTTTTATTGAACTAATATGCGAATACTACAAATCATTGCGAAAGACTAGGGGTATAAAGAATTAATTTAATCCAACACAAAAAGAAAAAAAAGGAACTGAGCCCCACTGCAGAAAATATTAAAATGAAATATTGCATCTCTGTGGGTTATACCTATACTAAGGATACTACTATAGGATAATGGGGCTGTGTGGTTTATTCAAAGAATGTGCAAGCATTGTCATTCAGCCTCATAATCCCTTCATTGAAATGAAGCACTCATTTGAAATCAGTATTAATGGACGTTCATGTTAATCCACAATATGTAACTGAACTTTAATTTAAGCATAGTATTTGCATAATATGGACAGCATTCCCACAATTGATGTTTTAATCTTCTTGTTTCATTTTAAGATGCTGGCATTTATTTTGATAAAGAGTACCCCAAAAGTATTGCTGCTGGTTGTATAGCGTTAAAGCTGCCTCTGATTTCTGACGCATGATCACACATTTAGGAGTCATGGCCGCTCACCAGTTTATTGAGGTCATTAATCAAGACTGGGAGCAGCTCTTAGAAGAAACAGCCCTGGTTACTTTTATTAACACTGCAATAAGGTTTATATGTATAGTGTCTTCTATTGAAAATGTTAAATGTAGTTTTAATGACTGTGTTAATGCTTCCAATGCTCCCAGGACTGAGAGTACAGTGGTAAGCTACTTTTAATTTTCTCCAGATTCGTAAGCAGTTCATTGTCATGCAATCCATTTTCATTTAAGCAGACTCCTTAGACACTGTGTCTTTTTTTACTGTACAAAGGTCTTAAGTTTATACTGGGGTTTATTAATCAGAAAGGTCTGTTTTGAGTATATTTACTCCATTGTATTATTTCGTCATCACCCTGGCAGTAAAACCATGCAAAATATAATTTCCTTATTTTCAGAAAGTGTTTGGTGGATATACTCAATGTAAGTTACCAAACTCTAGATATCAGGCCCATTTGGGTACATGGTATGTATCTCTCTCACTGTTCTGTTTTCCTATCACTAGGGCTCCACTGGTTTCCCCGGATTTCCAGGAGCCAATGGAGAGAAAGGTGCCAGGGTAAGTTATTTTATTTATTACATTCACACATACAGTATTACAGTAAAAAAATAAAAAATAAAAAAATAAATGCCACACCGCCTATGCATATGCAATGTAACACAGTTGATTAATTTTCCATAATAGAATACAATAAGTTTGTCTGACAAATGAATATTATGGCTAAAATCACTTACTTGTAATGGCATTTTTACATATCACACAGTGTCACCCAGTGGTCAATTGTTGCACTTACAGTGTTTTATAAATCAGAACATCTCACAATATTATAATTGCAGCAAGGATCTTAATTCTGAAAGTTTCTGCACATCTGTAATAAAAAGTAATACTTTTGTCATTGTTTCCTGAATTCATAAACAAATATGTCCCAGCAAAAAAAATACATTCTCACATTCCAACCCACTAAATTAACATTAAAGGAGTTAACAAAACAACACACTGAGAAATTGTGCTGGTGCTTCAAAAATCATTTTTTTCGAAATCAAAGCTTCTCAGCATGAAGTGGACTAGCTGAGAATACAGAAAGTGCTGCTTTGTTGAGGTAGAACATGAGACTGTCAGGAGTATGACATCTCTGAGCGCAAAAACCTCCAATGTACTATATGCAGGTCAAGGAGGTGGTCTCTACCCCATTATCAGGGGGTCCCGAGGGGGGTGAGTTGGATTGGCCTGTTAGACAATATGCTGGAAGCTTCTAAATTCAACAGCAGTCTTTGGGAAACATGACTACATATACAGTAGACTGCTTAAATTGACTAGACACCTGTAATTCACCACCTGTCTATTTTAGTTAGAAATTAGGTGGATGTTTAATTAAGTGGTTTTACAAGTGTAGAGGCCATCTATGTGAATGTAGGCAACTATTTCTGTTCCTCCAAATTATATGTGTTCCTGTTTGTGCATTCAGACCACCAGCACTAATAAAAAACAGCTTTACTTTAAGTCTGTAAAAGTACAAATTATCTTTATCCTTTTTGAAATGTTACCAGGTGAAATAAGTTGTTGTATAATTTTTCATTAAGGACACAGCTGGTATCTGTCGAGGCTTCATATTGTGTTATTTATTATTTTTTTTGTTGTTGTTTTTTTAAGGGTCTTGTAGGAAAATCAGGTCCAAGGGGGCAAAGAGGTCCAACGGTATGTAATTATTATTCTATATTATATTATATTACAGATAAGGTGTTTGTTAACCATTTGTCAATATCATGGCTGTTTTTTTGTACAATATGTTTAGGGTCCACGTGGTGGTCGTGGTGCCAGAGGTCCTACTGGAAAACCAGGTCCTAAGGTAACCAGCATTTTGCCTGTTTAAAACAATATCATTGTCCGCTATCAAATGTATAGTGTTTTTGTTTTTTACTAAAATGTAAGATAGCAAAACTGATCTTTTTTCTCTGTAGGGTACATCAGGCAATGATGGTCCACCTGGCCCACCTGGAGAAAGAGTAAGTACAATGTCTTGAACCACAATGTTTTTTTCAAAACAGGTGAACATTTCACTAGCTTTTATCGGAAGGCATGGGCTGGTCTTAATAGATAAACCAAAAAAGTCTTGGTTACTATATGCGACAGGTCTCCAGAGAAAGGTATGGCTTGGTGACTGTATTATTGGTTTGGTTCTCTAACAAAGCTTTATTTTTTAGTATAGAAAATTATCTGGAAGTGGGCCACTAAAATACATACAAACCAGACAACCTTAAAAATACCCACTCAATTTACTGAACTCATTGCTTGAAAGGAAAACACTGGTACTTGTTTGTAATTAAACAGCTGTTAGATGAGAAATACCTTCCTATATCACATCATAATATGTCAAGATTCACTGTTGTTTATAATAAGTAAAGTAACAAGTTACATTAAAAAGTAAAATAAAATATCAACAATAACTAATTATTTTAGCCACAGCATCAGAATTATTTTCCCATGTTATGGTTCTAATTATGAAATACATTTGCACCTGTCAATAAACTAAACTTTAGGTACATTATGAATAAAACATCAGTCAAAACAAACTGTACAAGCCAAGCTAATACAGACAAGAGAACATATAGATTCATTTTACTAGTGACTCAGTATTGAGGAAGTATTGCATACATGTTTATGCACCTCCTAATTAAATAATGAGTACAGCACCTCAACATTTTTAAAGCTTGTATCTGCATACAAAATAAGTCATGTAAGTGTACCAGTTACTTCAGGAAGTCCATTGAAAATTTTGTTTAATGATTGTAATTAATTGTCATCAAATAACTCTTCTGAAGCATTTATTGATTTCTTCAAATGCTCAAAAATATAAGCAACTTTTGTAAATCATACTTTTTTCTTCCACTAACTTGCTGGAAGTCAACCCTGCTGAATTCAAACCAGCTTGACTAAAGATGGCAGCACGTTTTACAAAATTGCTGAATCTGCTTTTTTCAGTTACTTGTGGTTGTGTCTTAACTCCAGCTGTTGTAATGTATTTCAAACAGCTCATTTTCTATACTTTAGGGACCTCAAGGACCTCAGGGTCCAGTCGGATTTCCTGGACCAAAGGGCCCCCCTGTAAGTAATACATTTTTATAACCTTTGTCATACCTATTAGGAGGATGGGCTTTTTATAGCTTTCATAGCTACAACATAATGGTTGTATAAAGTAATTGCAAGGAGATGTAAGTTAAATGACATTCAAGTAACAGAACCATCGTGTTTGGCTGTACAAGCTGACTCTATAGCTGGGGGATAATTTACCAGTCTATATTTATCTTAGCAGCTACTGCAGGTTGGTGTACAAATCAGTGTTATACTTCAGACAAGTGATGTTTAACATTCTGACTGCGAGGAGCAGGTAATTCACTTGTCATGCAGACACAAGCATCACGTTTACAAGAGTGTTTGAAAGTGTAAAACTATTGAAAACTAATATAATTTGAATATGTTTTTTGTTTTTTTTTTTCTTATTGTAGGGACCAGCTGGTAAGGATGGGCTGCCTGGTCACCCTGGACAGCGGGGAGAGACTGTAAGTATACCTGTTTTTGTCCCTATCTCTGAGCTTTACCACACCTGGGACAGTCAGGAGATGAAAAATAGCTTTACAACTAATAAAACCTTGTCTTAAATTTCCACATATGGAAATATGTGTACGTGGAATTAGTAAACATTCGACGCAGGTGTCAGACAGCTTGCTATTTTTCCCCACAATATGGCAATACCGTATAGATAGAATGATTTAGAAACCTGCATAGACTGTGGGAACAAAACATCTGTTAATCTAATCAAACAATATATTAATTGTTTCAAGGTGCGTAGATGTCATAGTTACTCTATTTCTTCCCTGCGGACCGAGTTCCATATTAACAGTGTACAGCAGCAGAGTTGAACCAGTCCCAGCTAGGACAAATTAATGACGGATTTATCTATAGATCATCTCAACTGTTGTCACATGAAAGATTACAAATGGAACATGAGGGCTAATAAATTGAATCACACAGTGCTCCCATGCCAGTTAGGGTATGACAGGGTATGTTTTAATCAATCTTTATTTTATATAGCGCCTTTCATAGTGGACCACCATCACAAAGCGCTTTACAAGATGCAGTAACAACAAGAAAATCCATAACACTTTAAATACAGAGAGATGCATAATACATGATATACAGTTTATAAAAAACAAACAAAAAAAAAAAACACAATGCGTAATACATTTTAAGGTAATGTTTCATGATGCAGTGACATGTCTAGTTATGAAATAGGAAGCTCTGGGTACCCTACAATACCTAATCATTCTAATGTAGTAGATTGTGTATGCCACTTTTTTTACAGGCTGATAGTAAATTCTAAAGCTGCAGAAAATACCAGTATGTTCTAAGTGTATGTTATAAATCAATGTTATAAGCCTTCCCCAGTGTTAGTGAATAGTACAAGGTGGGAGGATATCCAGGATTTTGTTTTCTAAGTTCATGTGAGGTTTAATCTTCTTCAGGAGGGAGAAGCTGATCATTGCTTAAATTTGTTGTGTGCTGAGATATTGGATAAATGTCGACATTAGGTATTTATGTCTATTTGCAATACGGTCATTTAGCAGCAAGAATATTTAGATCCATTCCACATTCACAATATTGATTTAAGTATGCCTAGAAGCAATACAACAAACAAAAACCAGAGAAAGTGTTGACAGCCATGATGGTTTTCTAAATAACTTGTTCCTAAGTAATTCGAAATAAATTTGGTTTTACTTTCTTAATTATATTCTAGTCATTTATCCAAAGCATTATTCATTACATATCAATACCTGATTTATTGTTTAATTGATTTAGTCAAGAACATAAGCTCAAATAATTGATTGCAGTCTCAATACAGTACATTTTCCACAGCAAAAATATAAAACAGTACATTGTGACAACAAATGTATTACATAATGTTTATCTCATACACTGCCAGTTTTCTGCCAAGGTTTTTTTGTTTTGTTTTTTTTGCCATTTAAAGATGGTCTCCTAATCCATAATTTACTGCAAGTTGTTATGCTGCAATCGGCCACAAAAGGGCCCTCTTTTGAACTTCACGAAGCTCATAGCTCTCTCTCTCTCACTGAACGAATGCATTATATATGTTAAATATATTTTTCAAGTCTGTTACAGAATAAAGCAGGATTGTATTTTCATTAGATGAGTCAATAATCTTGTTTTATTCCCCCAGGGCTTCCAAGGAAAGACTGGTCCTCCAGGCCCTGGCGGTGTGGTTGGTCCACAGGTAAGGCAATCTAGGAGAGGTCTAAATACTTTCGCCCTTTAAGACTGCTTTGATCATTAAATTACACCCAAATGTCTCTTCATCTTAAAGCTGATTTGCACAATCAGCATGTAGAGCTATTACAGATAATGTGGTGTTGTTTTGGCCCTGGTCTGGGAAATCTTATGCTTGATATCAACTCCTTGCAGACTTAAAACAGTAATGACTTTCTAGAAATTGTACGCAATACAAGACAAAATATCCTAAAGTATGTGGCACAGAGAATTATTTTATTCCCATAAAACTGAGACATGCTTAATATTCAAAGCTGTAGACCCCTATTACCTTTGCATTATTTCAGCATGTTTCGAAGGAGGATTAATCATGTCTGCTGTGTTTACAACTACTATATATTTAGACAGTCAAAGCCGTGTTCAGATTAACTGGCCAAACTGAGGAGAGGAAAACAAACAATTCATGCGGCTGGTTCAAAGAAGCAGCAGATAAACTTTCTAAAGGGAGAGCTCAATAAAAACCATGTTGTTTTATTTATTGAACTATTAGGTGTTTTATAAGACACTGCTTTGTTGTCTGGCTTGGGATGAACTGCATCTTATTTAGCTGTTGGGATCCCATTCATGTGATTCTTATAACAGTGTGCTTATCTCTGCTTCTATTCTTTCGAGTACCCGATAAGTAACCTTTACTTTTTGTATCAAATGCTCTTTTTATAAATATACCCTCACTGACCCCTCTATTTACAAGCTGACGTTAATCCCTGTTGACATTTTGGGTCAGTGTTTAGTGTGCCGTTAACGAGAATAAACAGGAAAAGTCATAACTGAATCTAAAGACAAGCATTTTAGGTATTAAGTAAAACGTAGACATACAAATAATGAACCTCTTTATCGACTTTTAAAATTCAAATGCCTCTTTCTTTGACTTATCACTGAATGGTGTATCTTGCAGGGGCCTACTGGTGAGACCGGCCCCATTGGTGAGAGAGGTCATCCTGGCCCCCCTGGTCCTCCAGGTGAGCAGGGTCTACCAGGAGCTGCTGGAAAAGAAGGCGCTAAGGTAAAATACTCCAAGGCTTTTATTTCTCCTGCCTGATACAAACGAAAGACCGAGTCATTAAATGCATGGGGTTTGCAGTTGGCCACCCGATAACACTAAGTTAAAATTGACCAAACCAAGAAACCTCTTATGGCTGTATTGTATTAGTAAATGTATCTTTAAAACCATTCAATCAGTGCTGAATACCAACACTTATTCCATTAATGATGGAGAAAATACAAACTACTTGCAAAACTCCCCAAAGCAGGTTCAGAGATGTAAATGGTAATTCATATTTAAAAGAAACAGGATCAACTTGAGCTGATTTCCATTAGATTTTTCATTTAAAATCATGACAAATGAGCCTTATAAAGTAGTGAAACACCAGCATCAGAACTGGCATTCATCGTCTGTTTAATTTATTCAAAAAGAGCTTTATTTATTGATTAGTTGAAGTTTTTGCCAAACGAAGTTTTCAGTAGGAGTCAGATATTTGTACATTGCAGAAATGCTTTCACTTATCAGTTCTGCCTAGGTTTGCCGTGGTGGGATTGCCCAGATAAAATCACTCAAAGTATGAGAAATAAACAAATAACTATATATTATACACACATACACATACAGTTGTCCCACCTTTATAACGCCACCCTCACATACCGCCAGCTATTCTCTCTGAACAGATGCCACCCGCCAACTTCCCAAGCCAAGCAAACTTTAATATAAGCACTGTAGTTTCCCTCATTGTAGCGCCAGCGAAATAATCATGGCCAATTAAAACAACAAAGTTATGCAGTTAACCTTTGACTCGCTTTCCTAATTCGTTATTAACTGAACGTTCATCCCACTCCCAAAGCAAAACAGAAAGTACAACATGGCGAGTCGACCCTACATTTAACACCAGAGCAAAAGAAAAAAAATCTGCATGTGTGCATCTGAAAATAAGAAAGCAAGACATTGCAAATGTTTTCTCACCTAAGTGAGGCATATACTGTTAACCGAAGGACAATTGGAGACATTCTAATGGATAAAAACAAATGGCTTACCTTGATGGAACAGATTGATTTGTTTAACCTGAAAAAGGCTGGACGCACTCTAAAATAAGTGAGTTTTGTAAACCACAGTAAATGTAAAAAAAAAAAAAAAGTAAAGAAAAGAAAATGGTACGGTAAGAGGTTTGTTTGTTTACGTGCAAGTTTTGCATAAATGAAGGCTGACTTAAACTAAAGCATCAGTTTTGTAAACAGCAGAATATATATATATATATATATATATATATATATATATATATATATATATATATACACATATTTTTTTTTTTACTTTTTGTTTAAACCCTCGCTTATTGCCCGTTTTTGTCCATGCCCCTTACCTGGCGGTATAAAGAGGTTTGACTGTGTATATATATATATATATATATATATATATATATATATATATATATATATATATATATATTAAATGCATACAACTGAGGTACAACCCTCTAAATAGAAAGGGTGTTCATGACCAATGAGCAGAGTTGTTACAAAACAGCACAGTGCTGGTGCAGTAGTTCACATAATATTCTCCAGTCAATAAAACTGTGTCTGAATCTTTGCAATCACTGTGTTTGCACTTACACGTTATTCCCATGATTTTTACATCAATCGGCCCTTGTTTTCAGCAAGTCCATAAAGACAAAGTTTCAATATACCTCCACTATTAAAAGAATATTGGATTCACCTGGTAGCCATGGCACTGAACAGAGATGGATTAACCTGCTCAGTTAGCTGTTGGGTGGAAGTGACTTTCAGTGATGATTAGATAGAAATGCTTTGGAATGATTCCCCCTATACAATCAGGATCTGATGTTGATTATTAATGTTCCATTCTTGTGCTTTATTATTCCTAACAGGGAGACCCAGGTCCCCAGGGCACTTCTGGCAAAGACGGGCCTTCTGGACTGCGAGGATTTCCTGGTGAAAGAGGTCTGCCCGGTGCCACGGTAAGAGAAACGGGTAACTCCCAAAAATAACCACTGCAGTCCTCCAATACTTATTGGTTGCCATCATCCTAAAAAATACTTACAACCATGGCATCCAGTTTTCATGTTCTGTGAATGACAGTGGTAGTTCCCACTAGAAGGCAAGTAAACCATGAACCAATATTTAATGTTATGTTAGATTTGTTATTTACTTCATTATAGGGTACAATAAGGTAATGTGTACTTGCTAGTATTAGTACCTTTTGATGACAGACCAACTTGAAAACTCATTGCAGTGTTCTTGCCTTGCCCTTCTTCTGTGATCCATGGGACACCTCAGTCTCACACTGAGTTTAAGAGACGTGTGCCTGTTTCAGGATCAGCAACTTTACTTGTTTGCTTGCTGGAATGAAGGCGACTGTTGCACTGGATCATCATTCCTTAACCAGAGTTAATTCTGTACTGACCCCAGTAACCTATTCTTAACTTAACATTCTAAACAGGAGAAAATGTAGATACATAATTGTGCTTGTTCTTGTTGAAAGGACGTCTTAGTAAATGCTTTCTTCCTGCAATCGACAGATAATAGTTGCCACTGATGAAAATGCATTTTAAGATCCTTACAAAATGAATATAGTATTCTGATAGGTGTCATGTTTCTAACACATGCAGATTTAGATACAGTACTATGATATTAAGCTAATGTTGTGTTGCTACCCCTCTGCAGCTTGATTGAACATTTATGATTCTTTAATTGCAGGGTCCAGCTGGTTTAAAGGGAGGAGAAGGCCCACAGGGTCCCTCAGGCCCAATTGTAAGTACTGTTTTCTATGGTTACATGTCACTGTTGAAATACTCACGTCAAGCATGGGGCGTTAACCTTGTATGAAAAAGCTTGTCGTAGTAAATTATTCCCATTCAGAAATGCAGGACCCGTTTAAACATTAAAATGAATGTGAACATATTTTCTTACACAAAAGATGACTTGCACAGTTTTTATTTTTACTGTGCTAGCTTGTATTATATATGTGTTCTTTATGTATCAGTATATAACATTAGCCAAGTTACAGAAATGGCTTCATTTAATTGAATGGTTTTCTTTATGCTCTGTTATACTTGGGACTTGAGAAAGACACTGGTTTAATGATGAGCTTAAGCCTACTGTAATAATATAAGATATTCTCAGCAGTCTGTCAAGCCCATACTCGAATTTGCATTATGTATATAGAAATGGACTGGTTAGGGAATGTATCTTACATTTGGACTAAGGGATATGAAATGGCTTTTTTTGCACAGTAAGCTGTAGCTGGCTACAATTATAGAATATTTTCCATGGGCGTCTGTAGTCAGCAAATGCATTTGTAAACACTAGAGGGCAGTTTGTAACCTTTTAAGAAATTGTAAAGGAACCTCTAACATTATCCTGCAATATATTATCCTGCAACACAGGATGAACAGGGTATCTTGGTAGTAATCACTGTCTCCTGACATGTTGCCTCCTGTTGCTGTCCAGCAATATTTAAGGAGACAACCACACAGTTGCTATGTCTGAAAGATATATTAGGGGAATATGACAGCAGGCGCTTAAGTCACAAGTGTCATTTAAATATATACCAGTTTACCTAATATATTGAGTGTTTATGGAATTAAATACAATCAGAAATATGTTTACCACTGTATAGCTGAGTGATAAAAAATATATTTGCTGACAATAGAAAATATGGAACAATAACACTTAATTCAGTAGGCAGTGTGGTCCAGTGGTTAAAGTCCAGAGCTTGTAATTAGAAGGTCACTGGTTGAGATCCCACCTCTGCCATTGACTGACTCACTGTGTGACCCTGAGCAAGTCACTTAACCTCCTTGTGCTCCATCCTGCGGATGAGATGTTAAATCAATGTCCGATTGTAAGTGACTGCATATAATGCGCAGTTCACAGCCTACCTCTGTAAAGCGCTTTGTGATGGTTGGTCCACTATGAAAGGTGCTATATAAAAATAAAGATATTCTATTATATAATTGGTTCTCTGATCATGTATTTAAATTTTGGAGATATAGCTCAGGTAGACATCTCAAAAAAGTCATCATTGTTTTTTTTCAATGCAGCTGTTGAATAGGAACACATGTTTTTTATGCTGAAGTAAAAAAAAAAAATCATATTTAATATACCATGAAATTTAAAGGTGACAGTGTTCAGTCATGCATTTTATTTTTAATTTCCCATAATTTATTTCCCATTCCATCACTGGAAATAAATCTAAAATATATTTACATGCTCACCTATAAAAAGAATATGATGCAATCAATTCACAATGTACTGCATCGACCACTTGTTCCCTTTTTCATCTAGCACAAATTATTAAAAATAATTGGAATAAAAGCTGTGATTACTCTAACTGTGCAACAGTGGTACTGTAACTGCTAAAATAAAAAAATAAAAAACATATTCGGCATCTTTAATGAAGAAAATTGTCCTGAAGAAACAGTTTACTAAATAAAAACAGGAATTAATTGTTATTATTAGATAGTGTATGATAATTGGTTTAGACATAAATATAAGAATACTTATAAGTAAATGGCTGTAAATATTTCAAGCTGGCTGGCTAAAAAATGATTGTTGGTATACACCCAGATACCAAAATAATACAAATTGTCATTACAAATATCAAATGTTCACTATGTCCATTGACTTACTATAGCAATAATACCCTTGCACAGAGGGCATTACCTGTGATAACAGACCAGTTTGGAAAATGACTGCCAAAATGTACTGCATAACCTGCATAAGCTGAAATTCATTTTAATTATACCACTTCACTTCAGTGGTTATCAAAATCATCCAGAGACTGTCCAAAGAAGCTAAATCTGGGAAAGAAGAAGTGTCAAAAGTGTCCCACTGCATTAACTCTTAACAGCTGCAGACACAGGTGTTGATAGAAGAGGCAACCCTCAGAACATGTTATGTATAAACTTGAATAACAGCAAGAGCTGTCACAGACTGTCTTTGAGAACCGCTTTGATTGCTGTCAGAATTTGCAATTCAAAGTTGATTTGTCAGTTGTTATTGTGGTTGAAGGCCAAAACATGTCAATAAGGGGAAAAGGGTTAATTGAAATATGGCGTTAGGTAACTTGCCGTGCCATTGCAGATTCTGTGCTCGTTGTTTAAAAAAGTGTACAGAACTTGGGTTTGGGAATAGCTACAGATGTTGAAGGTAAGCAAGATGACAAGAAATCATACAGCCAAAGCATGATTCATGTAAGGGAAGTTGACGATTTGGTCAACGATGAGGTGTCTGTCATTGGTTGAGCTGAAGCTAACAATGATTATTGATCGGAAATGACAAAGTATTTATAGTGGTGAAAATGTATTGAAGAACAGAGCCATGGTAACAGAAAACACAGGCCTAGTTCTGTACAAGGATGAACACGCCTAAGTTCATTTATTTTGCTGAAGCAGCTGAAAAAAGCAGGTGATTAGGTTTGATGGGTCCAATGGATGACTCAATTTTTAGAAGTAAATATAGAGCTCTGTGGTTTTTTGGTGACCCTTTGTACAGTGGAACTGTTTTAAAGATGTTGTGGTCATAAATCGATTTTAGCCCATAGATCCATTCCATTATCCATTGACTTCTCATTACAAGGCACAATACAAATACAGCATTATAAAAAGGGGGAGCACTGTATATTTTAAATTAATAGTCTTATTAATAACTATCAAACAAACATTAGCAACTATAAAGCTGACGTGCTCTTGACTTTAGACAGGGTTCTGCATTCGTAAATCATCCGATTAGAGAAACGTTTACTTTCAAAACATTTGTTTGTGAAAGGAAATGTGAAACATTGAGTAAAGGTCTTGCAGAATCAATTTGACATTAGTGACCTTTTATAATTAGGGGGCTCTGTTTTTCACAAATCAGGAGCTCATTACTAGAAATGGAGAGAACTTTAACCCTCTATGAACCTAGTTACAAATAGTAAATCCAATGATTCTATTATTTAACAGTACTTTGCCCTGTCTAGACCTATTATTACTTTAAGATTTTTAGGTAGAATCACCATTAGCAGCAGTAATTCATAATTGATTTAAAAACTTGATTGTCAGATATATCTTAAATTAAATGTCATTAAGCTTGTGTTGCTGTAACATGAACCAGTTTATGTGATTCTAATGTCCTCACTTTTCCAGGGGTCTCCAGGAGAGCGTGGTGCCGCTGGCCCAGGAGGTCCGATTGGTCTTCCTGGTCGCCCAGGTCCCCAAGGCCCACCTGGCCCGGCAGGAGAGAAGGGTGGTCCAGTAAGTCCACTTTAGAATTTCTCATTGAAAATCAATAACAGGGCACATAGTGGCCAGTGCCAATGTCTCTGACTGGCCATATGAGCACTTATATTCACAAGCATTGAAGAAAAAAAAAAATAATAGCTTGTTCTATTGTAGAATTTATAACTTTTGAGCTTATGAGCTCTTCACACTTCAGTAACTACTTCACATTTAAAATGTATAGCACCTCTCACATTTAACTAAATCAATATTGCATATGTATACATTTAATCAGATATTACTTAAAGGTTTAAACACTTTGTTTTATGTTTTGTTATTCTTTCAATTATGAAATTGGAGTTACTGTATAAATAAAACTGTATTTGCAGTCCACAGTATTATTTATTTATTTATTTATTTATTTATTTATTTATTAGCAGACACCCTTATCCAGGGCAACTTACAGTTGTTACAAAGTATCACAGTACAAAGTATCACATTACAAATTATCTCCTTGCAAATTATCACATTATAGAATATCACATTACAGATAAGAACAGTTGTAAAGTACTATAAGATCAAATTCAAATAAGAGCAAAAGAGCAAAATAAAGAATGCAGTAAATAATTACATTTAAGAGCGAATTCAACTAAGAGCAGTTAACATATAGTAAAAAATATTTGCTTATTTGAGAAATGTCATCTAGAGCATTTGGTAAGTATGATAAATGACTGAGAATGGTTTCAAATAAGAGAAATTACAAAAAATGTGAATAAGGATACGTATCGGAGTAAAATCAAATACAAGATACAGGAAGTAGTTATAATTAAGAGCAGTAGTAGAATGCTGCCAGGTATGGAGCAGTTCAGTGCAAGTACAAGCTGATGCAAATACTGGTACAATTAGGTGCCATATAGTCCAGTATAGTCAAGAGTTGTGAGGTTTACAGATGCTGTCTGAACAGGTGTGTCTTGAGGAGTCGCCGGAAGGTGGTCAGGGACTGAAGGGCAAGGGTGAAGAAGGGGCAGGCTCTAGAAGTGGGGGAGCAGAGGGGGAGTACAGCTAATCTGCCAGTGGTGGAGGAGCAGAGGGGGCGAGGGGGGTTGTAGGGAGAAAAGTCTGGAGATAGGACTGAGCAGAAAGGTCAAGACAGCAATATGCGAGTACAGGAGTTTTGAATTGGATGAGAGCAGCGATAGGGAGCCAGTGCAGAGAGCGGAGCAGCGGTATATCGTGGGAGAAACAAGGAAGGGAAAAGACAAGGCGAGCAGCGAGTTTTGGATGAGCTGGAGTGGACGGATAGCAGAGGCAGGGAGGCCGGCCAGGAGGAAGTTGCAGTAGTCAAGGCGGGACAGTACCAGGGCCTGTAGGGTTAATTTTGTGCTGTGTATTAAGACAATATATTACAAGATGATTTTAAGTTCTGTAAAATATCATATAATTGAAATGCATTAAATCACGGGATAACTATTTCTCTTAAAAAGTGAACTACATCCTAGAACAGTTGTAGAATCTTTAATATTGGAAACAATACTGTGCTCTTTTTCAACTCACCTGAATGTTTGAGACACTACAGATGTTCTTATATTGCGCACCTCTCCAGCTTCCACTCTGCTGGTCTGACATCATCAGATAGATTTCTACCTCCCCTTTTAAGATCTAGGGACAGCAGTCAAATCAATAACAGTTAACTCCAGTGTACCCAGTAGATCTGACTTTGATTCTGATTCTGAAGAATGAACAATGCACTATGGTTGTTATTGTATAGGTGCACTGTGGAGCCACAGACCCACTCTTACCCTTTCTGTTTCTCCTCTGCAGGGTGAGAAAGGTCCCCAAGGCCCAGCTGGCCGAGATGGCATCCAGGGTCCAGTTGGTCTTCCAGGGCCTGCTGGTCCTCAGGGCCCCCCAGGAGAAGATGGCGACAAGGTAAGTCAAGAGAGCTTATGAAATAGAAATTCTGCATTACACTATGATTCAGTTTTATGTTGTTTCTCAGTAAAGAACATTGGTTAACACTGGAAGGACCGGAGATATACTCATACCTAGAAGCCCCACAGCAGTCTTTCTGACGGCTGTATTCAAAACACTGTAAATAGTATAATGAAAGAAGAAACAGTCGGATGTAATTAGTTTTTTTGGGGGTTTTTTATATTGAGTATGTTACATAAACATCTAAAAAACTGAAGCATATATATATATATATATATATATATATATATACACATATAAACATTTATTTTACAAATCAAAACAAGAAAAAATAAATAAACATCTGAACAGACATCGGTTTACAACATACATATTTATAAAACTGAAACGATAGCAATACATTTTTAACTTTTCAATAGCAATCGGTTTATTATCAGATGTGCAAAAGAAACTGAACAACGTAGATAAATAAACTTAGAAGAAAACATTTTATAGAAGCGCACAGCACAAGAAGTTATAAAAAAAGTTCTTTGGGGTTTTTTTTCGACAAAATGGTATTCATTTACCTTGAGTCCAAGGCTGTTCACAATCAATAGAGATAATGCGCTTCTCCACGCCGCCTTTCTGCACAGGGCACAGCTGTCCGAAGTTGCCAACCTGGCATTGGCATCTCTTATGGCTCTTAGCGGGGTGCCAGTTTCAGCTGTGGGTACACGCTTGGCAGTCTCCCTCTGTTCCAAATGCTTCTTGTGAAGTTCCTGTGCTAACTGTAAAATATATTCTCTACTTGGTAAATTCTTCTCTGTGCATTCTTTGTAAAGTACCCAGGAGTCCAGGAGTTGATGGCTGCTAGGTCCAATACATTGTAAAACACCTGAAAAGGCCACCGTCAGGAGCCAGCTTTCACGGAATACTTCCGTGCCATCTGATCCAAAACATCAACTCCATATTTTTTTGCGTTGTAAAACTCCATGGTCTCTGGTATTTATTTTGACTAATCCCGATGCTAATTGACTGACCAAAACAACACAACAGACAAGCAGGCACCAACCAGGCAGAGAGTAGAGTCTGATCTAATTACAGCTAAGCACATTGCAGACTAGTAAATAAAAATAATAAAGTAGAATACCGTTCTGTATAATCACAATATCATTGTTTTCTGTGTGGCTGTCAATGTGACTGCTCTCGGGGCTTTTAGGTATAATGTAATGTGTCTCCTTTATTTCTGCACTCCCGCATTCCATGCTTTGTGAGGCTGTGTGGTCCAGTGGTTAAAGAAAAGGGCTTGTAACCAGAAGGTCCCCGGTTCAAATCCCACCTCAGCCACTGACTCATCGTGTGACCCTGAGCAAGTCACTTAACCTCCTTGTCTTTCGGGTGAGATGTAATTGTAAGTGACTCTGCAGCTGATGCATAGTTCACACACCCTAGTCTCTGTAAGTCGCCTTGAATAAAGGCATCTGCTAACTAAATAAACAAATGATAATATTTAATACGGACAGAAAGGTACATGAACGCGCAGCCCCATATGTGTTACATGACTGGAGAAAATTATATTTACAAAACCGCCAAAATGACTGCTGCGGGGCTTCTAGTGTTAAAATCCAGATCAATATCAGTCACATGCATACATACCAGCTGTCTTACAAATCAATTATTTATCCATTAGCGCCAAATGCTACATTAAATCAGATCTATCCGTCATGTGTTTCCAGGTATCATTTAAATGACCCATTAGGACCCAGTTTGTTTATGTTCAAAGTATACTGAGAATCAACAAACATATGAACTCTTAATAGTGACGGTACTGTGTATACATTTTTGTCTTGAACTACTGTGTAAGGTGCGATATAACAGAACTTATCAAACAGCAAGTACAGTATACCGTTTCGTTTTCCAGTTTACTTATCATCGCAAAGCTGTAAAGTAGCCAAAAGAAATGTGTCTTTCTTTATATAAAAATCAGCACAAGAGATTTCAAAGCCAGGTCATATCCTGCATTGCAGCCTACGAGTCAATACCAGGATTAATCTCTCAAAGAAAGCCAAGTAATCAATTGAAGAATACCCCCAGGCATTCAAGCTGGAAACGCCAGCATAAAAGTGACAGCATAATCATGTTAAAGGTGACATTTAAAGATACTGGGGGTAATGACTGGAGATAAATGGAAGGCAGTCAACTCTAAAAAGAGGACATAAATGTTTAATTTTTTTTTTACAGGGAGAAATTGGTGAACCAGGTCAAAAAGGAAGCAAAGCTGCTAAGGGTGAACAAGTAAGTTCTAATGCATTCTTGGCCTTTTCTTTTTACGCTGAACACAGAATAGTTGTCCATAGAACAATACATATATGGAATTGACATTTGTGCAGGGCCTGTAATGGAACGTGAAACAAGCAATGTGATTGGTCGAGCAAGGTTCCAACTGTCCGTATACTGGATGGTTATGGACAGTTGGAGCCTTGTCACATATTCTAAATCACTGCGCTGCCTCACAGAATGTAAATTAAGTATCAGTAGCCATCTTGCTTACAATTACAGATGTACAGCTGTAACTATGAAACTGAGTGACCAATTACCTGCAAAAACTTCCCAAAGTAGTAAGCAGACATGCCAATTTGGATGAAGAACAATTAAATGAACTGGAAGATAGCAAAACAGAAAAAAATACCAATAAATAAATCTGAGATGTCGTTGAATTTATTTTTATTCTTCATGTCTGTTCGGCTCAGTGTGTCTATACAGTGTGTCTCAACTCCGCCCCCTAGTGTATTTTCTCAATGGCAAATGTGCACACTATCAAAAAAATGATTTACTTTATTTTACATGTTTTAATTGAATTAATTTACTCATCTTAACTTAGTGTGTAGTTCAGTTATACGTGGGACTACTTTATTTGGCGTAAGGATATTTAATAAAAAAAACACTAATTATTTTTTTGCCTTTTTTGCCTTTTTTTTCTTAAAATCCACTGTTTTACCTGGATTATAAATGTAATAAGGCCCTTTAGGGCGTCCATATAGGTTGAATATATGAACTTCTCAGTGGTTGAATGCACTCGACTCATGCCTCACAACGCCCCAAGGCGTCCATATATTCAAAGTATACGGATGCACAGCCGGGCCTTATTGCATACATATATATATATATATATATATATATATATATATATATATATATATATATATTGGTGTCTCATGGTTATATTACTTGTAAAACTCTAATTCAAGCAGCAACACCCTTACATAACATTGAATTATTTAATCGACTCGATAATCTTGTATGAAACCAGTCGTTGTAAAACTGTTAATATAACAATGCAATAAGCTCATGTTCAGTCAAATGGTTCTGTGTTGCTGAACAGCTTTTTTGAAGAACAACAACTGCGATTCAACCCGCTCAGTGGTAAGACATTGAGTATTTAAAAAGAATCAAGAGCAATGTAGATACAAGTTTCAAGCCCCCATGTACTGCATTATTCACATACAGTTAAAGTCTCTTTCTTAATACCGTCTGTGTGCTTTGTTTCCAGGGTCCTCCTGGTCCAGCAGGTCTTCAAGGTCCTGTCGGTGCTCCTGGCCCAGCTGTAAGTAATGGTTGTGTTTTATTGCCTTCATTACTCAAGACCCATTTGTCTTCTGAATTTCCCTATTTAAGAAATTAAAGTATGTATTTGCACACTACTAAGCTGCAAATAATTATACTAGCTAATGAGATGTGTTTGCTGTGGATGTCAACATGTAATTCTGTAATACCATTACCTCCTGACACAAAACAGTTCCATCTCATATTTGATCATTTCCATGTTCTAAATTTGATTTAATGTGTACAATGCATTATGGAAACTAATAGGACACTTATGTCTGTATCGATAGTATTCAGCTTGCAACATATACACTTGCCCTTTAGTATACTTGTTGATACAGAGTATTAATACAGAATTAAAATCACAAGGTCATTGTGGGAGGGTAGTGGGCGGAGCTTAGGGAAGGACCAGAAATGACAGCACACAGCAGCCGGAAGTGACATTTAGTCCTGGAGCCGCGTACCAACAATGGTATCTGGGCAGGATTTTATTTTAACACACAATGAAAATAAACAGTCCAGTATTGCAGAAAATAAACAAGAAAACTACCTGGAATACCAGCAATGGTAAACTCAGGTTTCAAATAAAAAGAGTAAACAAAAACATTGCGGTTACAAAAAACAACAACAAAGGAAGCACAGGGTTTCTCCGTGCTGCTGCAGTGGGTTTAGTCCAGGGTTTTTTCCACCACAGTAATCCACCAGGGTTTTCCAGAGCTTCAGGATTCTGTGAATTACAGCAGGTTTGTAAAAGCAAAACAACAAAGCACAGGGCGTCTCTTCCGTGTTTTCAGTTCAGGACAGGGAGACTGAATGGCAAAACCATGCTGCCTAAATACTGCCCCACCCCTGCAATCAGTGCGCTGCCCCACACCAGTCAATCAACAAGTGCAGCACAGCTGATTGCAATAATAGGACTCAGTGGCCACGTGGTTCCGCAATTTTGGCCAAGATGGCCGCCCGACCCGGAACTTCCAGTCTGGTCAGCGTTGACAACCCAAGATCCAGTCAACCACGTGTGATGACGGCAGCCCAGGACAGATTTATACGCCTACATCATTTACGTGACAGGTTCACCACTGCAACCTCTACAACATCTGCAGTACCAGGAAATAGTATTTCCAATCAGACTGTCAGAAACCTCCTACGGGAGGCAGGTATCCAAGCAAGAAGGCCAGTTAGAGGAGTGAATCTTACAGCACAACATCATCGACTACGACTTCAGTGGTGTCATAATCACAGAGTATGGGTAATACAAGGATGGAAAAACGGGATGTTAAGTGATGAATCTGCTGCTTTGACGTACAGATGGAAGAGCCCGGGTATACAGGCGAAGTTGTGAATGTTTGGCGGTCAACTGATTTGTTGACAGATTTGGTGGTGAGAGTGTCATGGTGTGGGCGGCAATCTCAGACAGTGGCAGAACCAACCTTGTTCATGTTCAAGACAACCTGACAGCTCAGCGCTATTGTCATGAGATCATACGGCCTCTTTAGGCAAGATCTCTGGTCCTTCAAACAATTATTAAATCTGTATTACCCTGCAATGCCTAGACACATCTACTGCTACATCTGTTTATCAAGCCTAGGTTAATGTAAGGTGTGTATCTTCTAGGGAGGTGATGGAGAGCCAGGCCCCAGGGGTCAGCAGGGAATGTTTGGCCAGAAAGGTGATGAAGGTTCTCGTGGTTTCCCTGGCCTTCCTGGTCCAATTGGTCTTCAGGTAAGACACCAACTTCATGTTTTCCAATAACATTGTCATACTCACCCTTCAGATTTGTACATTTCATTCTTCTAAGTCTTCTTGAACGTGAAGCTACTGAACAAATTATGAATAGCTCCTGAGAACATTTATTATAGACTCCTAACTATTCCTAATTGAAGTGTTTACTCTGTTTGGATGCATATTAATATCAACAGATATTGGTAACCATAGCATCAAGAGATCATCTTCATAGCACAGAGTCAATATACTGTAATAAGCACAGTATGTCAGAAAGTTTTGCAACCTGATTTAGGTCACTAACGGCATAGATTTCAAAAGGATTTAAATCAGAATGCATTTAATTCAGAATGCAACTCCGGGTATTTTACCCCTTTTTAAAATCATGCTGTATTCAAAAGTAGACTGACATCATCATAATGGGTTTCTAGCCAAGCAAAATAAAAAAGTCATTAGTAATGGGAAGAGATTATAGTATTGTATGGATGTGCCGGAACAGAACACTTAAGCTAGCCTGTGGCTGTTAATGTTTTTATTCTATCTCTTACAACCACAGGATGTCCTTGAAAATCAATCTCCACAGCTCAATTGCATTTTCCAATATATGTATGCCACCATGCATCACTATCATATGTTTTGTGTGCTGTATAAATCCTTAGATTTAAAAGAGGTGAATGTTCAAAAAATATAGTCATAAAAGGAGCATTCACCCCCTAGAAAGAATTCCACAATTGTACAAATGTATTAAGGGCAGAAGTGCATTACACCTCATTAGGAGCCTTTACACCTCATTAAGCAACAAGAGGTGCAACATTATAAAATAAATATACGGTGCAAAGCTCTGTTATTGTGATGGCACATCATTATGTTTATCTTATTGCAGAAAAGAGGTCATTTGAATACACAAAAACCTAATGCAAATGACAGAATGAAACTAACAATCTAATTTATGTCACTTTTATTCTGCATTCCCTTTCAATGTTCTTGCATTTGTTATTACACAGAGGAGATGAGTAAGTCATTTGATATAATTGACTTTAAATTAGGCATAATTCACTTTATTCTAACCTATTCATTGCATTGGATAACCTTTCCTTATAGACAGAATGCCATTAAACACTGATTATTCTTAGTAAATGCTAGTTTCTATAATGAGGTTTGACACAAGGAGGCTAAAGGTTCTGCCTGATTCCATACCTGGGGAATTTGTAAAATGAAGCTACTGGGACCTGTCTATTTGAGAATGTGTGTAGGGTGAAAGGAGGGTAAATATCAGACAAAATGAGGGCTATAGCATTTATTCCTCTCCTCAAGGGAACCCCTTCTCCTTAGGTCAAAATTGGGGTAGTAATAATGAAGGTTTAACACAGTGAACCTGATACAAAATTGCCAGCCGCCATTCATCTTTTACCTCTTACAAATTTCTGTAGCAAAGTAGGTTCTTGCTTAATAGCAAACATGTAAGGTTTAAGACAGTATAGATAGCATTATCAGAAATGGCTTTGGATAAATAAGAAACTGCATTGAGAACAACTTCTTGTCATGTGGATGGTCTGAACGTTGGGCCAAGGGGTCAGGAAGGACACACTTGACAAGTCAGAGATGATATGCATTTAAATGTATTTTCACAAAATATTCAAACATAAACCGAACACAAATACAGATCTGCTTTTACTTTTTGTCTCTTAAATATAATTTTATTATTCTAAAGGTTTTGACAAATGTGAATATTATTTAGATGCCATTTACAAAAGATTTCCACTGGCAATGTACCTTGCTCTTAATGGTTTGCATTAAAGCACAGCAATGATGCACTGCCTAGTAATTATTCATAATAACAATAACAACTATACTGGGTCTGCCAGTCTCATTAAGTGTTATTAAATCAGAGGAAGAAGCATTTTGTTTTAAATGCCACATTATTTTCAGAATTTAAGCAGACATGCAAATGTTATTGTCTATTTATTTATCAATCAATCATTCAATCAATCTTTATTTTGATATAGTGCCTTTCACAACTGATCGCCGCAAAGTGATTTACAAGGATAAAAACATAAATAAATATTACAAAAAGTAACAATCAGCAGTAAAAATGAACAACAGAATAAAAACATAACAGTGAAACAAGCAAGAGAGGGTGAGAAAGCATTTTAAGATATATAAGCTTGATTATAAAAATGTGTTTTAAATCTAGTGTTAAAGGCAGCAACAGTGGGACCTTTCTTTAAAGGGTTAGGCATGTTATTCCCAAATTTAGGGGCTTTATAGCGGAATGCTCTACCACCTGTGTTTTTTCTGAATTCTGGGAATAGTAAGTAACCTGGCATCCTGTGATCAGAGTGCGCGTCTAGAAACTTATGGGGTTAAAAGATAATTTAAGTAAGATGGGGCAATGCCATTTGAAGCCTTATAGGTTAAAAGCAGCACCTTACAATCTATCCTAAACCGGATAGGAAGCCAGTGCAAAGATGCTGCCACAGGGGTAATGTGTTCTTGTCTATAAGTCCCTGTTAAAACTAGCAGCAGCATTTTGTAGAAGTTGCAGACGAGAAATAACATGACTACGAGTACCAGTATAGGACATTACAGTAATCAATCCTTGAAGATAACAAATCACGCATCAGTTTCTCAGCATCTAGTCGGGAAAGAATACTTTTTAGTTATAATTTAATGTGTCTACAAGACAAGAAAAAATGTTGTATGTGTATGTGTGCGGTTTTCTTAATTTGGCAGGAGCTTATAGATATCAAAGTAACAGTATGACTATCAAAATCTACCTTACTTCCCAAACCCTCCAGTTGCAGGTTATTTTCCATTTGTGTCGCCGATTGTCTGTCTGTTTAAGATTCTACTGGTCAGCAGGTTGGCCAGCTCTGATTCTGTATATGATGTTGAGAAAGCAGCGCCTTGTTTAAAAAACATATATAGTATATTTATATTGTACTACTTCTATCGTCTTTGTAGAAAATGGTTAATTTCTCACTATACAAAGCATATGGTTATGCTACTTGTTTTCTGTGTAGGAACTAAGCTTGAATTACATTTAGTCATAGTGTGTAATTATGTAGTAATGGATTTTGTTTGCCCTTTACTATTCAGTTAGCAGTTGTATACAGAATATAGAACATATTCCACTATGACCCCTTCTTTCCAATTTTCAGACTGTGCTATGACTTTGCAGTGAAATTGTTTGCAAGGTGTGCATGTACAGGATAACAATTTCTTATTCATTTTAGGGTCTTCCTGGTCCACCAGGTGAGAAAGGAGAAAATGGAGACGTTGGTCCAATGGTGAGTAATTATTTTTTTCCCCCTAAATACTAGTGATTTGGGAGGCATAACATTACTGGACTACCATCTCTAAGGACCATTTTGTGGATGCATACTTTTTAAAAAAAAATCTGCATTTTAAGAAACATTTCTGTTTACAATGGCAGTCAGGTTCACATATTACTTTTCTTAAAGAATGCTACCTAATTGATCTTCTTTCCTTTTCACAGGGTCCCCCTGGTCCCCCAGGCCCTAGAGGTCCTCAGGGTCCGAATGGAGCTGATGTAAGTCAACCACATTAATGAATATTTCTGTAAACCGTTTGTTTTTTGCTACATGAATTTTATATAATTCAATTCCACATGCTTGTATGCCTCTTGTTGACAGGGTCCACAAGGTCCCCCTGGTGGCCTGGGCTCTGTTGGAGCAGTTGGTGAGAAGGTAAGCAGCCATGTCTTGCCGTTCTGCATTCCAAACGAATATCTTGGTTAAACTACGCAAAGGAATATTGAACTTAAAATAGTAACAACCAGCCTAGACTTACGAACAGTGCTGACATATTTTGTTATACTGTTGTTGGCAATTCTTTTAAGTTATTTTAGTACATTCATTCATTGCATTTGAGTTTCTGACATAATATTAATAATTCTGTTTTATATTTTGACACCAGCATTCCATTTTAATTACATTTGACAGGCTACTCCCAATACCTAGTGGATGGCTCAAATTAGTGTACAGAAATATAAAATATGAAAACCCTTCTCACTTGAAAACATTGACTGTCTCGTAGAACTTTACAAATATAAAACACTTACCATAGGCCAATACTGTACGCCTGTTTTTTTCTTCTTTTGGCAATACATGTCGTTAATTGCATTTCATCCCAGCAACTAGTTTACTTACAAGTTTATAGAAGGAAAGTTTTTAACATGATTACTAACAATTGCTGCTAAAAAGTATTATTCCTGGAGGACAAATAGATGTTTAAAAATGTTATAAAGTTAAACATTCTCTCAGAATATGTTGTATATTATCCTTCCAGCACTGACTGGTCATCCATTGTGTGCATAGTAACACAGTTGCTATTGTTAACCACTCGGTCCCCCATATTCCTGAAACTTGTTTTATACTTCTTTTTACCATGACAGTATGTGAACAGGCTAGCTCATGTGGTGACGTCAGGCCAGGAAGTAGACAGACAACAGTGCTTGAATATGAATGCGCTGATGCGCAGATTTAATTGCTTTTTACTATTGACTCTCTTGTCTTATGACTCACGTCCCGTTCCGCCTCTGAACACACTAACCTCGCTCAGCCACAGCTGCAGGTTTTTATACATGTGACCATCTCCAAATTAGCAATAAATTAATGAATATGGAGATGATCACATTCTACATGAGTTTAGCATGGATGGGGAATTGTAACCTCATCCATGCTACAAAATAACAGTAACAAAATATTGTGTTTTTACAAACTAAACAATACATTTTACACAACACAGTCCCTGTCACACAGTAATAAAAGTGGTAAACAACTACTTTTCTTTTGTATAGATCCTTTAGCTGTAGTTTGTATTGTTCACAGTGTCTGAGTATAATAATCAATGCTTTCATGGAGAACATGTTTGCAAAAACAAATTAAGCATTGTATATCTTGATTGATTTCACTGTAAAAGTGACCTAAATGTTTTCTTTCTTGTTCTTCCTTGTGTAGGGTGAGCACGGTGAAGCAGGTAACCCTGGACCTCCGGGAGAATCAGGCACTGGGGTAAGTTCAGCAAACAGCAAACAGAATAATTTAGCAAACTGCAATTATCACTCCCCCCTAAAAAACTCTTGCACCAAAATAAGGGATGACACGGCTATACCCATTTAGAATGTCCTTCAGTTACTTCTAGTAATTATTCAAAGTTAAAGGCACGCCAGACTTTTCATATTACAGACATTGTATTAACTGTAACCATCCCTTCTGTTCCACATGTATTGTGCTGTTATAATGGTTTTATAACAGTGTGCTCTTCCTGACAGCTGTTGATTTAGCTTTGACCCATTAAAATGAATTCCTACAACAAGCACAGTACAATGGAAAATAAATAATGCCTTCAAAAGAAAGACATGGACATTCAACCAAACAATCTTCACAAAGTCATATTTGTTTTCAGTGGGAGAAACAAGAGAAACAAATTAAGCGATACCATGCAAAATATCCACTATACATGTTTCTCTGAGAGTTTTAATATAGCCCCCCTTTTTGATTTACCATCACTAATGTCAGCAATAACACACATAGTATAGATGCGTGGTTCAAGCACTGCGAGTCTCCCAGCAACCCATCCCTCAGTTACCTGCGCACATACACTGGGTGCAGATGGGGGGGTTACATTTTTTTATATTTTGAAAATATACATTATTTCAGCACTCATGGCTGTGCCACTCATGAATTACTTACCCAAAACCAACTCAAGACATATATTGTTGTGTGATAAATTCTCTGACCCATACATTATTCGATTACTTCACTGGAATTAAAAAAAAAGATTCATAGATGTATAGAATTACATTCCTACCACACATGTGTAAATGTGTGTATCCTAGTGTTAAGATTAGGATTTCTGATGTTGCTCTGAATAAACAGCAGTGATGTCGGTGGTTAATTTCATTGGACTTTCTGTCTGTTGCAGGGTCCTAAAGGAGAGAGGGGAGAGAAGGGCGAATCAGGTCCACCTGGTGCTGCTGGACCAGCTGGTCGCAAGGGACCTCCAGGAGACGATGGTCCCAAGGGTAACCCTGTAAGTACACATGTGGGGTAATGGTCCTCCGTTCTAGGGTGTGCAGCCAATCAAATTCCAGCCTCCTCTGCCATTATTCCACCTTGAAAAATGCCGCTGCCCACACTGTTGTTAAATGTCTATTCATTTATACTGGTTTTCAGTAATGTCCCTTGAAGTTGGCCCGATGAAGTATTGGTGCACTATCATTTTATTATCATTTTACAGAACAAAACAATTCAAAATATTAACGACGTAGGACCATGAAATGGAAACATAACCTGTTTCTGTACCTGTTTTAATCAGCATGTATCCTGATTTCTAATTTAGGGTCCAGTTGGATTCCCTGGAGACCCTGGTCCCCCTGGTGAGGCTGGTCCAGCTGTAAGTAAAACCTCAATGAATACTGTATCCATTTTAAAGTCATAGTATATGGAAACCAGGACTAATTATGTACAGTATACTAGTGTCAAAACACAGCTGAGCAGATCACATTAATATTACACATGCTGCATATATAATTGTATTGTTCATGCAACGTAAGCCTTTTTAGATTAGAATATAAATAAATAATGTTTTAAGGTTTTGTAAAAAAAAAATGTTTGTACTGATCTTTGAAGGTACTGTGATAAAGGTTGCAATGTGTATTTTTTTTTTGTAGTTTTTAGTGTAACACATGATGTGCTATAGTTTATCATTGATGAAACAAACATATTGCTGTTCTATATAAAAACAAGATTTGGATTTTGTATACACAAATGAACGCTGTTCAGACAGAAAAGTACAGAAAGATTAAGTTTAAACAAAGCCATGAAATATTTTGTTGTTTAATTGCAGGGCCAAGATGGGTCAGGTGGAGAGAAGGGAGACGATGGAGAAGCTGGTCAACCTGTAAGTATGAATTATTATTATTATTATTATTATTATTATTATTATTATTATTATTATTATTATTATTATTATTATTATTTTGAGTAACAATAGATCAGGCAACTAGTGGACCATGCATTCAATCTGCAGTCTACTCTACCAACATACTGTAGATTGAATGTACTATACAGTATATTTGCATGACAGTTTGTTTTACCTTTATATAAATTGTGTAGAATTCAGAATTGTTATTACCATAACAGTGATTTGTAGCACCTTGCATTGAAATTTGTCATGGAAGGTTGAGAAAATAGGTTGCACAATGTAACTGTAATAAAGTACTTCAGAAACGGTCATGCATGTTAAGTGAAGTGTAGAACATTAATTTGAAGTTCAGGATTTAAAAATACTTCTAGTCTTGATAAGTTTTAAAGTATTTAAGATAAATATGTATTTACACTAAATAAATACAAAATATGTTTAGATTAAATATATCAGATTGTATATAACATGTGCATTGCAATCTATGTACTTTATGTCATATCTATGGTTTGGTAGATACTGTACTTTCTAATTATGACATGTAGCATTTAACTTAATTTAAATTGGACACACACAGAATGTACACATTTACACATGCAGGGTCCCTGCCCTGCCACACACACAATTCAATATTTGTAGTAGCTCAATATTAATTGTGAAAGCAGTTGGAATGTCAAACCCAACACAAGATAAGAGTTAATGTTTCAACATATTGTGGTACTTAACAAGCTTGTCAGAATTTTAACCTCCAAATGTAAAAAGCTGCAAGGTTATTGAGAGGGCATATTTGGGAAGACACATGGTTTTGCATATCAACTGCTTATCAGCTCTTTGTAAGAAATATGATTACAAGATAATTCTTCCTCTGTATAAACATAGAATACCATGGCTGAATGATAATTGTGACCTTCCATATGGGAGAGAGAAATATATTCATTCTGGAAACCTCTGAAGCTGTATTATATCATTAAGTAGGTTACTGAGAGTTCAGAGTCATATCTTCTAGTTATTTGTTTATACAATCATTTCCCAGGCCTCTGATAGGCCTATCACACAGAAAGTTACCGTGCTACTTCATTTTTGTGACTTTAAATAACACACCTGGACTTAATTACCTTTCATTACAACAATACAGTTCACCAGGAAAAGCATCCACGAGGATGTAGTGAAAACCTCACCTTTATTATAATAAATGACCCACCTTAGACATTCTGGTAGAGAAATCTTAGCGTGCGTACTATTATTTACAACATACCACATATTCCTTTCGGTTTTGGTCAAAGATCTGTTGACAGTGAACACAGAATAAGATAATTCTGTTATTTTTCCGTTGACGTTCCATTAAATGAATTACAAATGCACAGACGAGTTTTTGAAGTGCAAATTCAGCATGTCTGTAAAGAACATGGTCAGTGTTGTTGTTATGTCCATGTAGCTCAATGTCTTTTTTTCCTAACTGTTAAGGGTCCTCCTGGTCCATCTGGAGAAGCTGGCCCACCTGGTCCTCCTGGTAAAAGAGTGAGTAGAACATCCACATTTTTTACATTACAGTTTACCGCATGGTAGAAATTAGCTGGTGCCAGAGGCCATATCCACAGCCGTGCTAAAGGAAATGCTAAGAGCTATTTTCTTAAGGACCATGGATGAGTATGAACCATGTTGTATTTTGGTACCCCTGCTGAGTGGGTTTATCTTGTTTTTTTTTTTTTTGTTTTTTTTCAGCAGTATCACTTCTTGTTATTAGCTGAGGAGCAATATGCACACTCTTTGAACTTAAGTCTCTTTAGAAATAAAAAAATAATAATAATAATAGAATTCAGTATATCAATAATTGAAGTTTAATACAATAATCTTCTCCCTTCACAGGGGATTGGTTTTATAGTATTAAGCAAGCTTATGTTTAATTTGCAGTGAATGTTTTACATGACTGTACAAGAGAGGTATACAGATTTTTGTTCAGGTTTCGTGTACTATATTTTAATGACAAAAACAACAAATCTGATTTTTGGGTGTGATCATGAAGGGAGGGCTAGATCTACAGAAGTTGGTTTAAATGTACATTAAGTTTAGTTGTTGGTTTTAATTCTACCACAACATGTCATTAGATCTCCTGTTTCCTATGGCACACTTTGTTCAGTCTGCATGAGAGTTTCATTATTTAAAAGTCCAGTATGCCTTCTTACATGAATCATTTCCTAATCACAATTATTTTCTGCATTTAATTTTCCCATCACACTGTCAGTCTTAAAGCCAGCTATTTTGATATACATGAGTCTTTTTTAACAGTGTATCTACAGCACTTACAACTAGCCTCTAAATTGTAGTAAAAAGAAAACCAGAAAAAAGCAGCACATTACAAAAAACTGCAGAGTTTATATTGATCTTTTGCTTTGCCACTGAGGGCAATCAGTTGAACTTTAACAATGTTTTTTTATAAACTACATCATTAAACAACTTGGAAGCAGTTAAACAAATGCATTCTATCACTGCCTTGAACAGCCTTGTTTGTGATAACATGCTTAATTGGCTCTGCCTGCTTTAAAGAGTACCACACCAGTTTTATTGCAACAGCAATGCCTTGAGTAGCAATTGAAGATTCTAATCTAAAACGATTATAATCAATGTAATGTCAATATTGTGACAACAGTGATAATGCGGGCCCTTAAGGTTTATTGTAGACCATTTCAAATCTGTTTGACAAGGTTGAAAAATCGAGGATGCAATCCAGTGCATTATAGATTCTCACTTTTGAAGCCTATATCGTAAAAATGCCAGAAATGTGATCAAGCTATACATATGTGCTCTTCATTATGGTACATAGATAACAGCAAATACGGAATGGTTTGGGGAAATCAGGTTATAATAACTAACAATATGTGTATGCGAACTTGATATAAAATGTAAATAGTTTTTTTCATTTTAAATAAGGGTGTCTAATCACACATGCACAGCAAAGAATGAATGAGCAACCAGAAAACTATGGTTCTGAAAGTTGACCAGATGGAGCTATTCATTCAGATACAGATGTGAATGAATCAATCTTAAAGCATATAGATCCGCTACATCTTCAGTGTCACGCTTTTAATGAATACAACTTTCTTTGGCATTGTAGTTTCAACAGGGTCATTGTATGGAAGTCTGTGGAAATAAGTCTCAAAACCAGAAAGAAATGAAGAGAGTGCTAATGGGCTTTTTCTGGATATTAAATCTATGTGTGAAATTGAAAATACAAAGACAGAGTTAGTCTCAAACTCATTTACTTCACTCAAATAGAACCAGGTTTTGGATGACGTATAGAGATAGCGTCCTAATAAAATATTGATCTAAGTGGGCTGAATGACAGCAATGTAAAAACAATGGCCTAATGTACAAAGGGAAATTAAGTTGTCGTTTTCAGGACATGTACCTGGAGACATGCTCCTAGTCTCCTCTTCAAGAAATATTCTATTTGGTTTCTCAGAGACAAATTGCATCAGGGTAATACAATTTTATTTCACAGTCATGTTAGCTTTAAATGTATTGCTTGACCAACGATACAAAATAATATCTTTGAATAAAAAGCTTTCACTTTTTGACCCGACTAACGCTTGAAACACCAGAACGAGATACAATGCATAAACTGGCATTGCAATTACTCAATAAACATTGAGTTTGGGACCATGTTCTTTTTAAAATCCTGTTTCAATGCAAACTGCCTCCTACATATTTTTTGGTACATTCACGATTGCAGTCCTCTAAGCATGCTTCAATTCTGTTTTCTGTAAGACATCCAATTAAGGAAGACAGTGTAGGCAATTAATATATGGATAGCTGTAGATAAAATGAAACCACGAAACCACAAATGAAGGTTGCCGTTCAAATTAGCAATTCATTATAAAATTCACTTGCAAAACAATTTGCTGAGGTTGAGAACATTTAAACAAAGCGTGGAAAAAACACAGAGACTTCTGACAGGAACAGATATGATAATATAATCAATTCTAATTAGTCTTCTTTAGGCTTCCTCCTCAAGTAGCTTATATGTTTCGACAGTTCAACCCCCTTACCCCTTTCCAGTTTGTTTTGTAATGGCTCTAAAAACCTAGTCCACATACCTACCTGCAACATAAAACATCCCAGACAACCATATAATTTACCCTAGCAAAGCCCAAAATATCACTGTGCATATTTAGGATGCAATGTTTTAAAATTAGCATGCTCTACATTTAGCAGCATCAAAAATATGCATATAATATTTTCCCAATCTATGCCATCTCTGATCCTCAAATTAACATTTCTTCCTACCCAGCATATTTCATAACTCGAACAATATAATATAAATATAACTATATCACATCAGAGGCTCAATTACTAAAGACCTGGGAGATATATTAGTAAAACTGCCTTTTCATCACACTAGGAGTTTAAATCCTTGAAATACAAGATAGAATAATTTCTGAAAATCACAGGTTATATCCTCCACAGAATTCGTAATACACAGTTAAGGGGGTGTTTTGCATTTAAGGTAAAGAGTTTTGCTTTCTCAGCATCTTGCCTGTAGCTATTTGAAATTAAGTTGGCATTTTTTGCAAGCTCTTAGGAGTTAGTGCTTTGAATAACTAAAAGGCACTACACTACACAATACATTGTGCTTTTTTTCTGTGTCTTTGAATACCACAGTTTGTGACACATATACATTATATCAGGACACATATGATATGTCCTGCCTTTTCAGATTTTCTTTTTAAAATATATAGACATTATAAACATGAATAAAACATGGACCACCATGCCAAAAATCTTTCTGAAAATAAAGAAGGCAAGGCAGAGGGTCTAGAAGGTTGGAGAATCCATTGGAAAATGCAACACAACAATCCACTTGATCACAGAAGAGGCTTTACATTCATTTAATCTTGCACTTGCATCTTGATGAGATGATATCAAAATAACATAGGTAGAGCATTTGTATTGTCCAACCCTGTAAACTAATTTGTATTACCCAACCCTGTAAACTCATTTGCTAGTTTCTTCTGTTGTGGCACTACATATACAAGCAGGGGAGTAATGCATAATGCATAGAACCCCTCACTGGTGCGAAGACACTTCTGAATTCACAGAGTGGCCCATTTATTTGGCAGTGTTCTGTTTGGTGCAGCTTAATGCAGCATTAAGTATGATTAGTAATGAGGCACTATCATTTGTTCTTGCCTGGTGAGAGATAATATGTATAATTTAGTGATCACAGTGTGATAATTTACATTGTAGCTGCAGTTCTTAGTTATTATTGCCACACAGTACCTATGGAGATGTATTATCTAATATTTTCCAATAATTTGTTTTATTTTGAATTTACATATAAAAATAATGAATAGATGATACTATACAATACATTCTCACTCAATACGCTAATGTGTTGATTCAGTGCTATGGGTTTAGTTTTATAATATTCAGTAGGATGAAACTAGTGAAACTTATACAGACGTATTGATGAGAAGTCGTTATAATTGTTTCCCTGTGCATCATTAGAATATGAAAAAAATGGATTCAATATAGGACTGAAGTAGTGCAGGCAAATGTCTGTTTCTTTGTGAGCTAGCAGTATTAACAATGATGCTGTCAACTGAATTTTTAATTGTTTGGTTCAAAACCTGACCTTTTACCACTTGATGTTTTCTGACTAGACAAACACAGTTGATTGTGGCTTATTGTTATAATACATATCTGAAGGGATTTTGTTAAGACTAAGCACTTAGGCACTGGGACTCATTTGCAAACCTTTTTCCTGTGCCATTGCATTAATTTTCCATTTAACAACTCAATTACAAACTAGATGACAGTATGATTAACTTTTTCTTTTTCTTTTTCGTTCTCTAGGGTCCTCCTGGATTAGCTGGTGCTGAAGGCAGGCAAGGAGAAAAGGGTGCAAAGGTACTGTATGAAATAATCACAGCTTTCATTTGTGGCTTCTGTTTGTAAGTTATATATTTCAGTGACACGCAGCACTTAAATTGACAGTTGTTTTGACATTTAGTATGTTTAATTATTCCTAGTTTAGTATTCAAGGACAAAACAAAATGTTGAGAGATGAAAATTCTGAATTCCGTCCCAATGAATATGGGCAAATCTATGCAGGTTAATCACAGATTCCCCAAAAACTCTGCCTGCCTCAGAAGATGATGTTCACCGGATGCTGATGTGGATTGTTTGTGAAATATTATAGCTGGAAGCATCTTACAAAACAAAGCTGTTATTATTGTATTCAAGTGTTATTGCTTTCATTTCAATAATAGGGAGAAGCTGGTTCAGAGGGTCCACAGGGAAAGACTGGCCCAGTTGGTCCACAAGGTCCCCCAGGAAAGCAAGGCTCAGAGGGTCTTCGTGGTATTCCAGGCCCTGTTGTAAGTAGAAATTATAAATCCTTTTCCATAAAATTAAGCATTAAAACCAAACACAGAGGGGGTGGTTCTTAGATTATGCCCCTGTTCTTCCTGGTGCCACATAACTATATATATATATATATATATATATATATATATATATATATATATATATATATATATATATATATATATATACACCACCTAAGGAGAGGAATCTTAGTGCTATTATTTTAGTCTAAATGTGTAAAATAGTAATCTTTGTGAGGGGTTTAACTGTGTGTTATCTTGACACATCTATATAATAATATTGCAGGGTGAACAAGGACTTCCAGGCGCATCGGGACAAGATGGCCCCCCTGGACCTATGGTAAGATTTGCACGTATTTATTGTTATTTAAAACTATAGAAATACAGTTGTGCACTGTTAAAAAACAAAACAAAAAAACATGAGGCTGTTAATATTGAATGGTAAAAAAAATATATATATATCGCTTGGTTTTAGGCTCTGTAGTGTCTGAAATTACATAGGACTGCAGTGATTTTGCAGGTGTTCTAATGCTTTAATAAATGTGACCCAGATGGGTGATTTGAAACCTGGTATCAGTCTTCTACTGAATATTTTATTTTTCACTTCTCTTTTTTATGTTTAGGGTCCACCTGGCCTCCCTGGCTTGAAAGGCGATCCTGGTACTAAAGGTGAAAAGGTGAGTGATCCCAAAATACCATGCAGTTTTGGTAGACAAGTACATTTAGAACTCATGAGCCAAAAAAATGGATGGTTGCCCTGAAACCCTTGGTGTCTCTAGCCTCTCGTTTTGCCAAGATGAGATGGATATCCCAACACTGCTCCAGTGTGTAAAGATCCTGGTTCAGTGGACTGCACCACACACAGTCTTTGGATGAGGAATGGTGCAAGCCGGGCTGAAGTTATTTTGGTGATGTGAACTGCCAACTAAGCACTGGACAAAAAAAAACATAGGTTTGGCTGGATTTAACTGCATAATAAATAAAATGCATTAATCTGCTATACCACCCCCCCATCAACAATAAGAACAATGGCAACAAAAGAAGTGACTTGAAGTTAACTAGATGAAATTCTAATGTAAAACTTATTACAGTGCTACCCCGTTATAACATGACCTTTTATAGTGCAGAATCGGTTATGACATGGTAAGGTCGTGGCTCCCATTTCCCCCATAATGCAATTTCACTCTCAAACGTTGGGTGAACGTTCCAGATACTTTAAGTGATCCTGGTGAGGTTATCCTGACTTACGCTAGGATAAATTGTAATTTATCTCAAAAAAAGAAAAGAAAAGCTACAACACTGTGATTTTGTCTTGTTGTTTTTATAATCCAAGCTTAAAGGGATTTAGATTTGTAATCTGCATTCCAAATAGCAAGCCTTTTGTTATTCTGCTGGCAAAGCTCTGTACATCATTTATTTATTTATTTTGGCCGGACAGAGCACAGTTTGACAGGTTTTGAATTAGCCTGCAATAATTACATTGATGGGCCTGATGCCACTTCTTTATGTACAATACTGTAGCTTTGTCGCTGCTGACAAGAGAATTGAAAAGATCATATAGAATTAGAGATATAAATAAAATATAGAATTAACTTACATAATAATAGTGCAATAATAGTACAATAATAAAGCAATAGTGCAAAGTGTTCAGCTACCTGTAAAAATTTGTATCATATCATAGGTATGAGCTTAGCCACAGGATTTGTGTGGGACCTACATGTTGTTAGTATTGCGCATCTGTCATTATAGGGTCATCCAGGTTTGATTGGTCTCATCGGTCCACCTGGCGAGCAGGGAGAGAAGGGTGACCGAGGTCTGCCTGGCCTACAAGGTTCTCATGGCTCCAAGGGTGACTCAGTAAGTATCCTATTCAATATTTTTTTTTTCAAATACAGCTGTTGTTATTCCTTCAACTTGATTTGATTAGAGTGGAGTGTAAATATTTTCATTGAAATTGCCTTTGTTTCTTTGTGCTTGTTTTACAGGGTATCGGTGGTTCACCTGGTCCTCTTGGTCCCCCCGGTCCTCCCGGTCTCCCAGTAAGCTGTTCTTCTTCATTAGAATGAATTGTTTAAATCATGAAACCCTGACTTCAAGGATACTTGTTTTTACTAAAAGCTGTTTCTTTCTGTTTGTTTAATATAGGGTCCTCAAGGTCCAAAGGGTAGCAAGGGTTCTTTGGTAAGTTTCTACATTTCATTTTTGTTTTAGATCAAACAATATTTCATTGATAGCACAATGCTAAGCCAAATTAAATGTGACACAGATGTCCTCAAGGTGTTTTCATGTCTTCATAGGGTTCTGTTGGTCAAAAGGGTGACACAGGTGTGGCAGGTCCTCCAGGTCTTCCTGTAAGTGCTCTTTAAAATCCTCCAAATAAAAATGTAAAAGTCCACGAGTTGACTATATTTCTAGCTTGTTTTTCGATAAAGTCAAAGAATAATAAGGCTGTTTACCATGAAAGTGTCTAGTTTCTAAATAACCGGTTCTGTTACTCATTTCTGAAGGGTCCTCCTGGTGAGGTTATCCAGCCTTTGCCTATCCAGTCTCCAAAGAAGACCAGGAGATCATCTGAACAAGCTGACGAAGCCGGAAATGTCCTGGATTACTCAGACGGCATGGAAGAGATCTTTGGGTCGCTCAACACACTCAAACAAGATATTGAACGCATGAAGTACCCCATGGGTACCCAGAACAACCCAGCACGAACCTGCAAGGACCTGCAGCTTTGCCATCCAGAGTTCCCAGATGGTAAGGAACTTAAGACATAATTTATTTATTTCTTAGCAGACGCCCTTATCCAGGGCGACTTACAATTGTTACAAGATATCACATTATTTTTTTACATACAATTACCCATTTATACAGTTTGGGTTTTTACTGGAGCAATCTAGGTAAAGTACCTTGCTCAAGGGTACAGCAGCAGTGTCCCCTACCAGGGATTGAACCCACGACCTTCCGGCCAAGAGTCCAGAGCCCTAACCACTACTCCACACTGCTGCAGACTGGGCTTTGGAATATAATGATTGCTTGAGTTATTGCCCAGCTGGCATTTAAAGTACATGGTTTTAAATAGGCTCCCAAGTGGGACTGATAATGCTATGCATCTAACTATAGGCCAGCATCAGTCAAGAGACAAGATAGAGCACATTGCATTTAAATATGCCACTGCTGCATATACAATACTGACAGAGCTGCTTACCTGATGTCTTGGCATTTAACATTAATGAAATTTTGGATAAAAAAACTTATTATGCAGCTTCAAAACCTAAACTAATTTGGATTCTTCTGCTGAACAGGTATTGTGGTCTAACCCTGTAGGTAGAATGTTGTGTTTGATCAGAGCAGGATAAAATCTCTGCTACATCGAAATGCAAAAAATTGAAAATGTGAATTGAAAATAATGCTTTTTTTTGTGTCTAGGTGAATACTGGATTGATCCTAACCAGGGTTGCTCTGGAGATTCCTTCAAAGTTTACTGTAACTTCACATCTGGCGGCGAGACTTGTATCTACCCAGATAGGAAGTCTGAGGCAGTAAGTTCATTGATCTAATTTATCAAAAGTGTAATCGATGTTTTTGAGAGACATAACCCAAATACAATAATCAAGCCTCAGTGCCTAACTAATTATAAAAAAGGTCTTACATTTAGTGGTTAGAAACATTGAGGTTAAGACAGTGGATCTATAGGTTATACAGAATAAAGTGAATATCGACCAGCACAGATTTGTCAATAGATCTTGCACTTTAATGTAATCCAAAGAGAAGCCTGTATACAATTACTAAATAATTATTCAAATACTTGAAGTGCAATTATATTGTACGCATTGCCCATATTGTTTTTTAATTTTTTATTTATTTTATATTTTTCAGTGTGTGAATTTTTTTCAGCAGATTGTTTGTCACTGTAATATATACAGTACAGGCCAGACATCCCCCCATAGTAGACAATAAAAGAATGGCTAATGTATTCTGTAATCTGTGGTACCTCTTGGTGTTGTGCACAAAATTTAATTTATTGCTAGCTGTTACCACAGCAACCTCTTTATCTCTCACAAAAAAGCTTTCTACTCTACTCTACATCCCAGGTAACCTAGTGAGACAGCACCAAGAGTGAATACAATGTTTGTGTAAACCTGTGTTGGGAACTTACCTGATCTACCACAGCTCCAATTGAGTAGTCTTTCATGAGTTAAATTACTTTTCTGTTACTGCAATTTTAATATTGTTATCTGTATGCGTTCCATGTTATTATTATTATTTTTATCATTATTACTTATTTCTTAGCAGACACCCTTATCCAGGGCGACTTACAATTGTTACAAGATATCACATTATTTTTACATACAATTACATTATTCTGGACACATTATTTTTACATACAATTACCCATTTATACAGTTGGGTTTTTACTGGAGCAATCTAGGTAAAGTATCTTGCTCAAGGGTACAGCAGCAGTGTCCCCCCACCTGGGATTGAACCCACACCCCTCCGGGCAAGTCCAGAGCCCCAACCACTACTCCACATTGCTGCCCATGTGGCACAGTATTGTATTATTTCGAGGTTTATTAGAATGATTTCAACACACATGTTTTTGTTGATCATTTGATTCCCTTGATATTTTCAGATTTTTAAACAGCTTCCATGTGTGCCCATTTTGTGGTGTTACTAATCTGTCTTGTTTGTTTCAAACAATAGGTCAGAATCTCCTCCTGGCCCAAGGAAACTCCAGGATCTTGGTTCAGTGAATTTAAGCGTGGCAAATTAGTAAGTAGACTTAGGGCTATTTTACATTATACTTGTTCTCTCTAAGCTTTTTCTCAGTCATCTTGTAGAAATGCAGGGCACTAAAAGGTTTCTGTGCTCCTCTGTCCACATCAATATTTCTCCTAGTATATAATCCATTATTACCACTTCAAGGGATCTTAAAGCATAAATAGCACTATTTAAAATGTAGCTGGGGTGATTCATTTTATTATTATTTATGTATATTGATTTATTTATCAAAGCAGTATTACCTATAATTCAAAATGTCATGATGATGGTTATGCTTCCAAATCTACTTAGAAATATTAACCTGAAATGCTAAAGCAAACTAAAAGATGGAAAGGATCCTCATTGTAAATATACATAAGCCACTTTTTATAGGAAATATCACTGCATTTTTTTAAAGCTGTTCTGTTTTTATCACTAACATAATTTCTATTAACTGACCTTTTACCCCTCATTGGCATTTCAAAACCTTTCTGCCTGTCAATGCATTCCTGTTTCTCTATGTTTAAATGCATTATTCACATTTTAAAACCATTCATATGTATTTAGTTAGTTACACAGTATAACTTAAGCCTTTCCCGTTTAGATAGTAGTTAAAAGGCACATGTCGTCTTCTTTGAAAAAGTGTAATTTATTCATGTATCACACCGGTTTGAAGAAATAGTTACATTTTTAAACCATGTTTATGTACCATACCGCTTTGCTTTGAAATATTAAATCACACAGGTATAGATGGCCGTTCCCCCTTTCAAATTTATTTTCCACCTCTTTCTTTCAACTTCCCACAAACCCCTGCTCTTCTCCCACAGCTCTCATATGTGGACGTTGAAGGCAATCAAATTAACACGGTCCAAATGACATTCCTGAAATTACTGAGTGCCTCTGCCAGACAGAATTTCACTTACAACTGTCATCAGTCCGTGGCCTGGCATGATGTCTCATCCGACAGCTTTGACAAGGCTCTGAGGTTCCTGGGATCAAATGACGAGGAGATGTCTTATGATAACAATCCGTACATCAAAGCCCTCTATGATGGTTGCGCAGTAAGTATTTCCAATTAAGTCATGTTTCTATCATTGTGACAGACCAGAATGACAGGCTCATTTGTTTTCTGTTAAACAGTAAAATCTGTACAAAATACGTCTCGCTTTTTTCACTTTGTGTTTTTAGGTGACTACATTTATAAGAAGAACATTTCTGAAAGACAGCAAAACAATTGTCAATATAACATTTATCAGTTTGTTTACATGTAATGGTTAATATAAGCACTATCTTAGTTTAGAGGTATGTGTATTGGCACAGTATAAATTATTGTGTGCCAACTAACTGCATAATGTAAATACAAAGGTGCTAATAACAAAGCTTTAATGTCTTTTTTTTTTTTACAGTTGAGGAAAGGCTATGAAAAGACTGTGATGGAGATCAACACACCTAAAATTGATCAGGTGCCAATCGTAGACGTGATGTTGAATGACTTTGGTGATCCAAACCAGAAATTTGGCTTTGTAGTTGGTCCTGTCTGCTTCCTTGGTTAAACTCAGAGCGACGGGCAGATCCACAAGCGAGCTGCGACTTGGTGTCACCAACCCACTTCATGCCACATGCAAGTTTTGAATAAGAATGGTGTAGAGAATTTGTCTTGCCGTGTATGTATGTATTATCTAGAAAATACTTGTTGCCCTTGTAGGGCCAGAATCACATGACTTATACCTGTTATGGAAAACCGTGAAGGACATTTGATGCCTTGGCAGAGAATGGTACACAGGCAACAACATGCGGAGGTCTGATGTGCAGTGAAATGACCGCCTTTTGGATTCCTTTTGGTGCTGTACAAAAATGACTACAATGGTGCTCTGTAAAATACAACAAAGAAGGTGTATTTTAATAAACTGTAATTATTCTTTTGTACAATACTGTTATTTCCAAACCCACTTTCAAAACTTGCATGTGTCTCAGCATTGCATCTGGCTCTTTAATGTTAGTTAAAAAAAAAAAAAAAGAAAAAAAAAAAAATGTTGTCAATGAATACTGTGTAACTGTTATGAAGCAAATAAAGCGAGCATTTTCAGTCAATTCAATTCCCTTTTTCTAATTATAATATATCCCCTTTGTATATATTGACCACACAAAGAGCTCTGGGTTATTTGCATTCGCCTTCAAGACCCCAAGTGACAAAACTGGAAAGCCTTCTTCAGCACACTCAGAGCAACTTCTTCACTAATGTTGTTTCTTTGTTCTATGTTTTAAGCAATCAGGCATTCAATTTTTGGTGCTATACCTCAAACTTTCTAGATAATCTATAAGATCCCAAGGACGTTATACCCTGTATATACCTCGATTAAAACCATTACGTTTATATTTTTTGGGTGGGGGACATTTTTTAAGAAACAAAAAATTGTTCAAATCTTTTGTGAATTAAACGATTAGCCTTCTAGATAACGCATTTTTGTATCTAAAAAAAATAAATGTTTTAATGTGATTTTCATGGTTCATATAAAAAAATTAAAACTGGATTCTAAACAACAACGAATTGAATGTGTGCATTGTTTGCTTGCATATTGTGTAAAATATATGTACAATAGTATAGTTTAACCTTATTTTATAGTGCCTATCCATTTACCTTTCAGAAATATATTGTTTAATTATATTGCAAGATGAGAATACAGATGCCATAATATGTCTAGGTCATGTGATTCTACCTAGTTGCTAAGCAACATGTAAGGGGACTGCTAACTTCAGAGCTTTCTGTCTTGGACCCAAATCTTTGTCATTTCTTGTCCAAATTCTATTTAATTTGAAGCTGTTTTTTCCCTTCTTTCTGCGTTAGTTGTCATGGCAGTAGAGACACTTCAGAAAATTCCCTTTTGTAATTATTTCAATAATATATGTAAGACTTGAGATAAATGTTTGGTAACTATTGCTTTTTGAGTTGTTAAATTAATTGGATTAAGTTGAAACCATATTATATTTGGTTATTTTTTAATTTGTATTAAAATGTCTGACATAATGCGTGTAAACTAAGGTACAAAAGAACATTCTATGGTAATGCATTTTCATTTATTTTCAGACCAAAGTTTGTAACTGTGAGCATCAAAGACAAATTTAAGAATTTCAACAATAAAGATCAAGTCTTGTCTACCTAGATTAGTCACTCATCTTTTCGCATCACCATTTAATAATCTTTACAGCAAGTGCTATTCAAATGTATCTTTCTACCACCTTAGAAAAGGAAAATGATCAAAAGAGATATGAGATGAGATCCATTTTTCACATATTATTTTTTAATGGTACATATTTAACCAAATGGCATCATTTGATATGCTAGAAACTATAGCTGGTGAGAAAAGCATCTTAACAGTTTGTTATAAAAACTAACTTAATCACTCAGCCAGCATCTACAGAGTGGACAATTTAGAGCAGTTAGGGCACTGAGGATAGTCTTTTTAAAGGTGCCCCATGACTCAAACAACAGGGAGCAATAAACATGACCACCAGAATTTATAATGCTTTACAGGACTACACAATAAAATACAGTCATGAATCAAGGAATATAATCACTCTCAAAACTTGACACATTTAGTGAAGTGTATGAATAAGTATTATTTCTCCTTTAGAAGATGATCCTGCAAAACAAAGCCTGCTGTCTGCAGGTGATAGGTAGCTACCAGTTATCAGAAGTAAGATGGATTGTAGTGCTGTTAGAAAATGAAACCGAACATTGATTTGTACGTTGGCATCCTTAGGTTTCCACTGTGTTGTTAATAAAACATGGCTCTTTCTGTTAAAACCCTATTATACTTCAGAGCAGCCCTAGTTAATTAAGAGCCCTTTATACAAGAATGTAGGTGCACGGTCTGAGAAATGTTAGCTTTAGGGCAAAATTTAGGGGGTGGTAGCTGGGCAGCTTAATTAATTAATGTCTATCATCATTAACCTCCTATTTAAACCCCAATCTCACACTCCTTCTCTGTCTAGTGTTTTGCTTTCTTGCATACGCTGCAACCTGTTCTTTTTTTTCCTAGAGCAGCCCTCTTTGGAGACAATTTTATCAACCTCTTAGTTTGTCTTTGTCTTTTAGCCATCCACACAATGTAGATTCTGCAACATTTATATCTTTTGAAACTGCTGCTTGAGTTTCACCTTTTCTTACTCTGTCCACCGCATCGAGTTTCATTTTAACAGAAAGATTTTCGTTTTTTGCTGTCTGCCACTGTATATCTCAAACGTTCACCCAAAACAAATTGATCATGACGATGGAAAATCTCTGACCTAAGTCCTACTGGGAATGCGTTCCAATATGAAACTGCAGAAAAAGCAAAAGATTTCCCTCCGTACCACTTTTTACCATCAGTATTTTAAAATATTTGGTAACGCAGAGATTTCGTAGGCTGTAATCAAAAGTAAACTCCTGGAACAGACTACTCAAATAAACAGGCAGTTTATTACGTGCCCCTTTAAAAAGAATCTGATTCCAGTAAAAGATCATTCTATTATCAGGTGACAACAAGTTTAACCTGGAATACAAGGTACAGTGATGTTCTAAAGGAGTACAATGAAGAACAAATCTACAAATCATGTTAAACACTGTGTGTGTGTGTATATTATTTGTTTATTTAGCAGACGCCGTTATCCAAGGCGACTTACAGAAACTAGGGTGTGTGAACTATGCATCAGCTGCAGAGTCACTTACAATTACATCTCACCCGAAAGACGGAGCACAAGTAGGTTAAGTGACTTGCTCAGGGTCACACAATGAGTCATTGGCTGAAGTGGGATTTGAATCAGGGCCCTCCTGGTTAGAAGCCCTTTTCTTTAACCACTGGACCACACAGCCTCCTTGACACATACACACACATATATATATATATATATATATATATATATATATATATATATATATATATATATATATATATATATATATATATATATATTGTGAAGTAGCGGGTTATGAGAAACAGCAGGGAGGGGGTTAAAACCTCCCTGCGAGAAAAAACATGTGCGTATGCACATTTTGTTTAATTGTTTTATTGTTTTGTTAATTTGTTTATTGATTAATTATCACCCGCACCTGGGTACAATTGTAAATTAAAACCAGGTGCAGGGTATTTAAGACGTGCAGCTTGTCTGCACAGGGCTGCTGAGTAGAAGGAGGCAGAAGGAAGGTGCTCTGCTTCCGAGCAGTCGTAAGTGCGGTGTTAAACCTGTGTGGTTGTGGTTTTTACTAGCAGGTAAACGGCTTAGCCGTCCTGCAAGGTAGTGAAGGAAAAACCTGTTTAGTTAGCGCTCCAGTGGGAGTTAGGTGTTTATTTGTATTTTGTTTATTTTTTTGTGTTTATTAAAATAATAGCGCTTAAAAACTCAATTTCTTGTGTCCTGGGTCGTAATTTTAAAGGGGCACGAACCCGTGAGAGGTGAAGTCTGTTACATATGGTGTCAGAAAGTGTGTGCGCCCCTACGACCCTAGAAATGGAGAGCATTGAACAATTAATTGCGAGGATCAACCGCAATACTGCTGCTCAAATAGAGCAGACTGCGAGAATGGAGAGATGGGCGATACAGATGGGGTTGGCCCCGCTGAAGATACAGGAGCGGGAGCCAACTGAATTGGAGCTGTTACTCCAAAAGTGGGAGCAGGTTAGCGTAGCTCCGCAGGCTCCCGAGCCAGAGGGGGAGGAGCCGCCGCTTCCGGAGCCCAGAGGGGAGGAGCCGCCGCTTCCGGAGCCCAGAGGGGAGGAGCCGCCGCTTCCGGAGCCCAGAGGGGAAGAGCCGCCGCTTCCGGAGCCCAGGGGGGAGGTGAAAAGCATACCTCCACCACAGCCCCGACCACCACCCCTACGGTCCAGTCCGGCACCGCTGCGTCCAGTTACTCACCCCTTGCTCCAGGACACCCGGCCGGTCTTCCTGGACCTCCCTGTGCTAGGCCTAGAGCCCAGGAGTCTGCAGCACTGGCCACAGCTCTGCCCCTGGTTCCCTGCTCCGCTCTCCCCGAGCACCCAGACGTCGCTGGGCTGCTGCCAGACGTCGCTGTCACTCCCCCTGTTCGCTGCTTCGCTTCCCCTGGGTGATCGGACATCGCTGCGCCGGTTCCCAGGGGAAGATCTCTGTCCACTGCTGCATCCTCCAGTGCCACGGCCTACGCTCCGGTCGCCCCTGTCGAACCGTTGGGTTCCCTTGTCGCCGGTGCGCGGTCCTTACCTGGCGGGGCCGGGATGTGGACCGGTCCACCCTCAAGTCCGCCCGTGGAAAAGGGCAGAAAAGGACATTGATGGACTTGAGGTTGGGTGGTTAGGTTTTAAGGGAGGAGGTGGCCGTCTCGTGGCCTGTGTCTTGTAAAGACAAGGGGGGGGATGTGTGAAGTAGCGGGTTATGAGAAACAGCAGGGAGGGGGTTAAAACCTCCCTGCGAGAAAAAACATGTGCGTATGCACATTTTGTTTAATTGTTTTATTGTTTTGTTAATTTGTTTATTGATTAATTATCACCCGCACCTGGGTACAATTGTAAATTAAAACCAGGTGCAGGGTATTTAAGACGTGCAGCTTGTCTGCACAGGGCTGCTGAGTAGAAGGAGGCAGAAGGAAGGTGCTCTGCTTCCGAGCAGTCGTAAGTGCGGTGTTAAACCTGTGTGGTTGTGGTTTTTACTAGCAGGTAAACGGCTTAGCCGTCCTGCAAGGTAGTGAGGGAAAAACCTGTTTAGTTAGCGCTCCAGTGGGAGTTAGGTGTTTATTTGTATTTTGTTTATTTTTTTGTGTTTATTAAAATAATAGCGCGACTGCGCTTAAAAACTCAATTTCTTGTGTCCTGGGTTGTAACTTTAAAGGGGCACGAACCCGTGAGAGGTGAAGTCTGTTACAATATATATATATATATATATATATATATATATATAAAACATTAGTCTATGCTTTTGTCCAGCCTTCGAGACTCCAAGTTTTCTAAAAAATAAATGAAAAATAGCATTAAATGTTTTGAGTATTAACTGATTACTTCTTTGTTGATTTGGAAACCAAAGCCATGCAACACAGGATTAACAACAAGGTACTTGCCTCTGTTGTGCATTTGTATTGTAGCTCATAATCATTTTTGTGTTATAGTGTGAGGACTGTAATTTACTGCAAACGTTCACATGTTAAATGATGCCATCACCCATGACCATACTAGCAGTATTCCCCTCAGAATATCTGTGCTTCCCTTCCCAAGTTTCTTTCATTTTTTTGACATCAGATCCATTCTTACCAGTTACTAACACAATAAAACTTGTTTTTTTTTTATGAATGTTATTTAAATTTAGCAATGAACAGCATTTTAACCAAGAGCTGCATTGCCCCATGATCAGTCTATACTAAAATAAAATTTCTTGGTGTCTGTTTACTATTCCATTGCTTAGCCTTCTGAAACCATGTTCTTCCTGAATATTCCTCGACTAAACACATCATTTCCCACTGAATTCCTATTGAACTACACATCTTTTCATGACATACTATGCACTAGCCTTAATCAGCAATGATTATTCACGAACAGGTGCTTATTTTATAAGTGTGGCTAATTATTCTGTTGTTATTTATTTCAATATTAAAATAAAGTAAGTTAAATAACTGGTTAGGACAAAAAACATTTTCCCCATAGCATGGTTCCATTTTCCAAGTATCTGCTAGACACTTAGAATGCATATCATGTTTGTTAGAGGGTCTTTGCCTTTTGTTTTCCCTATAATGGGAGGCAGTGTGGTCCAATGGTTAAAGTCCAGGGCTTGTAACCAGAAGGTCACTGGTTCAACACTGGTTCAAATCCCACCTCTGCCACTGAATGACTCACTGTGTTACCCTGAGCAAGTCACTTAACCTCCTTGTGCTCCATCCTACAGATGAGATGTTAATTCAATGTCCTATTGTAAGTGACTCTGCATGTAATGCACAGTTCACAGCCTACCTCTGTAAAGTGCTTTGTGATGGTTGTCCACTATGAAAGGTGCTATATAAAGATATTATTATTTTATTGAACTTCAGCTTTGCTGAAAAATAATATGGCTGATGCACACAAATAATTGCTTGTTCTGCACATGTAGTATATCCACTTGAATATTATGTAAGCCACATAAATTAATTCTCATATGTAGCCCAAGAAGGCCTGACAAAGGCTAATCCTTTTTAGATTTATATCTGTTCCTTTTACAGGCTGGCATAATACACAAGTGGCCCATATGCAAAATGCAAGCTTATACAATGGATCCTGTATTGTCAAAAAGTAAAGAAAAACGACATTTCAGAACTGGATAACAAACAAACCACATGAATGGCCACCAAGGTCATTGTATGGCTTTAGCATACATTCTCTGGGGACAAGTAGTGTACTGCTCAAGGACTATAAATTACCTGAAGACAAAAAAAGGGACTGAATGTGCTGGATGTACTCCGGACATCCAGTTAAATATCCTCAACCACTGGCTTAAACAGGTATCTGTTAAAAGAACTATCGCTCAATTTGAGTATCTCCTGTATTAAACAAATTTGTATTATTTTCTCCGTCATTAATGTTGTGCAACTTTATACCCACCCTATGGGCCCTATTCTAGCTAAAAAATCTGTTATAAAACAATGCTTCTATGGATTACATTATAAAAATATATACAGACATGCTCAAATTTGTTGGTACCCCTCCACAAAAAAAGAAGAATGCACAATTTTCTCTGAAATAACTTGAAACTGACAAAAGTAATTGGCATCCACCATTGTTTATTCCGTACTTAATAGAAATCAGACTTTGCTTTTGATTTTTTATTCAACATAATATTGTAAATAATAAAACAAATGAAAATGGCATGGACAAAAATGATGGGACCGCTAACCTAATATTTTGTTGCACAACCTTTAGAGGCAATCACTGCAATCAAACGTTTTCTGTAGCTCTCAATGAGACTTCTGCACCTGTTAACAGGTAGTTTGGCCCACTCTTCCTGAGCAAACTGCTCCAGCTGGCTCAGGTTTGATGGGTGTCTTCTCCAGACTGCAAGTTTCAGCTCTTTCCATAGATGTTCAATAGGATTCAGATCAGGACTCATAGAAGGCCACTTCAGAATATTCCAATGTTTTTGTTCTTATCCATTCTTGGGTGCTTTTAGCTGTGTGTTTTGGGTCATTAACCTGTTGGAGGACCCATGACCTGCGATTGAGACAGAGCTTTCTGACACTGGGCAGTACGTTTCGCTCCAGAATGCAAATAGTCTTTAGATTTCATTGTGCCCTGCACAGATTCAAGGCACCCTGTGCCAGGCGCAGCAAAGCAGCCCCAAAACATAACCGAGCCTCCTCCATGTTTCACTGTAGGTATGGTGTTCTTTTCTTTGAAAGCTTCATTTTTTCGTCTGTGAACATAGAGCTGATGTGACTTGCCAAAAAGCTCCAGTTTTGACTCATCTGTCCAAAGGACATTCTCCCAGAAGGATTGTGGTGTGTCAATATGCATTTTAGAAAATTCCAGTCTGGCTTTTTTATGTTTTTCTTTCAAAAGTGGAGTCCTCCTGGGTCTTCTTCCATGGAGCCCACTTTCGCTCAAAAAGCGACGGATGGTGCGATCAGAAACTGATGTACCTTCACCTTGGAGTTCAGCTTGTATCTCTTTGGCAGTTATCCTTGGTTCTTTTTCTACCATTCGCATTATCCTTCTGTTCAGTCTGGGGTCGATTTTCCTCTTGCGGCCGCACCCAGGGAGGTTGGCTACAGTTCCATGGACCTTAAACTTCTTCATAATATTTGCAACTGTTGTCACAGGAACATCAAGCTGCTTGGAGATGGTCTTGTAGCCTTTACCTTTACCATGCTTGTCTATTATTTTCTTTCTGATCTCCTCAGACAACTCTCTCCTTTGCTTTCTCTGGTCCATGTTCAGTGTGGTGCACACAATGATACCAAACAGCACAGTGACTACTTTTCTCCATTTAAATAGGCTGAATGACTGATTACAAGATTGGAGACATGTGTGATACTAATTAAAGAAACTAATTAGTTTGAAATATCACTATAATCCAATTATTTATTATCTTTTCTAAGGGGTACCAACAAATGTGTCCAGGCCATTTTAGAATATCTTTGTAGAATAAGCAATAATTCATCTCTTTCACAGCTTCTTTGCTTTATTCTATGACATACCAAAGGCATGCAAGTATACATGATAAAATAGCTTTTAATGTCATCACTTTTCAGGAGGAATGAAGCATTATTTCAATGAGCTGTAAGGGTACCAATAAATTTGAGCACGTCTGTAAATAACAGGCAATATAAATAGTGTTAGAAGAAGAAGAAACAATATACTGTGCAGTAATTACTGTATCTCATGACATGAAGCGTTACACTAGTAACAGTAATTTGTTAGTAAACAAAACTATTTTTAAAAAAATCTCGATTTCTTGTTTTTAAAACCTTTAACAAGACATATATAGATGTTGAGTATATACTTAAACTGTAGGAAATAGAAAAATAATGACAAAGTAGTATACTGTAGTGGTTAATAGATCTAAACCATCAACTGCTACACTGAGTAATTCTGTACTCACACAAGGTTATAATTCTCTCACAGCAAGTAACAAAATATAACCAGTGCAAGGCTGTCTGCTCTTAGACTTGCCACCAGAAAGAAACCCTAAGCATCTGGCCTGGCTTCTGACTGTTGCACCCGCTGATTCAGAGCTCCCAAAATAACCAGCAATTAGTTAGTACAGAACGTGTCAGAAGACCTACCCAGTTAATTAAAATTAAGTCAAGATAAATTGACTCCAGTTGGCAGTTTTCATAAATTAGCATGCATTATGCAACCAAGCTTTGTTCCAGTATAATACTTTCTCTGGCAAAAAAAAAAAAAAGTATTCCATGAAACTCATTTCGACAGATCTGCTGCGTAGGTTATTCAGCTATCCTCATTCCACTAAGACTGCCTTTTTGTTTTATGCAAACTACATGATTATATATATATATATAACCTGATATGCAAAACCAGGGTGCCCCAATACTTGTTGGACGGTGATATATGTAAAAAGCAATTCCAGTACATTTCAATAGATTTTTTTTCCCCCCTAAAGCCATGAACTGTCTTTATAGGGTTAATGGCACTGCCATGCATTTCTGTATTATACTGTTACCTCAAGGAAAGTCAAGTCACATACTTTATTAGTCTAATTAGTGATGGTGTATGTGTATGTGAACCTTGCTGCCAGGATAATAAATATGTTTCATGTTTCCATAGTAACAAAGGTAGCCAGGATGATTACTGAAACCATGTCGTGTCCAGATGAATGCAGAAAATGTCTGCTGTCCAATGCTTTTGTATTTAAAATAAAACAAATAATAATAATAATAATAATAATAATAATAATAATAATAATAATAATAATAATAATAATAATAATAATAATAATAATAATAATAACCAGTCCAATCCAATGCAATATTATTTACAGATTTAAGGGCATTGGCCATATTAGGTCTAAGGTATTTGCTATATTATGTATTTGCTCAAAGTATTTATCATTCATATAGAGCTTGAATCATAACCTAATTCTACCAAATTATTGACACTGTGAGATATTTCTAGCAACCTGTTCCTGTTCAAATGTCAGGTAACTTTTCACCCTCAAAAAAAGGTCCAGTATGTTTTAATGCAGTAATTCTGGAACTGTATGTCAAATGTATGCCTTATGGGTCTTATCAGATGTCGGTGTCAAGAGGAATTTGGGGCTCTAACATATACCCTAGGGTGATTCAGGCAGTTATTTTGACATCTATTTGCCTTCATGGTGGCAGAGTTGTTCTTATCATTTCTGTCAGATATATATATATATATATATATATATATATATATATATATATATATATATATATATATATATATACATACACAGGTAGTGGACAAAAAAATGGAAACACCTGGGTAAATGAGGGACACCAAGTATATTATTATTATTATTTATTTCTTAGCAGACACCCTTATCCAGGGCGACTTACAGCCGTAAACAAATACATTTCAAGAAGAAAGCAAGGGCTTCCACTCAGGTGTGGCTCATACGTTAATTAAGCAAATAACATTCCAGCATGCTTAGGGTCATGTATAAAAATTGCTGGCCTGGCTGCAAGAGGAGACCTCAGTGACTTTGAAAGAGGGGTGATTGTTGGGGTGCGTTTGGCAGGAGCTTCAGTGACCAAGACAGCTCCTTGCTAATGTTTGATGAGAAACGGTGTCTAAGGTGATGTCGGCATGGAACTCCGAGGGAAAGACATCATCAGCAAAGGGCAACAGTGGGCGGAAGCGCATACTCCAGGATTGTGATATCCGTGCATTAATTTGAAGTGCAAGGCAAAACACTCGAGCAACTGCAGATCAATTGACTGCAAATTTCAACCTGCGGCGCGAGCAGACAGTTTCATCAAAAACGGTCCGCTGATAACTCCACAAAGAGTGGGATACCATAGTGGCCCAACGCCCTATTAAGTGACTTTACATTGCAAATACCAAAATAAAATAAACAAAAAATAACACTCTCCAACAGAAAACACATTTTAGAAGTGTAGAATTTTCTAATAAAGAGATTCAATATAATGTTCTCTTGAAGCCTATGTAATATTCACATCTGTGCTCAGGGTTCAGAAATGTAAACATTTGCTGGTAGGTTATTGTTACATTTATATCTGTTTTGGGTATGGAGCTCCATAATGATTTAGTCAGCAATATGTTTCTTAAATGAGGTGAACGGATGTAAAGAGCATGAGTTGAATTTCTCAAGACCCTGAGTTTATTTAGGACTTCAACCAACAAGTTACATTTCTTAGGTTGGTTGGTTGATTTTTGGAAACATTTCTACCCAAGACTATGCCATTGCTTCTAGCACAAGTCATGGCAACACAATGTCAAATTACTTTCCATTTACACTGTTATTGATGACTAACTGAGATGCAAATATTACCTGATATCTACTGAGACATATGTCAGTGTCACTTCATTAACTGTACAGATCTCTAAGGAAAGCATCTTAATATAATTCCCTCTAAATGTTCTTTTCATCTCCGCTTATGTGTATGAAATACCAGAAACCCAATCCACAAAGTGATGAGATGTAAACCCATATGACTCGCTTTCAGAGTTTGTCAGCTAGGCACAGTCTGAGCTGCCTTTTGTAGGAAAGAGAAAAATAGCATATGGCTTCTCACCAAGCTGATCTGGACAACCAAAAAGCCTTAAGCAATTAAAGTTGAAAGACTATGTTAGAGCAGTAGATATTCCACAAAAGAGTGGAAGCTCATAAAATGGGCTCCTGTCTTAAGATTTCACAAGACAGCACCTACCTGAAAGCAAAATCAGACTAAGTGGCTGCTTAAAAGCGAAATGAAGCCCACAGACATTGATGGCACACAATGAAATTGGAAGCAGTGAACCTGAAACCATAGGAACCCTACAACAATGGGAAAAATAGAGAAGCCTCCATTAGTGTATCAGGCCCGCCGTAGATGTACGTCAGTAATGTTTTTTAACCTGGTAATTTTATTCAAAGCCATTAGTGTAGTGTGTGCCTCTGCCTTGCACAAACACACAGGCTTCCCCTTAGGTCATCTATCTTCATTCTGCAAGTGTTCGAAACAGCATTCAAGCTTCTTCAGCACTTATTACTGTTAACAAGAACATGGATATCCTTTGCCAAATAAAACATGGGCACGTCTACTTCAATCACTCTCAAGGTGTTTAATACAGAGTATTGGTTTAACCTTTTGTTCACCTAAACGCTTCAAAAAACTGTTGCAAACTGTAATTTATGGTGTGCAACATAATAGGGAAATGTAACACTTACTTTTAGCTTCTGCAAAATAAGCTCATTGCAGTCTGTCTCCTCTTGGTTTTGCTAAAATACCTTGGAGTGATTTTGATTTCCACAACTCTACCTTTATTCTAATAGATAAAGATTTGTCTAATGATGATATAGGGTGTTAATTAATTATGTGTTGATGATCTATGGAACTGTAATTTACATAATCTCACTGTACTTTGTTTTAAAAGCAGTAATAAAATGTGTCATATGTACACAAATAAACAACATTAGTGATCCATGTTAACCTTGCTATTAGAATTTTTTTTCTATTGATATTCAACTCTTTATATAACTGGAATGAAAAATTATGTGGATTCAGGTTCCTTATTCTGTTGGCATGGCAAATCATATAGGTACCATGAAAGATAAATGAACTGGGCCCAATTTAAAAGTTGCTTGAGAGAGTTTAGGCACTGTCTCATATTCATCTCTTATGCTTTTGTTACAGCTAAATTGTTTTGAAAATCAGTTTCTATGATAGATGTGCATTTCATATTATTAGATTTTTTTTTTTTCCCCTCCATTGTCTTGTGTTTGCCCAGTCAGCACAATGATGCATTGAGTAAATGCATTTAGTTTTTATTCTGGCTTGTTAAGATGTTTTGTGAGAATTGAGATGCAATATCTACGTCAATAAAGAAAATATATAAAAGAAACTAATGATTCCCTTTCTGGTGTGGCTGAAATCATTGAACAGAAGTGAAAGAAAACTGTCCTCTTGCTTATATGGAGTCCATATACAGTATGTTGGTAAAAAATGGTACTGCTTTGCACTGCTCAGATTTACTGTACAGTAAAATGTTTCCAGAATACTAAAATAGAGTACAATGAGTAACATATATTTTATAACTAATACTGAGCTAGAAGTTTACCAGCATTGCTTTCAGTTTGCTTTAGGTGAGGCAATAATAATGCTGGCATAAAGCAACTATTGAAATCTGGTTCCAACAGAGATGAATAGCATTCCACTATTCCGGTCTCAGGTCTAGTGTAGAGATGTCAGACAAGCTGTATCAAAAGCATTTCCATGTTTTCCCTACATGTGTTTGATTGGGGTTGGTCATGGCAGGTCAGTGTTAACCATGGTAGGACATGATTAACAAACCTGGGGTATGGTATAAAATGGTCTGTTCCACACTAAAGTGTCAATTAAGCTCTATGTGCAAAGCTTATGTAGTGGATTGGCTTCTGCCTGACTAACCTGGTCACTCAAGTCAAATCTCAGTAATATATAAAATATGCTAAACAAAGTCATATTGACCAAGGAATTAATTTAACAAAACTTAATTTTATTTTATCAATGCTGGAATTATTGCTGGGAGATTGGACAAAGCAAATCAAAGGGTATAGATTTGAGAACACTAGACTACGTATGTTTCTGTGTTACAAACCGGTGCTACAAAATCTTTGCCTTTACCCAGGCAGGAAAATTACAGCATGCATCTTCATTGACATAATAGTAATGAGACCGTCCACGCCAGGATGATTGTAACTGTTGGCTGGGCCCTTTGCTTTGCCTAACCAAACTTGCCCAGATGTACTTGTAATCCCCTCTTTGCTGGGTCTCATTTGTTATAAGAATATACAAATAGATGTGTAAAAAATATATTTTAGACAGCTTTTTAAAAGAAAAGAGCATACAAAAAATCACTTTTTGTTTGAAATAGTTTTCAGAAAACATTCTACTGTACATGTCTTTGTTTTTAAAAACTCTGACAGATTAATATATAACAAAGGGAAGGCCCTTGACATGCTTGTCTTTCAAACGATACAGTGAACTTTCAAGGATAACTTAAAAAAATATATATTCTGATCGTAGCCAAAGCAGAAGTGCTGTAAAAAAAAAGGCCCTGAGGCGAACTCAAAGGGTTTCCTGTCAGAAACATGAGGAAATGTCAAAAGTATCCTCAGGGACCCCTAACAAAGCCTCCTCTCCACTCGCTGCAGTTCAATGAAAGCAGTTTGTTTGAATAAATTAAAGTGGTACGTTAGCTTCCCTGAAACATTAGATACCTGTAGCCAGGCTTTCCCCTCCCTCTCCTAATTACATTTAGCATGTTGAAAACTCATGCACCCCACATCTTCATCACAATATCGTCTGAAGGACACAAAAGAGCATACGCATGTATTTAAGAAACTGGGGTCCGGAATGATAAAGTAGACGGTACAGAGTGAGATACTGATCAGAATAAAGAAAACAATAGATGAGTTACCTGTGTTTGCCACGTTGGATTATTGACTGTGGGTTTTTAAAATACATTCTCTATTAAAATGTTTACTTCAATTGAGGTCATACGAATGTATAGTAGAGGTACCCAGCGATGTATAGTATAGTACACATACCTGACCCAGATCTCTCCTTCTTACCTGCTTATGCCAAAAGTAGTTTTCAATTCAAAATCGCATGGAAAAACAGGACATTCGTAACACATATTAAGGAGAAAAATATGGGGCTTTTAAGTGATTAATTTAATTGTGGGCTACCAGATGTGAGATTAAATTTGTAAGTACCAAAACTTTTTTTTTTGTACTTTTGTTTTTTTTAAACTCCCTTTCTGAAATCTATGCAATTCTACTGAGCAGATTTCATAGATTTAATAAATCCTGTTTAGTTGTATAATGAAATTGGCTTGTAGTGAAGTTGAGCTTTTCTATGTTTCTGTTTCTGACACAGTTGGGTTTTGTTTTTATCAAAGCTTTTATAAAGATTTCCCCACAAAAATCCTTCCCATACAAGAGGGAAACACAGGTAAAATAAAGGTAAACATCATTATTAATTATTGTACATTTATCTTTACAATCCACACTGAACAAACTCTATGGTATTCACAGTTATATGTCATTAAATTACTGCATGTTGTTAATTGCTCTTTTCTTAAAACAAATTCAAATGTGTATGTTAATGGAGACCTGCAAATTAATGATGCTGAAGCCTTCTGTGGCAATTTAACACACATGGTTTAGGCAGCACCTGGCTGGCGTGATAAATAACACAGTGGATGTTTAGTACCGTTAATCTTCTGTAATCATTATCAAGCCTGGGTGATATTTCTTATTATACCAAAGAGATAAGACTGTTTCCAAATATGTTCCTTATCATGGCAGTACTAAGGCAATTAAATGCAGATTCACACACAATTGATGTATATGTACCAGTGACTACAGTGTTTGATGAAGCATTGTTTATTGGAAGAAAAAAAGATGAATGGATATTATTAAAAAGTGTAATTGTGGATTTTTTCAATTGTGATCCAATATATATATATATATATATATATATATATATATATATATATATATATATATATATATTGGATCACAATTGAGAATGTATACAGCATGTCTATAATTGAAACAAGCTTTTTTATACTGTTTACTCTGATGTTGCTTACTTGTATGTATGATTACAATGCCTATACAATTTAGTATTATTGTTCATCTGCAGATGTAATAAAGGCCCATAAATTCAAAACATGGTGAAACAGTCCATTACTATGTAAAACTGTACTGATTCTGACTACATTTGTAATAGTTGCCCAATTCTGCGTTAATACTCTAATTAATGAAGAGACTGTACCTTTTCTTCAGTTTTGAATGTGCCTAAAAAGTAATTTGTACTCTAAAGTACCAGCAAGAAAGTTATGCTAAATGGTGTCTTTACACCTTGTTTTATAGGAATTGTACAGTGCGTAGGGGTAGCCCTGTGTGTGATGAGTTTTAAACTCATAGCTTCATGGGAGTTTTCTTTGCAGTCACCAGATAGGATTCTTCAGGCTCAGATGCCAGATGGCTTCAGAATGATTTTGATTCCATATTGGAACAACAGAACTCAGAACCCTCAGAACCACTCGAAATTATTGTAACCCTCAGAAAAAGTGAAGGGAAAATGACATTTGAAACTATTTACCCTATGGGTGTTGAACCCATCAAGGATTAGCAGTTATTATTAGCTATATATATATATATATATATATATATATATATATATATATATATATATAGAGATAGATATATATATATATATATATATATATATATATATATATATATATATATATATATATATATAGAGAGAGATATAGAGATAGATAGATAGATAGATAGATAGATTGATAGATAGATAGATAGACAAGTGTTTGCTTTTTCATGCACATACAAAATGAATAGTTAATTAATGACCAACCAGAGAATACATGTATACTGTAGTGCTAAGCCATCGCATTTTCACATGTTTTCTGTACTGATGTGTACAGAACATTTTTGAAAGTTATAAGACAAAGGACAAATGTGTAGAACAATTTTCTCTATAAAATGTAATTATACAACAAAAGACTCACGGTTTTATAAAAATAATTATAATGAAAAAGACCAATGTTTTCTATAAACACATGTGATTCCTGCGATTAACTGAAGCAATACTGTTCTCCTGGGTGGCAGATTATTGTCAGTTTTTGCCTCCCAGTGCTTCACTGGCAAGAATTGATTACTTGAATTATTAATGGCATGGTGAAGCTCATAGCTCGCGGTTGTTGTTAGACGGTGGGTCTCATTCTAGGTTATTAACATCAATATGTAATAATATTATTTGCTCACAGGTTTTATATAACCGCATTTGCAGTGTAGAAATATGCCATTGATGCCATCAAATTAACAATATGCAAAGTTTTAGACTTGTATTTCATATCTTGGGGTCTATTTTAATTGTCTTAAGACAGACATATAAAAGCTTTATCTCTGTATTAATCTCACTGGTGTTTCCTACAAATATTGTTAGAGTATCCCAATGTTATAGCCCTATTATGAAAATGCACTGTTAACTCAATCTCTTAATTATACATTTGTTTAATATATTAGTAAAATATTTTAAAATATAATGAACAAACCAATAAGTATTTATTTTATTTATTTATTTACATTTATATTAGCACCTTTCATCACAAGGACCTCAAGGCGCGTTACAACATTTTACAATATTATACAAAATTTAAAAGGCAAAGATAATTCCTATAAAACAGTTACAAAGATGATACACAGTTAGTGCTAAAAGTATGGTAAAAAAAAAAAAAAGCCATTTTATAAAAATGGGTTTTCAATGCTGTTTTAAAATTAGATTCCCTGCTTTTTTTGACTGAAGAGCATTCCACAACATTGGGGCTTTACAAGAGAAGACCCAGAGCATTATAATAATCTATTCTGGATGGAACAAAGGCATGCATTAGCTTTTCAGAGTCAGGTACAGAGAGAATGGGTCTAAGTTTGACTATATTCCTCAAATGATAAAACAAAACTTTAGTAATTTTTTTTTTTTATATGAGACTCGAATGATAAATTTGTATCATAAGTGACCACCAAATTCCTCTTTTCCAGTTTTAGATTTGATGAAAAACTGCTGAACCTTAACGCATGTAAGTCAATGCTTTTTATTTGGTTTATCACAGCTATGGGGAGAATCAATGGTAAGGGTAGAAATATTATGGGGTGGTTTTACTAGTTCATCTATAGAAATGAAAAGAAATCTAGGATTGTTTTCATTTCTTTCAATTAAATTGGAATAGTATGAAGATCTAGCACTGGCCAGAGCCTTCCTATATTTATACTGATGGCTTTTCCAAGCCAGATAATGAACATGGAATCTAGAATCTTTCCATCTACGTTCCAATTTACGTAACATTCCAAGAGGTAACGTTAAGCCATGGCGAGCTTCTTTAACACTCTCCAAATTTAACTGTCAAAATCAAAAATACTAGTCAAGGAGGTATTATAAGTGTTGACCAACTTATCAAGTATAACAAATCAAATACAGAAAAACTGCACTTTCAATGGCAATGTTCAATTCAACATCTATAAATCGCTTTCTTTTTTCTTTTTTTCTTGCATTTTCTTTCTTTTTTTAAGTTACTGTAAATGGAACTATTTTTTCTTCCCTCAGCTTTAGGTAGAAGAATATTTAATAAAAAAGAAGGTTTTTGTTAATTAAAAAACGTTTTATCTTTTTTTTATTCAATTTAGTTAGTTAACCCATTTTATAAGCGCAATAAGGCACTTCAGGGTGTGTGATATTAAAGTATATCACACACCCTGTCATGCCTTATTGCTTACATATGCTCTACGCATTTTGACACAGTTATCAGAACAACCCAGCAATATTAAATTGTCAACAACTGGCAAAACCTACAACATTTATTTTCAACAACAAGTTTTGGAACAATTACTGACAGTAGCCTATGGATTTGTAACAGTGATGAAATATTGTATTGCTGATGCAAAGTGATGCATTGGTATAGTCAACCACCGTTCTTAAAAAATAAAAGTCCTTAACAAGACATGTTCTAATATTTAATGTATTGCCTATTTAATATTTTGTTATTTGAGTACAGTATGATTCTCTACTGTTGTTTCTGATTAGATCATTATTTGACAGGCTGTATCCTTACAAACAATTCCAGTAAAATAAAGGTGAAGCATTGTGCTCTGAAGCTTGTGCAACACTGATTTGTTTCCCTTCTATACCTCCTCAAAATTAGCCTTGAGGAATGTATTTAGATTTTTTTTGTTTTGTTTTTTGCTGGAATTGTTAGCAAATAGTGACCAAAGTAGAAACAACAAGAATCATGCAACACGCATAATAGAACATTAAATAAGTAAGAGATTAAATATTAGGAAAATGAAAATGGACTGATTTAAGAAGTTATTATTAACTGACATATTTACAACTTAGAATAAGTAACATTTCCATGCATTACTTTGGAGAGGTTACATACAGTACAAGAAAAGCTGCAGAGAAAAAAAACCTGAAGGAATATAATGAAATCGAAAAAAATAAGTTGGGTCAGCAAAACTATGAACGTAGCCTCGGATGTCATTCTCCAATATTTAACTGTGTTTGATCTGTAAGAAGTAAACACAACTCACTATCCTTCCTTCCGGGCTTGAATAAAATTTGAACTAAAATTGATCATTCAACCTTCATGCAGGCACTCACAACAACTATATCATGCTAATTTAATAAGCCTTTCGAAACTATTTATATTGTAATTATACTGTAAGAACAATGCAGTTGTTTAATTATATAATAATATATTTTAACAACAGGAAGTAAAGAAGTATTTGGTCATCATTTTTTAAAAGTATCATTTTTAAACATAATCTAGTTTTCCTAACCCTGAAAGTTCTGTAAAAGTTCTAGCAAATCTCCACTAGAAAATATTGACACAAAAGTCACCTTGACTAACAGTATTTAGTTACTGTGTAAGCGGGGCCTCTTAAAAAGTATAAAATATATATAAAAAAGTTGGGGTCAATATTCAATTAAGTTCAACAATATTATGTATACTCTAAACTTAGGGGTATTACTAAAACAGAGACACTTAACCTGTTTTTCCTATTCAGCTAAAATGTATTTTTCTCTTCAATTGTATTTAATTTTTTGCATGCATTGTTTTGTACACCTTTGATAGCACAACCATGTCATTTAAAGAAATAGTCTCTTGGCATACTGTGGGGATAGATTTACTTAATAGAAAGGTACTGTGCCCCTTTGGGTATGCAAGCAGCAGTATTTAAAAATAAAGCGATCAAGCATGTGTCAGTACTTGAATTTCGCAAATGTATTTGTCCCAAGTGTGATTCTATCAAGCTGCAGAGAAGATTTCAAATCATTTGGGTAATCCCAGATGCTGTATGTAACTGGTTTAGAGAGAGATATATGGAAGGCACCGAATATCCTCATTTGCAGCAATTGAAAAGAAGGGCCTTGTCTATTCACTCCGACTACTTTGGAGATATGCATCTTGACAGGAGGCTTTTAAGACCAGTCTTTCCTGTAAATGTGATCTAAAAACGTTTCAGCCTTGAGAATTTCATTGATTTTTTTAAAATGAAAATAATGTCTACATCCATCTTAATAAAGCACTGACATTGACAACAGTTGTACCAGAGATAATGAAATAAAAGAAACAGGAAAAAAAATAATAATTATGTATTTGAACCGATATATTAATTTATTTATTTACATGGGCCAATATGTAAATATTAGTAGGTCCTTATCAATCTATTTTTTTTAATTTAAAACATATCAATGTTTTCATATGAGTGGGAAGACTACGAGTCAATCGTGGAAAAAACGTGAAACCTGTATATCTCTTGCCTGTGATTAAATCCCTTCTTGTTTATAAAATGTCACTGTGTGTATACATAACTATTCCAGAGATAATCATAAATTATTTCATAAAATATCAAGCTGTCATATGGGTTTTTTTTATTGGTGCTGTTGATCTATGAGAATTAAGAGCGTAGGTCTTCTTAAGGAACCATTAATAAGATTCCAAGGCACAGAGTGAGAATTATTTGTACAGTATTGGATTTCTACAAGTCCATTTTTTTCTGTGTAGTTCTCAGTTTCATGAGGGTTGCTGAATAAGGCCTTTTAATTGTCCCTTTTTATAAGGCAGGCATGTGTCAGCATTTCAAAGCATCTTCAAGATCAATATGTTCACATCCTCCTTTCTGAGTCAAACATGAAACATGTCAAATGCATCTTTCACTCGACAGAGGACAAAGACCAGTTCATTATACATAACACAATGATGAGGAAATGAAGTATATAAATTGGATCCAGTCAAGCTATTGTACACTGCAGTGTATTCTACTGTTCATGGCTTTTACATTGTGTTTTTGTGCAAAATGTGGGATGATTTATAGCCACCAAGACAACTGTGCAGTGCAAAAAATACTTTAAAACGGCCAGATGTTTTGTTTTAAGTAAAAACCGCATTTATCTTACTAATCAAACACTAGTTTCCTATTTATGTTTTTAAAGTACATTGTACAACTCATTTTAAACCATCTTTTAAACCATCACAGCTACTATATGCATTGTCCTAAATAACCCTGCTTTGTTATATTTATAAGTCAAAAATATCAATTAAACATATGTCACTATATATATATATATATATATATATATATATATATAAGATTTTGTTTTTATTATTAATTTTATTAATTTTTTATTATTATTAATTATGTATTATTCTTTTTACTGTTATTATTATTATTATTATTATTATTATTATTATTATTATTATTATTATTAATTGTTATTGTTATTACTCCTACTAGGTATGTGGTAATTTGAAATGTGCTGATTGTTGGAGGGTTTTTTATGGTCTTTGTTATCTATTTCTCTGGGATTGTTCATTTGTATCTGATTCAGTTGTGGGGCTAGCACTGTAAAGTATGCAGGCCTAAACACAGGTTAAAAAGCGTATAATGCTTTGGGTATGCTGCCACTTCTTAGAAGATGGCTGGGGGTGGGTGGCGTGGGGTTCTATGGTTTTCCTATGTTTTTTTCTCTCTCTCATTTCTGTTTTCTTTCTTTTTCTGTCTATTTCAATGTACTTTCTTTCTCTCTTCTGTTGTGCTTTTTGGTATTGGTCAGGGACAGGGTGTTTACTCTACAGAATATATGGGTATGCAGTCTCTTGTTTTCTCTATATCCCTAAAATCTAACGGCAGTTACAACTGGCACTACTAGTGGCAGCAATGGGTGCCCAGTTAATTTTATCAGCTGGAATGTAAATCAACCAATAAAATGCAATAGAGTCCTCTCTCGCCTTCAACAACTCAAAGTGGGAATTGCGTATCTCCAGGAAACACATCTCCGAAACTCGTATACGTAAGTATTGGGTGGGGCAGCTTTTTCACTCCAGGTTTAATGGCAAGGCTAGGGGAGCTGCAATACTAATTCACAAATCGATTCAATTTATTGCCTCACAGGTGACTGCAGACCCAAATGGCCGTTATATTGTTGTTACTGGTACTCTTTTTGACCGCCCATTAATTTTAGCCAATGTTTATGCTCCCAACTGACTAGACCGCTCTTCCACAAATCCAATCCCTCCCTCTAAATCGGCCTTGGCAATTCGTTCATTTCTTGAAACCTATGGTATCTCTGACCCGTGGCACTTTCTTTTTCCATCAGCAGTACTCCTTTTTTTCACCAGTCCATCAAACTTATTCCCGTATTGATTATTTTTTTATAGATATAAATTTGCTTCCCATGGTCCACTCATGTACTTACCATAGCATTGTAATTTCAGATCATGCCCCCTTGACTTTGAAGCTAAACAAAACCCTGTCACTCTTGGAGGTTTAACCTCCTCCTGCTGTCAGATCAAAACTCTGTCCAGTTTATTTCCTCCCATATTGACCTTTTCATGGATGCAAACTCAACTCCTGGGATATCCTCGGCTACTCTATGGGAAACCCTACGTGGCCAAATAATTTCAGTGCTAGAGCAAATAAAGCCCGAACAGGTCGGCTGACCTTATTTCACTGTTAGATCAACAGCATGCTAACTCTCCAAATCCAGAGCCCTATAAACAAAGATTGCCCTTGGAAACTGAGTTTGACCTGTTCTCCACAAAACAGGCTGAACAATTAATGACTAAATCTCGATCTGTAATATATGAACATGGTGACAAGGCCAGCAAAGTTTTGGCACACCATTACACCAGTCGGCAGCCTCACAGCTGATCTTGGAAATTAATGTACCATCTGGCCAGCCTACAACAGACCAGCAGGAGATCAATGATCAATTTAAACATTTTTACTCTGCTCTCTACACATTGGAATTGTCCTCAGTTCCTTTGTTAATTGAGTCTTTTTTTGAGAACCTTGCCGACTGTTGATCCACAATCTAAAGCTCACCTAGAGGAACCATTATCTCCAGATGAAATAGCTCAGGCTGTTTGATCAATGCAGAGTGGTAAATCTCCTGGCCTGGATGGGTTTCCCATAGAATTTTATAAGAAATTTACCTCCTTTGTTGAGTGATGTGTTTACAGAATCTTTTTCGTCTCTGTCTTTAACCACAACATTGCGCCAAGCCTCCATATCATTACAATTGAAACAGAATAACGACCCTCTTGAATGCTGTTCATACCATCCTATATCTCTGCTTAATGCAGACTTTAAAATTCTTGCTAAGATCCTAGCACACCGTCTTGAATCAGTGCTCCCCACTGTAATCTCCTCTGACCAGACAGGGTTTGTACAGGGTAGACATTCTTATGTTAATTTAAGTCGACTGTTCAATGTTATATATGCTCCAACTTCCCCATGTCTATGCCTGCCCCTGTGGATGTAAATCATCAGTAGAAGATTCTGTTTTTAGTGTATGGTACAGAAAGGGTATTAAGTCACTGAGAGATTTATATGTTGACAATAATTTTGCCTCATTTTATCAACTCGTCCAAAAGTTCAGTTTAACACAAACACAATTTTTTCATTACTTGCAAATTTGTGAATAAATTGGCTCAATTTCCTCTGCAACTGTCTGGGTCAACTATTAACTCCATACTGGAGATCTGTCCATATGGTAGAGGAGTTATGTCTAAAATGTATAATTCTATGTTGTCTCTGCATTGCCCCTCTCTATCCACGCTAAAAACCTTTTGAGAACAAGATTTGGGAGAAAATCTTGCAGGTGATATTTGGGAATCTATTCTGGCTTGTGTGCATTCCTCCTCAGTCAGTGCTCGTGATTCAATTCAAGATTCTACACTGTCTCCATTTGTCCAAAGTCAAGTTATCTAGAATTTATCCTGGATTGGGCCCAACCTGTGACAGATGCAAACTAGCTCCTGCCTCTCTTATTTACATGTTCTGGTCATGTCCGAGGTTGACTCCTTTCTGGACTTCTGTGTTTGAGTCCCTCTCTCAGACCTTACAAGTGCTGATTGATCCCACCCCTTTGATTGCGCTTTTTGGTAGTGCCTGATAATGTCCCTTTATCTGGACTGCAATCACCTTGGCCTTCACAACCTTACTAGCCAGCCGCCTCATCTTGTTTGGTTGAAAACAAGCTGCCCCACCCTCTTATGTTCACTGGATTAGAGATTTCTAAATTAGAAAAAATAAAACACACTCTCAGGGGCTCTACTGATACATTTTACAAAGCACGGCAGCCCTTTCTCTCTCATGTTGAGGAGCTTAGACTGGCCTGCCTTCCATAGCCTGTTGAAGGGAGTGTGTGATTCTCACTCTGATGTGTGGTATTGTACCTCTATGGTTCTCTTGGAAACACTGTGATTCATTCTCTCTCTCTCTCTCTCTCTCTCTCTCTCTCTCTCTCTCTCTCTCTCTCTCTCTCTCTCTCTCAAAATGGCACGCACCTGTGGCAATTTAAGTCTGGATCCTAGGAAAGGTACGTGACTGATTGTGCTCAATTATTAATTCATGAAACAAAAAATAAATAAATAAACAGTATGCACACATATTCACAACAATACATTAATCAAACCAAATCGCACAGCAAAATTAAACCAATATCTTAAATGATAATAACAATTTATACAAAAAAACCACATAACTACACACAATAATTGCAAATTATATACCACTCCACACTCTAAATTAGTCACTGGTGACACATATAAAAAGCATTGTCTAAAACAGATTATTCACTGTAGATTAGTTATAAAGCATTCACTGAAAACAACCACACAAGACATTACAAATGAAAACATCCTTAAATGGCAGACAGGACAGAGTGCTATTACTTTGCAACAAACAGTGAGGAACTGGTGCAATGTTTGTGTTTATTTAGGGCTAGTGGTGGTGTTTCTTGTGATGTACAGCAATGCTGAGTTCAGCAACATTCGATTCGCTTCATCCCTTGTGTGGATTCCAAACAGGTCCCAGAGGTGGCCACTATCATATGCCACAATATTTTTGCATTGTCACCCTGACTCAGTGAATTATGTTCCTGAATTATAATAATATTTTGATTCCTAAAATCTTTTTCCCTCATATTCCCCCGTATACCCCGGCAAATGTACTGTGGTTCGTCTTCCATCTTAAATGAAGCTCTGTTATAGTGGAAATAACTGTTTCCCTTTAGGTAGTTTCAGCAACATGTAAGGTCCAAAATACAGGTCTCCTACCAAATGGTGGTGGTAACTAGAACTGGATATTAATACTTCAAAAGTTCTAATAACACCAGACTTATTAAACACTCAATACCAAAAAACAATCATAAAAAATAAAAATAGGCAAGTTGTACAGTATGATCCTGGGAAAGTTGTGATGCCACAAATCATCCATAAACCTAATTCACTGGCTTGCTTTAATACAAGAGTATTTAAAAACAAAAAAAATAGTAAAGTTATATATTAAAACACTGTTACAATGATTAAAATGTAAATTAAAATCATAGCAATGCATCATTTGTATTGCATGGCTTGGAGCAGCAGCAGTTTATGTCTTTTAAATACATTTTATTTAATATATATATATATATATATATATATATATATATATATATATATATATATATATATATACAGTGCCTTGCATAAGTATTCACCGCCCTTGGACTTTTCCACATTTTGTAGTGTTACAACCTGGAATTAAAATGGATTTAATCAGGATTTTTTGTCACTGATCTACACAAAATAGTCCATAATGTGAAAGTGGGGAAAAAAAACTACATATTTTTCAAAATTATTTACAAATAAAAAACTGAAAAGTCTTGATTGCATAAGTATTCACCGCCTTTGCTGTGACACCCTTAAATAAGCTCTGGTGCAACCAATTGCCTTCAGAAGTCACATAATTAGTTAATTTAACTTTTGCAAGTTAAGGACTTCTCTAGACAGATGCTATTTTAATGGTCTTTTGAAAATTAAGGTGATGTTGTGGTCTCAGCTGCTGCTTGTCAATAGCATTTAAGTATAATCATCGAGTTTGCCTCAATATGAATGGACAGAGAAAACCAGAGAACTTCCAAAGACAGTATTCCAAAGGCCGTTAAAACGAATATAGTATATATTTAATCTGAGTTCTATCATTCCTGAAGGATTCTTGTGATTTGATCATTCAAGCCAAGTTAATATTGCTTCACATTTTCTCCATTCATTGCCTGAACTTCCCTAGCTAAAAGATTGAGTTGGGACCAATGGAATTTGTATACTTACTATTAGTTACTGGATTGGCGATCTGCCTAGTCTACTGATTTTTCTTTCCAAATTATCAACGACAATGGGCCTCATTTACAAAAGGGCACCAAATGTAGCTGTAACGTGCACATTAAGTAGTGAGCCTAATGTGCACCATAAATCTATATTTACTGTCCCATTTACTAACAGAGAACGCATTAATTTACACGCACACTATTTGCCTAATTTAAATACCATAGCGTGCACACTATATGTATTGTGGGCGATAATTTAATGTGCATGATAACGTTCATGTTTATTCACTTAATATAACCTGTTATCTACAGCAAGTAATGCCTCCATGATGCCAGATTTTAGCCCAGAAAACTAAGTATAAATAGTGCGCCTATCAGTGATTAAAGCCTGTTTTCCAAACAAACTAATTATCGCTCACTTTAAGGTGCACACTACGATTATCACCCTTTAGTAAATACGGTGTGAATAAAGCAGATCTCATTATTCTGAGCAGGGTAGCTCATTTAAAAACATTATCATGCATTACCATAACACATCCATTCTGATTACCATAGTGTGGCACAATAAAATCAGTGTGCACCATTATATGCCCAATATTTTGCGAAATACTTAATACGGAAATCATAAACGTGCACACTAATTGCAATTATGGTGCACCATAATGTTTAGTGCCCTTTCGTAAATGAGACCCTGTGTTGCAATACTTATAGAATATATATATATATATATATTTTAAAACGTAGTTTGATTCTGTTCAATATTAAGGATAGAATGAAAAGAAACACGGCTTTACATAAAGGGTAATTCTAAAATAAAGCACCTTGCTGTTTGGAATTTATTCACATTTTCTAAGCATCCTCAATCCTTCTAACTTAAAATCTCACTGTAGATCAAGTCTTTGGCCTTTCAAGCCCCCAGTTTTTTAATAACTTGACTATGTAGATCATCCTGAATTCATCCATTATTTATTTTAGCTGCAAGCTTTTTAGTACTTTCTACAAAGCACTCCCCTCCAAACTCTTTCCCAAGTGGTTATACTGTATTAGTTGAATAAGTTGAAGATATTTTCAGCAGACATAAAGGACACATTGTAAAATTAGTACATCATAAACAAAGCCTTTCTTTAAAACAGTGTTCCTTCCAGAATGTTAGGACTGTGTTTTATGTAATAACGTTGTCAACTCCAGCCGTGGCACTGCTACTAGCTATTCTCAAGTTCTGCGGCTACTTTTATGGAACTGGAAAATTATTTTGGATTACAATGTGTGGTCTGGCATATTCATGATAACACAGCATTAGTGGTAAGCAGTACCCAGAAAGAATCAATAGTTTTAATCAGACGCTGTCATAGAATGTTGATAGAGTTTTTCTGACAGGTGTTAGGTCACCGTGCAGTTAGAATGTGCAGTTTCGTTATACTGGTGGCTATGCTCCAATATGCTTGTCTCAGTAGATCAGGGAGATAACACTTGTCAATTGTATTTCCCAAAATCATGGTGTCATGGTTAGTACACCTTTGTACATGTCACTCTTCTTTGCCAGGATAATTACTTTCTGAGATTTATAGTTGTATAGCTGTCCAGTGAATTGTATGTAAGGATTATCATCTCTCAAGTGGGACACAATACACAGAACTGGTAGCTTCCCTGACACAGATTTGTTGATTGTCATGGAGAAGCAAACCTTATTAAAAACAGCAACATAACGTGCAAGTACTCCATATCACTGGTCAGATAATACAGCAGTTTGTAAACAGTAACGTCACACAGGCAGTTGTATTCTCTAATGTTATATCCTTTCCATAAATGTTTCGCTTGTCCAAACAAAACTTGAATATTTATACCTTTAGGGAGATGATTCCCCAAATTATGGGTGCCCATTTTTACCGCTGGAGAAATGTTTCAGATATTGTTGGTAGCCAGGTAGCCAGGTAGCAGGGCATAAAGCAGGCGTGGAGAAATAGATTAAAAAAAAAAAAAAAAACACTTACAAATTCTCTGAAAGTTGTTTGACTGCATAATATTTGTTTTTCACCTCCAACACAAATATATTTGTTTTTGTTTGTTTCAAATGCTTAAAAAAAATGATACTGCACATCAAATTTTTTTAACTGTAATACTTTAAACTTGAGTAAATAACAGAAGCCCTTTCTCCTTTCTTCTTCTTAAAAGCCTTAAAGAGGTTTTGACAGGGTGATATAAAAGCTGTCAGAAGAAAAATACATTTATATGCACAAGTTAAACCTCATGTTTACTCTCAGTTGGGTATTTCATTTTCCCAGACTCACTTACAAAATAATAATATTCACATGTTAGAGCTGATGATATAATAAGGAGTGCATTTAACAAGTTTAGAATCCTTTGGGAGATTTAGTTAGGGATTTTGATTATGTATTCATATTCAACAAAAGCATTTTCTCATTTAAAATGCAAAGTTAAAGTAAATGTGAGCCATATTAAAATATGTGGACACCTCAAGGAAAATAGTCTTTTATTAAAGTATACACACAAATATTCTTTAGTTTTCATCTGAATATGTTCATTTATATTATGATTATATTTTATTAATTTTCATAGTCATGGTGAGGGTAAAGGATTACAGCTAACAACAAAATTATAAGTAAAGCATCGATCTTCAGTTTATTAAAAATGTTCAATATTGTTCCATTACTGAACATTAAACACAGCCAAATTCAATGTATTCAGGGAAAAAATGGTTTTGTCAGTCGTAGAATTTAAATAACAATTCATTTTATGTGATTTTTTTTTTTTTACCGTAGGGGTGCTTATACAGTATATCACATTTAATTTACATCATAGTATTACTGGTACAGATGTACTCCATCACAGGAATTCTTGGAATGCTTTCAACATTATTTTTTCTTACTTCGTGACTTGGTTTTATTTGCTCTAGTTTATTAATATTTCCATCAGGCCCCCATAATGGAACCACAGCTTTATAATACATTGCCTGTCATCTATAAGTTTCTATATGAAACAGCACATCAAACAACAATGTGTGTATATCTCCTTGTGCCCAAAAGTATAAGGGTGAATATATTTCATGATTTAGATAAGAGGTACATTTCTCTTTCTAACTATATATCACTAAGTCCTTTAATTAATACAGTAAATAATAATAATAAAAATCATTTCAGTACACCAGCTATATATTTGACAGGAAATGCACCACTATAAAAAAAAAAGGATTTAGGTGATCCTACTTTGTTTACACAAAAATAATCAAGAAAAACAACTTTGCCCGTGGTTGGTAATATCTTTCCTCAAACATATCTACATTTGTGTCAAGTACACAATATAAATGATGCACTTAACCCACCAACAGTTTAAACTGTCATTATTATTTAACCATGACTAATCTTATGACTTCTCTTTCATTTCCCAACTGTATTAGAGCTGAGGTATCAGATCTCTTGAGCTGGTTAAGTGTAAAACCGATTTCATAGATATTGGAAAATACCAACCCAACTAATTATGCATTTATTAAGCCAAGGTATAATAAACTAATGGAGGTTGTGTATTTCAAGACTATTTTTTCTCACAGCACTGTTTATGAAATCAACATGGTTCTTTGTTTTGAAGCTCAGACACTGAGGCACGTAAATTCAATAGTTGCTTTTTCCCCTCTCAATTATGTTGTTTGCAGTTAAGGGACTAACCTTTTGTTAAGTTCTTTTTTGTTGTGTATTTGTTAATTGTGTTATTTATTTAACAAGTTGAAACTGGGATATTATCCAAAAAACAAAAGGTATAGGACAGATAATCATTCAGAGAAGCACAGTTAAAATGTTCAATGATGTGGATGGATTGAGGAAGTCTGTCCAATGCCCATCAGTTAGAATTAACTTGCAAACTGTAGAGAACTACTAATGATAACTCAACATTACAGCAACAGAACCACAAATGAATGAACCATGTAACCAGAACAATTGCAAACATCATAAAAAAGAAATTCAAATGGCACCTGGAGCTACTATTATGTATATGTTTAAAAAGCAAGGGATTGTTTTGATAGTCAAGTTACTCAATTAAAAATAATATAAAGTGCTGGGTTAACAGGCAGTAAAAATGAGACTGACAGAATTACTTGGCAAATGATCAAGTGACTCAAACAAAGCAAGCATAATACTAGCTCATGAATGTGAAAGGCATATTAACAAAAAAGAAATAAATTAATGAGGAAGGAGATGTAATGGTGTTGAAAAAGAGCATTGGTATTTCTATTCGCCAAGGACAGGTATGATTATGTGGGTCATATATTAAAGCTGTCTTTTATGTATACTTCACTGAGAACATAGGCACCAAATGTGCAATGCCCAAAGGAATTGCTCCGACATTTTTTTTTTTTTAATAAAAAAAACATCAGTTGTATAGGCATTAGATTTGTCACCCAGCAATGCTCCGTGAAATTGATTACCCTTTTCCCTAATCTGTCAGTGGAAAATACAGCTTTTGTTCTGCTTTTAAGATTTTGTAAAGATTCTACATATTTAACTCATTTTGTCTGAAGAACATCACTGGAAAACAAGCTATAATTGCTTTAATTTATAGTGACTGACTGTGGCAAAGTGCCCCGCCCCTGTGTGCATTTGTGTGTTCTGTGTATGTATGCGTGCGTATGTTAATGTTGGTGTATAGATTGGTACACGGGATATAAACGGGTCTGTGTTTCACGTGTGTTTAAAGTGTATAATTATATTTAGGCACGGGATTGCACATCACGCATGTGCATTTAAAATATAATATGTGAACACAGGGTTTCACGTAATGAATTCACGTGCTGGGATTCAAGTGAATAATTAATTAGTAATTGAATCCCAGCACAATAGTATATATAGACGCACATTTCATTCAGTCAGGGTTAGGTGTTCGGTGAGTGGAGAACGGGATTGGAGACGGAGGTGAAGTAAAGTAATAATAATAATAGTAAAAGTAATAGTTAAATCTGCTCACCGTGTTTGTTCGTCTGTCCTGCACCGTCTGTTTAGTGTTTAGTCGTTTTGTTTGTCTCTTTATTTTGGCGTGTAGTGCCGTGTCCCGTGTTTTTGTCTGTTAAAACCTTTTATTTTCTGTTTATTAAATGCTGAGCGCGATCCCGCGCCCAGCTTATACCAAACCACATCTCTCTGTTTATTTATTTCCTGCATCTGGTCTGACGCCACCCACTCCGGCCGTCTTTGTGACACTGACCCTACAATTCCACACAGATAAAAACTATTATGATTTTTGTGTTTGTTTTGTTTCCTTTTTGGAGTTTTTGAGTTTGTTGTACTGTGTTTATAGGTTATTTTTTTCTAGGAAGAAATGTGGTAGAGGGACTATACATAGAGTCATGTCTGAATTACAGTAGACAAAGACCTATGAGGTTTCTCTTCCACACTGGACCATTTGAAGTGGTGTTAGAGCGTCCTTTAAAGTTCTATACTGTTGTTTCTTTGCCTATATATATTTTATATTACTTTTAAATAAAGAAATAGCTTGGGAAGGCATCCTACATTCAAATAAATGCCCAATTACAGTAGATGAACAATTTTATAGTCATCAGTGAATTTTACTTCAAGCTGACTTTAAAAGGCTGGTCACTTATGCATACGAGAATGTATAATGGGGATGTCAAGCAGAAAAGGCTTTGCCACCCAAGATTGTGTGCAAGAAAAAAACAAGAAGCCCTTTTATACACTTTGAGTTGTTTCTGATACTGTAACAAATTCCTTTTTGACAGAGAGAGACAAAGAAGCAAAGATTAGCAGATTGATCGAGGAAGCAGAATTACTATGCACCTGTTCTGGTGGTAAAGCAGACTCTAATTAAAACTACAAAAGCCTACAAAGCTCTCTGTAATAGAAATTAAGAACATTTTACCCAGCACGTGTTAGTGTGATATACAGTAGAGCACACAATACATATCCATTTGTATAAGGACAGAGTTACTTCAAAATAAAATAAGATATACTGTATACATTTACCACTAATACATTTATAAAAAGCAGTGAAAGAGACATGCTGAACGTTCAGAGACACCAGTCATCAACACTATGTGAAACTGCCCGATTGCCATGGCTATCAATATTGTTGGGCTAATTCACAAGTTTGATTAATTCACTATTATTCCATGTTGACAGTAAATTGTACTATGAAAGTGTCCGTCACTAATTCAGTGTTTTCAATGGATCATGTTTTGTTGATGAGTAAGTTAACTGAACTATGAGGGATCAGTACAAATCAATAGCACAAAGGTCACTCTTGAAATCAGGACTTAAAGGATGTGTTGCAGTAAGAATACCTCTGTTAAGAAAGGGGAACAAAACTAAAAGGCTAAAATATGCGCAAGAACACAGAAATTGGACTATGGAACAATGGTCAAAGCTGTTTTGCACTGTTGATGATGGACAACGACACCTGTGCCTTCTGCCAGTTCTGTTGTCATTTCAATGCTTGTCTTCTTTCTATTCCTTAAGGATATTATCTTAAAGTAGTGCTCATCCTTGTTAGACAGCTTTTGGGGTCTTTTTCCAGTCCTGGGTTTGTCAATTACAGACGATGTTTCTCTGTACTTGTTGATTATGCTTTGGATACCACACCTTGAAATTTGAGTGATGCGAGCTATTTCACTCAATGTTTTTCCTTCTTTATGCAAGTCAAGGTTGTTATAATAGTAGAAAACACTAGTGGAGGCTTTGAGTAAATTGTTGATGCTCATAATCCATCAGAGTAGAAAAATGCAACATGTCTAAGACTTCTGCACAGCAGTGTATTTTGAGGATATTTGGAGTCAGGGTACAGGAAAGGTTGCCCTGGCTAGGTATATATATATATATATATATATATATATATATATATATATATATATATATATATATATATATATTGATACACAAAATAAATGCAATACTGAGGTCTAATGGATTTAATCAAATATTGTAAAAATAGATATCAAACAAAATCACAGCAAATGTGAATAAAAATACAGATCAAAGAATCATGATAAGTCTTCAGTATGAAACGTGACACGCTGTCAAAATGAAGCATTAACACAATCCTGGCAGCGGTGACACATAGACCTGATCAGCCTCTGGACAGACTACTGTGGGACTTTGTCAATGTATCGCTGAACAGTAAGCTCGCCCTCAATCTGCACCAAAGGCTTTCTTGTGTTAAAGGAGGTTCCTCCCCACATCATCACACTTCCACCGCCCCACCGGTTGGCTTGAACAACACAACAGTCAGCATAATGCTCACCACGATGTCTCTGTCAAGGGCAAAACGGCATTCAACGGTGAATAAAACACTCCACCACTCTCGCCACCACTTCAGATGTTTTGTGGCCCACAGAAGATGGCAATTCGTCTGTCAGCTGGCAACATGTTACCCCTGAACGGCTTCCGAGCATGCAAATCATTTTCATGCAGATGGTGAGCTACAGTCATTCTGCTGATGCACGGGTTATTTCTTCCTGGAATTTCTCATGCAGTAGCCACTGCAGTCTGAAAACGAATATGCAGATGGATGTGACGGTCCTGGGCCGGTGTGGTGACCCTCTGCCTTCCAGAAATTAATTTACCACAAAAGCTCTTCAAGATGAACATTGTTTTTTCTTGCAATTTTTTTGTCTTAGTTTCATTTTTGTAAAGTTGCCTCACAAATCTACTGCAAATAGCCATATTCAAAAAGTGATAATATTTTGGTAAATGTAGCATATAAACCCACCGACATCTCCCAAATAATAAAACTGTGTTTGCACAATGAACTCCTGTCCAATATATGTGAATCCTTAGCAGGCCATTGTTGGATCAGTGGTTTTGGTTCTTGGTCAATGGTATTTTGAGAAAGGCGAAAACAGAGGCTATTTTGACCGATTTGCAAAAACAGATTTACTTCAAATGTAATAAGAACCAAGTTTGTACCTAGCTGTTTAATTCTAAAAATATGTATCCAAATCCGATCAATACTTCAAGCTATATAAAAATGTTGTCGTTTTTTGATCAAAAAGAGTACACTGCTGTTCCTAACCTGTGGGAGCACCAGAGCCAATGCGACCCTCCCATCTGGAATCCCCATTGAAAACCGGCGATTTCGCACAGCCAGGACTCGAACCTGCACTCCCCTGACTGTATGACTCACCCTGCACACCACACGGTCGTGTTTTTCTGGGCGAGCCACTCAGGGACCCCTGGTAAATGTATATTTTTATGGGATATAAGGAAGTACTATCATTATCACTACCCACTTTTCTTGAGTTAAATATATATATATATATATATATATATATATATATATATATATATATATATATATATATATATATATTTGAGTTAAATACAGCAGCAACAATATAAGTAAATATGTTTTGTGTTGAGTGTCTCTTATTGTGTAAAATATATCATCTTGTGCAGTTCTGGCAAGAAAACTGCTAATAAAATGTGTGCTCAGGAAAGGCCCTTGAACATAAAAAGGGTTTTTTATTTTTTTTGTGCCGTAATGTCTGAAGCATGGCATGACATCTGTAGACAGGATGTACTGGAAGTCTGACAAACCCTGAACTGTGATTGTTGATTTCTTATCATGATTTATAATATTACATGATCGCATTTTTGTTTGACGTTTGACACTTTTGGAAATGCTCTTTACTGGCATAATGTATTCAAGACTCAAGAGCCACTTACGTTTTCAAAGAGTTGGCAAGCACATTAATGGAGTAACAAGAGAATTATACTACTGAATGATTTCTTGGTTGCTTTTAGTCCTGCACCCTTTTGTTTACCCTCTGCTGTATAAATGGCTTCAATTGCTTGTTTGGCATTAATTGCTTCAATTGCTTGTTTGACAGTAGGCACTTAATCTGGGCTGCATGCCCCAGCAATTTAAGATAGCTCTCCAACAGTCATAATAAATGGCCTATGGTACACTTTTATCTGAAGTAAAAAATATAAATAAGTGGAGCAATATTGTACCAAATTATTCTACATGTTCTCAATATTCAGCAATAACTTTCTCATGATGGCCAAGTTAATATAAAATGTAAATCCGACTTATTTTGTCATTCTGTCACATGTTCTGTCCTTAAATAATGGATACAGTGAGTATACTGTATACTGTATGCATAACTTGACTGGAAAGTTGTATCAACTGGGAAACGCTGTATCAAGGGTCTTTAAAACTATTACATTCTTTGACAGTTTTAGTCAGCAGATCATAATATATGTGGTTTCATAAATAATTAATCATAGTATTAAACCCATTACCCAGTTTGTGTTAGGCTACATGCCTATTTTATAATTGGAAAGTTGTAGCAACTGTGTAACACTGTAAAATACTTGCTAGAGTCAAAATATCAATGTATCATGGGGCTTGTATACCTATTAGTAGTCACTGTGTAATGCATGGAATTACAAATCACAAATGTCAATAATTGCTGCAATATAGAAATACATAATGTATAACTTCATGAGACTGTGGGGTCATACTGACCAAATGCCACCATGCCTACACCTTCCGCTAAACAAAACTCACATGTGGTGACATGGTTTATTAACCTTGGATCTTTAATCATATGTATCCATGGCTGGACAAGAACGGCTTATCTGGAAAGAATAGGCACAATGCAGCTACTAAACTACTTACCCTGAATAGGAAGGTTATTATCCTGGCTGTGAGGCAGGTTGCCTACGTTTTTAAAATGCAATAGAACATAGACGCCAAATCTCTACTGCAGTAACAAACAAATACCATAACAAACAAGTAACTGTTTAGAGTGGTCTTATAGGCGGGTCGTTTACCAAAGTGACTTATTGTGGGAGGGGCGATACTGAAAATGATTAATCGCAGTTGTCAAGGTACACAGCAATATCATGATGATGTACAGGGTGCATCAGTGAGAACCCAAGTTACTGTAGCATGCATACATGAAGCGGATGAACATAACTGTAGCCTACATTTAAAGTTACATACCCTATTAGGTCCAATGCCTTACAGCAGGTGCATATGCTAAATTAACATGTAGAAATCTACATTAACATATATACCACTGGTGTTTATAGCAACAACAAACAAACAAAAAAAAAAAACATTAGCGTATACTTAGCTTGTTCCGATGCTTGCAATACCGGCACAGTAAAGGGTATACTGTATGTTGTGGCTAATATGAATTCCCTGCAAGGCAGCTTCTTTCTACAGCCCCAGGAGAATCACTTGGTGATGTAATTTCCGTTGTCCAGGTCTAAACACCTCTTCTACAGTCCCAATGCCTTTCTTTATGTCAAAACTTTTACAGTGAGAGCGTTGAGCTGGGTGTTGTATTACTTGCACTGCAAAAGCTCTTGGAGCGGTGTAACGAATGTGGATCTTGCCGTTTTGTTCCATTGGGGCGCATTGATCGCCGGGCTTCTTCTAGCGAAGCTGAGGAGGTCCCGCAGTGAAGACAAAGTGAATGATCGTGTAAAGTGAAACTGCTTTCAAACAGAATGAAGGCACTGTTCAGCGCCCTGAACCTTCTGCTTTTGCTAATGCTATTCGGATTTTATCCGTCTATGGTGAGTTTTTTTTTCATTTTTTTCTTGACGTAATAATTACAATTATATGTGATTTGCATATACATCTGAAGCATAATCGATTAAATATCTCAGAATAAAGTGTTGTGGTTAAAGTGGTCAGCGCTGCAGCTCTCCAAGGACTGATTATAGGCATCTGTCCATTTCGTTGTTTTGGTTGTCCTTGTCAGATCAAATGGTGTACATCATTTGATGTATATTTGGAGAATATGGCAAGGAAGCTTGTTTGATCCCCCAGGATATTAAAGCATTTGTAGCTTGTGTTATTTGCATCCTGTACTTGCAAACACAAAACATGCTGGGAGAATTGTATTGTGTATGTGTACGTCGTATGTTAATCTGTTTTCCTTTGCAGCTGTTGAAGGCAAGATAAGGTGGAAATCATATTCACTGTTGCATATTTCATAAGTACGAGCTATATATGCATATTATACCTCGATTGAGTTTAACTTTAGACGTTTCAGGAAAGAGAATAAAGAAATAATATGTGTGGATTATCGTGTGCATCCCGTTACAGACTATTAGCGCAAGCTGTTTAACAGGCTCCAAAGCGGATGGGTAAAAGGAAGTCTGCCACATAAGAACACACTTATGCTCAACTCGGCTGACCTGAAAGTAGTTATGGGTCTTGTGCTGAGTCGTAAAACCCATGCAGTGTATGTTATTTCAAATCAATTATGCGCTGGGGGGTTTTATCTAAAAAATAAAAATAAAAAAATCTAAAGAAATGGCTAAATATGTATTTTGTTGCTTAATTTTCTATTGTAAATCCTAAGCATACAATATGCACATTCACGGTGTGTGGAATTAAACTTACAATTCAGACTAAAACATTAATTAATTTGTTAGCATGGAGGTTTTAGATAAATGTGTCTTATTTAATCAGAAGGCCGACTTTGTAAAATATCTGATTAAAATAATAATAAATACAAAAAAAGATGGGAACTGATACGAATATTACTGAAAACAAATGTATTGGTATTTTACCTGGACAGACGCTATAGTTTGTTACAGAATGGCTAACTTGAGTGAACCGCTGTTTCTCTTTTTGAGAAATGGAGGCACCAGTGTTTGTTTCTTGAAATAATAATAATAATAATAATAATAATAATAATAATAATAATAATAATAATAATAATAATAATCTGAGGCTCTGCTTGCCTGCTCCTGCATCCAGCCTGTCAAATTGTTAGACCATGATGTGAGCAGCACTCATCCACTATTCATTCCCCAGGCACCTTTTTTTTTAATTGCAGTGCAACATTAGAATACAATTGTGTTATTAGTCAACCGCAGACATTCAAGCTACCTAATATCAAGGACGCCTTTTAAATTAGACATTTGATTTACAGTTATATATATATATATATATATATATATATATATATATATATATATATATATATATATATATATATATATAATGGCCCTTGAGGATTAACAGTTACATACACATATCCAACATGTTAAGTAACACAACTACAGCGTATAGCCACATATCGGAGTTGACAATCTTATCTACCTGTTCAGCAATGCAAGGCTTTGTTGCCTGTCGCCTCCTCATGGATAACGTGGTAAGATGCTCAGAGATTTGAGTTATAAACAACGCAAACCCAACTTGAAAAAAATAAAATAAAATAGGATAAATACATACATAAATAAATAAATATATAAATAAATAAATAAATGTATTCATTGTGACATTAGTCCGATGCTATTGTGTTCTTGGGAAGGGCTTAGGGAAGTTTCGTTCAAACGAGTTATTGAAATATAAATATGCTATATACAGGGTGCCTTTTCAGCAATAAAATGTACTTTTTGTAGAATTTCAATATGCCTTTGGACAACACCAACAAATAAATGGTATATTTGGGTTGCGTATACCGCCTGTCCATGGTGCTGAAATGTGAAACGCTACTGACAGAGGGCGAATATGTTGTTGGTTTTGAAAAATGTTGTTCAAGTGCTTTTTGTCACCAGTTGTTTTGGAGATGTGTCGGTTAATGCTTGGTTGTTTTTAATTAAATTGTTAAATCTAAAAATATTTCTGATAACGTTACAATTATCAGAGTAGTCATTGTAAGTAATGTTTTAAAAGGTTTTTTTAACCGCCAAGCGAGTCTAGTATTTAAACGTGTATTTAACACAAATAGATTTGCTGCCAGTTTTAGTCAGATGACTATAATTTATGTGCTCTAATAAACAATTCATCAAACTATTAAATCCATTACCCAGTCTGTATTAGGCTACAGACGTTTTTTTTTTGTTTTTTTTTTTTAATGTGATATGCCTAGTGAATTCATTTCATTTGAACAACCCTGCACAATATTGTTTTGCGATACTCGACGGATATGGTTCGATGTATTACCGCCACTTCTGTGTGGCTATACGGTTAAATCTTATTTTAAAACCAATGAATCTCGTAATCAAGTGGAGAGAGTCATTGTGTTCTCATCACCACTTAAATGAATTTAGCCAAGAGGACGATCACTGTTAGTAATGTTTTACATCCGCTGCTGTAAATTCGAGACCAGATACGTTTTTCCTAAGGCTTTCTGTAATTACATAATCGATTAATGCAGATATATCCTTTAAGTATCTCCTTTCCATGTCCTATTTCAAATGGCTTTTGAGGCACTAGTGGGAGATAAATAAACATATACAGTACTTAATAAAGACACGTTTAAAATAGCCATTCATGTACTCCAATAGGGTAATACAGTATGCCTGTGTCTTTATGTTACCTATTTCTTAACATTTTAATTATGGCACTGCTGTCCTTTTAAAAGTGTATTTTAAAAAGTGTGCAATCATTTGAACTGCATTAAAAAGTGTGGGTGGCAGAGCCAGACATTTAATCCTAGGGTTTGTCCCATTCAGACATTTAATCAAGTATTGATTTGGACAATTTTAAGTACAGTAATTATAATAACTTTGCCGTCAAGCAATAGTTTCTCATTCATAGTTCGTGATAAGTTTAATGTACCTTATCCGTGGGGCAAACAACTAAAATTGTTTTGGTGTTATATGTTGTTTTGTTGGAGCCAGTACAGTTTATGACTGGTGCCAGAGAACCTAACTGTTTACTGTGAATCAATGATCCTGTGGCCTGTTTGTCAATCAGTCTGTGAAGTACCCTACCTGGAATGCTATCCAACCCATTGCAGTGGATCTACAGTAGCCAATGTACTATGGGTCCCTAACTGTTGTCTTACTTATTCCCTTTGGGTTGAGTATATGTCAATTGTTTGCTGTTGTGTCTAAATGATTCATCTTGTGGTGCTATATCCTGCTTTGTGGACAACAGTGACTAGGATCTGGGGTCTATAAAGATGCTGCTATGGATTGAAATGTGTTTTGCAGTATCCTAAACCCTATCAGGAACAGGACTATACCTTTATGCCTTGCAACCAATAAATAACAACCACCAACAATGGCCCTTATTCATGACGTCTTCAGGGAACCAGGGAGAGAGGCAGATAGATAAGTTCCTGCTTTTTGTAATTGTAACTACTACATTTGGTGACATTGTAAGGTGGTGTTTGAATTGGCTGAGTTTGTGTGTGATTAGTACCAGGTGAGTGGCTAAATTGATTAGCAGTTGATTTTGCTATTTGATTGGTTTCCACACAGTTTAGTTGGTTCTTTTGCCAAGCAGGGGTAACAACATTTATTCAAGCAGCTTATTTTAGCGCCAGCACGAAGCTGCCAACCAACAGAAGAGCCTCAACAAAAGAGCCGGGAGTCTAGCTGTGGGAGTCCAGCGAGGGGAGGCCTGCGCTGAGACGCTGTTCGACTAGATCCGAACCTACCAGCGCTCTGGAAGAAGCCATCTACTAGTCAGGTCTGTATCCTCCACCCCACTGCTCCTACTGTGCCTTTTGTCTTGCTTGTCCTGCTATGACTGTCTCTCACATCCCTGTTCTGTCCTCCCGTCCTCGTCCTCTGCCCTCCCTCCGCTGCTGCTCCTCCAACCCCTCTAACCTCATTTCTCTGCCTCTCCCCCCCTCCCGCACACTCTCTGGTGCACTCTGGAACTGTCACTCTTCTGCTAACAAAGCTGATTTCATCTCTGCCTTTGCCTCCCACCTCTCGCTCGATTTCCTTGCTCTCACTGAAACCTGGCTGTCCCCTGATAACACTGTTACTCCTGCTGCCCTGTCCTCTCTCTACGTCCTGTCCCATACCCCGCGTCTCACCGGACGGGGAGGTGGGACGGGTCTTCTCCTCTCTCCCTCCTTACTCTTTTCTGTCCCCTCTGATCTCACCTCCCTCTCTGTCACTACCTTTGAATTTCATGCAGTCCAACTAACCTCTCCCTGTCAACTCCTGCTCATTGTTTTGTACCGCCCCCCTGGGCCTCTCACTCACTTTCTGGATGAACTCGACTATCTACTCTCCTCCCTCCCCTCTCTGTCTACCCCGACTGTCCTGTTGGGTGACTTCAACATCCATCTCTCCAACCCCAGCCACTCTGCTGGATTCCTCCCTCTCCTTCACTCCTTCGACTTCTGTCTCTCTCCGTCCCCTCCTACCCACAAAGCTGGCCGTCAACTGGACCTCACCTTCTCCAGGGCCTGCTGCCCCTCCAACCTCTCTGTCACCCCCCTGGACCTCTCTGATCACTATTTCATCTCTTTTTCTCTGTCTCTCCCCCCTCTCCCTGCTCCTCCTACCCCCACTGTCACCTCTCGCCGTAACCTCCGCTCTCTCTCCCCCTCTGTCCTTGCCTCCACTGCTCTCTCTCACCTCCCTCCTATCGACTCCTTTTCACAACTCTCCGTAGACTCTGCTACCTCCACCCTCTTCTCCTCACTCACCTCCTCCCTCGACTCCCTCTGTCCCCTCACCTCCCGACCCGCTCGCCCCTCCCCTCCCCATCCCTGGCTCTCCTCTGTGCTCCGCTCGGCAAGAATCACACTGCGATCTGCTGAAAAGAAATGGAAGAGAACCAAACTCCCTGCTGCCCTAGACCTTTACCGCACTCTTCTCTCCTCCTTCTCCTCTACTCTCTCCTCTGCTAAATGTGCTTATTTCCAATCTGTAATCCAAGCCTCCACTAACAACCCACGTAAACTATTCTCTACCTTCTCCTCCCTCCTAAACCCTCCCCCCCCTCCTCCTCCCTCCTCTATCTCCCCTGACGACTTTGCCTCCTTCTTCTCTTCTAAAATCTCAGATATCCGCAAACTCTTTAACACCTCTCCCTCCCCCGCACCCCCTCCTGCTCCAACCCCTACACCCACTACATCCCCTACTAACTCGCCCTCCCTCTCCACCTTCTTGCCCCTCTCAGACTCTGACCTCTCCTCCCTGCTCCAGGGTCACAAACCCACCACGTGTGCCTTGGACCCCCTCCCCACTCACCTCTTTCAAGCTGCTGCTCCTGCTCTACTCCCCTTCATCTCCTCCCTCCTCAACACCTCTCTACTTTCTGGCATCTTCCCCTCTGCCTTCAAAAAAGCCTCTATCACTCCCCTCCTCAAAAAACCTACCCTCGACCCCACCTCCCTCCAGAGCTACCGTCCTGTCTCCCTCCTACCCTTCCTCTCCAAAACCCTCGAGCGGACTGTACACCGCCAGCTCTCTGCTTTCCTGTCCAACCACTCTCTGCTTGACCCTCTCCAATCTGGCTTCCGCTCTGCTCACTCCACTGAAACCGCCCTTCTCTCTGTCACCAACTCACTTAAGTGTGCCCGAGCTGCCTCTCTCTCCTCTGTCCTAATTCTCCTCGACCTCTCTGCTGCCTTTGACACTGTTGATCACTCTATTCTACTATCATCTCTTGCTGACCTGGGGATCTCTGGCACTGCTCTGGCCTGGTTCTCCTCCTACCTCTCCAACCGCACTTACCAGGTAACCTGGCGTGGAGCAACCTCCACACCTCACCCTCTCTTGACTGGAGTCCCCCAAGGGTCAGTCTTGGGTCCTCTCCTGTTCTCTCTCTACACCCGCTCCCTGGGCCCCCTCATCGCATCCTATGGTTTCTCATACCATTTCTATGCTGATGATGCTCAGATTTTCCTCTCCTTCCCCACCTCTGACTCCACCATCTCCTCCCGTATCTCTACCTGTCTGTCTGCTATTTCCTCCTGGATGCACTCGCATCACCTCAAACTCAACCTCTCTAAATCTGACCTCCTTTTCTTTCCCTCCTCCTCCCCCTCCTCTGATCTCTCTATCTCTGTTCCTCTGGAATCTACCACACTCTCTCCCTCTTCCTCAGCTAAAAACCTTGGAGTCACCCTGGACCCCTGCCTCTCTTATTCCCAGCACATCTCCACTCTGGCACGCACTTGCAGATTCTTCCTGAGCAACATCCGAAGAATCCGACCCTTCCTCACCAACTATGCTACCCAGCTCCTGGTCCAGGCCCTGGTACTCTCCCGCCTAGACTACTGCAACTCCCTCCTGGCTGGCCTCCCTGCGTCCGCCACCCGTCCGCTCCAGCTCATCCAGAACTCTGCTGCTCGCCTGGTGTTCTCTCTACCTCGCTTCGCCCACGCTACTCCACTACTCCGCTCGCTCCACTGGCTCCCGATCACCGCTCGCATCCAGTTCAAGACTCTTGTACTAGCCTACAGATGCCTTGATCAGACTGCACCCAGCTACCTCCAGACCCTCATCTCTCCCTACACCCCCACTCGACCTCTCCGCTCCGCCTGCACTAGAAGACTGGCTCTACCTCCGCTACGCTCCCCTGCCTCCCGAGCCCGCTCCTTCTCCACCCTTGCTCCGCAGTGGTGGAACGACCTTCCTACAGATGTCAGGACTGCCCAGTCCCTGACCACATTCCGGCGCCTCCTTAAGACTCACCTCTTCAAACAGCACCTGTAGAACTCCTCTGTTGTATCCTGGGACACTATCACCCTTCATTTAAATATGCTTTATTTTGCTCTTATCTGCCCCCTATTTTACTGCATTTAATCCTGTACCTCAGAATATTGTAATCTCCCAAGTGTTTAATCTGTAGTATTTTGTACTTAATCATATCCTGATGTAACTATCACTACTTAATCATATCCTGATGTAACTTTCACTATTATCTGCTGTATTATTGAATTGTGGTTTGTCACACTTGAGAATTATTGTATTTCTTGTTCTTATTGTATGACTTATATTGTAACACTTGAATGTATTTGTATTTGCTTGCGATTGTAAGTCGCCCTGGATAAGGGCGTCTGCTAAGAAATAAATAATAATAATAATAATGACATTCTACCTCTTGCCTAATGGTGTTTTTGTAATTGGTGTCATGGTTTTCTACTGCACCTGTTAAAATCTGTTTACATAGTTCCAAATGTTTTACACCATAACTGTAAAAAGTCATACTGAATGAAAGTCTGGAAGACTGGAAACTTTTGGTCAGGAAAGTATAAATCTAGTAACTAAATCATGGACATTACAAGTGTAATCTTAACATATGAGTGCACTGAATATCAGTGGAGTCTGTTCATAGCTGTGGGTTAAATAGTAGGCCATAGAAGAAAGGATATTCTGCAGTGTCAAGATAAGAAAGTAGGGTTGTCCAATGAGTAAAGAGTCCTAGTAATTGGTTTATTATTTGACAAATACATTCACCCAATGTTCAGCTGCTTTCATGGATAGATGCTATATACCCTGGGCCAAGTCACATCCTGAGGGTAAAACGTTTCTGTTTTGGGTGGATTTGATCCTAAAAAGATTGCACTGGTCTGAAAACCCACATTTCTTTGCTTGAAGAGACTCTGTCTGTAACATAATTGAACACATAGTGTGGGGGAGTATGCGTCCAATAAAATTACATTAGTTTAATTTGTGTTGCTGAAAGTTCAGGTGTGCTGTTGGAAAATAAAGACATACAAGAGAAAATTATTATTTTAGTTTGATCATGCAAAACATACCCTTGTAACTTATATTAATGAACAGGTATTCCAGATTAAATATTATTAAAATAACCGGTCCATTAGATGTTGACTAGTGGTGGAGCTGCATTAAATAGTTAGCAGGAGGTCACACAATACAATATTATGTCAGGGGTTGCAAAAGCAGCTGCAGCAAAAATCCGACAAGCAATGTCATGAACCCATTATCACCATGAGCAGGTTTGTACAAATCCAGACGGCAAGACCAATGTAAAGCAAGTACGTGATATATCGCCTTGAAATACCTGAGGGGTGTTATTTATGTGGAAAACTGGAGCAAAGCAAGAAAGAACCTACAAAGCACCTTGAACTCCCAAAAGGCACAACCTGTCATGTGCTCAGTAAATGTGACAGGTGTATATTTAACAAAAGATCATTAAAAAAAGTTAAGCACTTTTTAAAACAGACAGGAACTAAACAACTTTTGTGAAAAAATGAAATGGCTGGATAAAAAAAAATACATCCAAATAAAATAAATACAATGGAAATGTACATTAAAATCAATGGTAAACTTCCTTTAAGAAGTTTTGAAATAACATAACAGTAGCTAAAATATCAAGTTGAACATAACCATCCGTATAACTGGAAGATATAAAAAGACTTTGACATGGTAGATGGAGATTTCATGTTCAAGTGCTTAAATGATTTGGATTAATCAAAGGCTCAGTTTGTATGCGATTTGTTTCTACAAAGACCCTTTACCTAACAAGACTTGTGATCCTTTTTCCTGGAATAAAGAAATCTGACCCATCTTTTTTGAATATGCAGATATTGAAAGCTTTAGGTTGATACCATTTTCCATAATTGGTCATTGGTTTAATTTTGGTTTAAATGTGCAATATGGCTTCTTTTTTGCATGGAACACAGTGTATATATGCATATGTATAATTTAAACTGTTAAACTGTTCAGTGAAGTGCTGCTCCTTTTAAAACAAAACACACACACACACACCTGTACTGTCTTTTGAGTAATAAAAGGCTTCATCAGGAAGGATCCTTTCTGCAGGCAAAACTACTATAGATATTGTAGTATATGGAACCATTTGCACAGCTATGGGGTAGAATAGTAATAGGAAAATAATCAAATTTACACAAAATTAAGCAAAAGATCAAATGTAGTCTTAAACTAGAATGTTCTCAAAATACATCAATTTGCATTTACTGCTGTTTTAGGGCCAGGTTCTAAGCTGGGAAAACATTGTGTGATATAATCAGTTCTTCATGCATTAAACTGAACTACTGTAAGTGATCGATATTGCTAATAAATATGAAAGGTTTGGTGAAGGTGTATGATTCAAATGTGTATTGCTTGTGTTTCAGGCATACTACATACTATAATGTAACTGTACGTGATTTGACAAACTGTATGCAAGTACCACAATGACTGTTTAAACTCTATGACGCTGGAGAGAGATGATAAATGAAATGTTGTTGAACATGTTTTCTGGTTGTAATAGGGAAATTATATATGAGAAAATCCATGAGATCATTCAGTTAGCATATCATTTTGACAGATGTTTTATGTGATGCTGCATAATAAGCAGTTAGGGACTTCCAAGTTTGTGTTTTTTTATTGGATATAATAAAGAAATTAAAATGTATTATACAAGTACCACATCTTCGAAACTAAAAGAGCACGTCTGTGCTTTGTTTAAAAATGTTTCGCTGATCTAGAGGGATGTTTGTATGTCAGTACCGCATCAAAAAACAAATCAAACAGGGGCTCCCGAGTGGCACATCCAGTAAAGGTGCTTCGCCCAGAGTGCCAGATGTGCCCTATAGCATGGAGATCGCCCGTTCGGGTCCAGGCTATTCCACTGCCAGCTGTGGACAGGAGTTCCCAGGGGGCGGCACACAATTTGGCTGAGCACCGCCCGGGGTTGGGAGGACTTAGGTCAGCCATGGTGTCCTTGGCTCACCGCACACCATTGACCCCTGTAGACCTGCCGGCCTACCTGTAAGCGGCCCAGAGCTGCATGGTCCTCTGACACTGTAGCTCTGAAGACATGGCAGGCCTGCAGAGTGAAAAGAAGTGGACGGCTGACGGCACACATTTCGGAGGACGCGTGTGCTCGTCTTCGTCTCTCTCAGTGCGCGGGTTGCAGCGGTGAGCCAGGCTTAAAATTCGGCATTTTAAATTGGGGAGAAAATGGGGTAAACAACAATTGGCGATTCCAAATTTATAAAAAAAAATAAAAAAAAATAAAAGTGCCAAAAGAATTTAGTTTGTTGTCGACTTTCACCCTGTGTGGAGTTTTGTCTGACTGGAGTTAGAAATAGTAAATAAAAATATAGTGAGAGTTAATGAGAAGTCCCCACAAATATAGGATTGCAAACGTGTGTGTGTGTGTGTGTGTGTGTGTGTGTAATTTAAGACAATGGGAGATATTGTTTGGAATCAGTCTTCTGAACTTTAACTTGCAACTTTTTAAAAAAGTGTTTCAGATGTGGATAACTGAATTGTACACATATAAAAGCAGTCTGCAGGAGGCTAAAATGAAATGACCCCTTTTTTACACCAGTCAGTGAATATGAATAAATACTGAGCATGATTGACATTGCACAATATTTATATTAACTGATCCACACAGGGAAGCTTTATAGAGTTAGTAAACAACAAGCATTTGTATTAACTGCTTTTTAAACCAGCAAATGTACTTACGTTTTTCCTTAATAGATTCCCAGAGCACCCTGTCAGTACCATATTTAGCAAGTTTAACTTTATCAGGCACTTAGCCTTCAGTATTTGTAATAATTGTCCTTTCTTTAAAGTGTATTCATTTAAACAAGCAAGGCAGTTTGCATTCATACTAGTGTGCATTATGATATTTGAATTACAGCTTTGAATATGTCACTATTTCTTACAAGCCAAGTGCCAGTTAAGGGACATTCCATAGAAGAATGGTACAAGCAAACGTTATTTAGTAGGTTTTTGTTTTATAACATGTTTTATGAAAACATAATTCTATATGTATTTACTGTCTATTTTTTATCTTTATTAATTTATTTGCAACTATTCATTCATTTGTCTCTAGAGTATAGAAATGTGTCCAAAGAGAAAAGTAATAATTGACTAGTCCTTTTACAGCTGACTATAATACACGTGTAGTGACTTAGAATATAAACCAGTAAACCAGTATCATACAAAAGTTACCATTTTGCTTTTGGATTAGTCCATTTCTGGGTCTTTGTATTCTTGCCTACGTATTTAATGGTCACGCCTTTCACCTGCAGCCTGCACTAGGCTGATAATCAGTTACCCTGAAAACTCATTAGCTCTGTTGCAATGAGCCCTCCGCTACTGAAGATAGGAGCTATTCTCAATACCATGGCAATGATCTCTAACTGGATGTCCCAAATGCTGCTCTAGTAGGACTCAATAGAATGTGCCTATCAAAGTTAGATAGCCTGTAAGTATAAAGCTTTGGAAAAGCATGGTGCCTTTGTACAATATTCCATTCGAATAATTAAGCCTAAGACATTTTATTTGACTTTTTTTTAATATAAGGTCAAATAACTTAATGCTGATTACATTGTTGCTGCTGTGATTGTCTCAGAGCCTGGAATAAACTGTGGAAAATGTTCTAGAATGTATTAAAGTTTATCATCCCCAAAGTATGTTGCTATGTTCCTTTTATGTTTGGTATTGTCAGAAATTAATGTAAGAGTAGAATGTTCTCATATCAGTTGGCAAGGGAACATAACCTACAGTAGGTGGTATTCTTAGAACTATCCATGGTTCTAAATTGTACAGCTGAGCCTCTACTCTCGTATAGCCTATAGCACTATGTTTTGCTTGTTAGATATACATTATAAATATAGCCTGATTTACTCTGTGTTTTGTTGTCTGTTAGATAACTTTATTCCACCTGATACACATCCATTATCAATTGCATCAGTGTGGTCTGAAATGTAATTAGTATGTTTAATCACGAGCAGTTAAATTTAAAACTCTCTTTGTAGCACATTTACTTGTTTTCTATGTATTTGCATTACATATAGTCAACATTAATACAAACCCATTTAGGGTGGTAACTATTTTAAGTAAATTCCATCATTTTGATTTTGAAGCTGATTAAACTTGACATTCCAATTTACCAGAATTCAAGACTGCAGTTGCAAAAGATTGCAAGTGGCATTAGGTATTTGCACTGGAAACAAATAATACAGTGTACAAGGAAGTGCTGCAATTATTTTAAACAACTTCAAAAGGTCCATCAGTGTTACATTTTTCTTTATTACAGTATAGTATCATTTTTAGATAGCTTTAGCTCGCAAACTTAACATTTCTAATTCTGTACATTTGAACATCTAACATTGATTAAGCTATTGATCAACTCTCAATTAACTAAATATGTGCTGGCATAATTCATTAATCTCATATGACTAATTAGTGAAAATACTTTAATCTCATATGACTAATTAGTGAAAATACGCAATTAATACTGAACCAAGTAATACATGGCAATTCAGTAACTAAATGAAATGGCCCCTAAAAGATGAAATTATATTTTATTATTATTATTATTATTATTATTATTATTATTATTATTATTATTATTTATTTCTTAGCAGACGCCCTTATCCAGGGCGACTTACAATCGTAAGCAAATACATTTCAAGTATGTTTTTACATAAAAACACAAACCTTTCAAATAAATGAATGCAATTCCACAGAGACGATTATTATTGGAAGTTAAGTAATGAGGGAAAACCAGATCAAGACAAAAAAACTTTTTGAAACAGTTGACAAGGGTAACAAAATGAGACCGTTGCTTTTATATCCCTTTTACATCAACCTTTTTTTCAGTTTACAATTTGTAACATCACCTCCCTGCAAAAGAATGTTCAACTGTTTTCTTTTCTTGTTTTTAGGCTTTTTTTCTTTTTTTAGGTGACAAAATTATTATGGTGAAGTCATGCTTGGTTTTACATTTTTTTTTTGTGATTTTATTTTGCATTCAAACTAGCACTACTAGCTATCTACACCCATTAACTTGAATGCATCCTAAATAATACAAAAATAAATAATAGCTGTAAAGAGTAAGTCTGTCTAAATTATATTTTGTTGTGATTTACAGGATATATCTGTTAACTGAGTACAACATGTCCCTTTTGCACCTAGACTATCGGTCCAAAGGAAGGCTGGCAGGTGTACAGTTCAGCTCAAGACCCAGATGGTCGTTGTATATGTACAGTGGTGGCCCCTGAACAAAACCTCTGTTCCAGAGATGCAAAGAGCAAACAACTACGTCAGCTTCTGGAGAAGGTAACTGGCACTTACGGTAACTCTTGCTGTAGATATATCATCCACAACTATTAAACACTCAATAATGCTACGTTTAGAAATGCTAGAAGAAAGAAAAATTCAATGACAAACGTTAGCAGTCTTTTTCAATAACATTGTGAGGAAATTCTAGTCTAATTGTTTGTCACTAAATTTAAGTTACTTTTAGTATTTCTAAAGTAACTCTTCCAACACCACAGACCTGATTCTGGGCAGATAAAATTAACTAAGCATGTGTGAGGATAACTGAACATAACAGACCATACACGCAAGCAAGGTAAAAGTAATTATATCACCCTGTTAATGTGCTTTCGTGTCAGAAAGTAGGCAGTTATTCATTGTATTGTTTTTTACAGGTCCAGAATATGTCACAGTCCATAGAAGTGTTAAACCTACGGACGCAGAGAGATTTTCAGTATGTTTTGAAAATGGAGACCCAGATGACAGGACTAAAAGACAAATTTCGACAAATAGAGGATGACCGAAAAACACTCATGACAAAACATTTTCAGGTATGGCACAGGAGTTTTATACATTAACTCAGATTACTGCAGAAAACAGACATATGTTATTTATTCATTATTAGATACACAGGTTGAATTCTCTGTAAAGTTTAGACTGAAGTTGTATATTATATTAACTGGTTCTTCTCATACTACTGGAACTCTTAACAGGACCTTAAGGAAAAGATGGATGAACTGCAGCCTCTAATCCCAGTTTTGGAGCAGTATAAAACAGATGCCAAATTAATCGTGCAGTTCAAAGAGGAGATCCAGAATCTGACTGCAGTTCTCACTGCAATCCAGGAGGAGATTGGAGCGTATGACTATGAGGAACTACACCTGCGCGTGATCAGTTTGGAAACAAGGTTGCGAGGCTGTATGACAAAACTGAGTGAGCCCCAATTGAATGTTGATCTTTATATTAGAGGGACCTTTGCTGAGTTGTAAATGGTATTACCTGCTCTGAAACATGAAGTGGTCTGGTCACACTTGCTTGCTGTCCCTTGTGTGCTTGCATACTAAAGAGGGATGAGAGCTCACTAGTGAGCGAGAAATGTGCCAGAAAATAGCAATGAGCTTTATAATACAACAATAATAACAATAGTCAAACAATACTGCATGATCTATACATTAAAATTAGTATTAATAAGTATTAATACATATTTTGTGAAGTAAAATAAAGTTCATTTTGGATTTTAAAATGTAACCCGATCTGTTAATAGTGATTTGTAATTTAAGTGTTAATAAACTAGCTGGTGCCAAAACCATGAACTTGGCTTAAAGAATCTAGAATCTTATCTTCTAGTGTTCCTTCATTTACAGCATGTGGAAAATTAATGAAAATCAGTGGACCTATTACAATCAAGACATCTGGGACAAGATTTGGAGCATGGATGACTGACCCATTAGCATCTGAAAGAAATAATCGGGCAAGTGTTTTTTTTATTTTATTTATTTTTAATGCACATAATTAAATGGGGTTTTTATTTTCACACAGTTTTAAACAACAAAAGAAAAACAATATTCCATATTTTTTATAATTCATAATTCGATATATAAAAGACTGCAGCCCTGTATGTGCAAATGACAACTAACTCCTGCTTCTTCTTACATTTTGATGCAGGTTTGGTACATGGACAGTTACACCAACAACAAAATTGTTCGAGAATACAAGTCTATCTCAGACTTTGTGAGCGGGGCAGAGTCAAGGACCTACAACCTCCCGTTCAAATGGGCTGGCACAAACCACGTTGTTTACAACGGCTCTCTGTACTATAACAAATACCAGAGCAACATTGTCATCAAGTACAGCTTCGACACTGGCAGGGTCCTTGCCCAACGCGCCCTGGAGTACGCTGGCTTTCATAATGTCTACCCGTACACCTGGGGAGGCTTCTCAGACATTGACTTTATGGCTGATGAGATAGGCCTTTGGGCCGTGTATGCTACCAACCAAAATGCTGGTAACATTGTCATTAGCCAGATTGATGCACAAACATTGGAAGTGCTCCAGAGCTGGAGCACTGGCTATCCTAAAAGAAGTGCAGGAGAGTCATTTATGATCTGTGGGACACTGTATGTTACTAATTCCCATTTAACAGGAGCCAAGGTTTACTACTCCTACTCTACAAAGGCGTCAACGTATGAATATATAGATATTCCTTTCCATAATCAGTACTTTCACATTTCCATGCTAGATTACAACGCCAGGGACAGGGCTCTTTATGCCTGGAATAATGGACACCAAGTATTGTTCAACGTAACACTTTTTCACATAATTAAAACGGATGACATGTAAACCCCTTTTATTTTTGCACAGCAAAAATAATTTGTGATAATGACCAACTTTAAATTTTTTCCTAATTGGACAGTATGTGCATTCTTGTTCCTCGATGATGATAATGCCTTTTCTACTTATTTTCCAGCTCATAAAATATTAGAATCAAACAGTTCTCTACTTCAAATATGTTTAAATCAAAAGATTGTAATCACTGGAACCATGGTTTGAAAAACAAGCCTGCCTTATTTGTTTAAGCCAGAGGCTAATTGTGCATGAATGTCAAGGGTTTTGTTGTTTCGCCTTTTCTGCTCTTCTTTCTTCTAACAATCTATCTCTGTCTGCAGCTAACAATGTTTTAATAGTGGCTATATTTTAGCTCAGAACCTTTGTTCTTTAGAATTATTTTGTTTAGTGTAAAAATATTTGTGTCCAAAAAGTTGATCAATAGATTATTCTCCAAGATAATGACATGTTTTCAGTCATTGCAGTATCCATTGTATTTCATCAATGCCTCTGTGAGAATCAACTCAGTATTATTTTTTATAAAACATAGTGAAATTTAAGTTGCTTCCTAGTTTATTACATTTTTCTGGTCTTATGACTGCTTTCTAGCTTTAAGTATACATGTGGACAATATACTTCCCCACACAAATGCATTTACACATCAGCAGAAATATATAGATGTGTATTTGCAAGACAGAGATCACATGTCAGTGATGTCGTTGCTGGTCTTAATTGTTTATTCTTTCATAAACTTTTCATGAATCTAGGTTTTGATATTCTGTACAATTACAGTACATGTGTTTAACACCTGCCATAACATTGTTAATTTGGTGTAGGGTCACCACGGGACACCAATGAGGCTGAAATTGAGCAGATTTGGTCGGGCGATAGCAACCCACTTGTAGTTAACAAGGGATAGCTGCTTTCTGAAGGGTGAAAAGGGCTTGTTTTGGTTCCGCAAGATTTCGCTTGGAATTTTTCCTTGGGTTATTACCGCGAATGCTTTCACGTCCTCGTTTGCTAAGTGGTAACTTTGATTTGGTCCGGCCCTAGGTCTCGTCCCCCACATTACTGTTTCCAATGACCTAATCTTACCTTTCTTTCTTTCTTTTCATCAGTATCCAGCACTGGTTCCTTGCCGTGCCAAATGAATTCTAATGCACCATGCTCAAAAGGGAAATTATAGTACCCTTTATTTATTCCCCTGGCTCTGTAAAATTCACCCTAGCCATGAATTGCTTGTGAGTCACTATTGATTTTTTTTTTCCAGGGGTTGAGCTGCTAGTGTCACGTATTATAAGGGGGATTTTCCTTCCATATCAGCGTAGAAATCACTTTCTCTGAAGATTACCATTGATTTTTTTTGCTTCTGAAAGTTTCTGTGTCACAGGCAATGTGTATTTCATGTAGCAGTTCAAGGAGAATGGCTCTCTCGAGTCTGCCCTATCAAGGTGGACTGTTTATCTATATTCATCCCATGTCAAGTAATGTAAACCTTGTGTTACAAGACATTTTATAACGCTTGCTCATTTTTGACAAACTGTGCTTATCTTTACTTCCTGGGAGAATACTGATTAAGGTTGACTTGGTATCATCCTTTCTATTTCAGCATTTAGCTTGAGAAATGGAAAGCAAAAACATATAATGACCCAAGTAAGACCATTGTATGCTATTGAAAAAGGATTGCATTTCACTCATGATAAAATAGACATTATTGTATGTTGAACTTGTAGCAGATATATATGTACACTGTACACTATACACTGGGATGTATCCCTGGAGTGTTATTGGACAACAAGAACATTTCACAGTAAGAATATTTATTAAACATTTCTAGGTAACAGAAGTAAAAAAAAAAAAAAGTTGCATAAATATAAAAGTGTTTGTATTAATTAAAAAACTAGACTGGAAAACATAATTGAAATAAGTTATGCAGTAATGTTTTGTAAATAGTTTTTTGTAAGACGCTTAATCATTCAATCAAGTTATGTGTGGAGTATATAAATATGGTTTTGAAGACAAATAAGTGAGAAACAGCTAGAACAGGTAACATTTTAATATGCAGTCAGACTACAGATAAATATAGTATAATCTGTACATGGGAAGTCTACAGCCTTTACTTGGTATGCATGGCTGGTTATTCTAGAACATTATTCTGATCCTAGAACCTATGTGCTGTATTCTGAAATGTTAAAGCAATACTAGTATCATACCGCTATGTTAAAATCCCAAACACATTAATTTGGCTGGCTTTTTTTTTTTTTTAAATGGAACTGAAGCAGCTGTAACAAATAAGCGTATAGCTTTGTGAATCACTACAGTGTCTTTTGCATTACATCTTCTGTTACAGCCACACTCTGAGTATTCTCTGAATTTAGAGTTGCAGATCACCAAGGCTTCTTAGTTCACATTCTACTTGTTTCTGATTCTGGGCAAATACAGGGAAGAAGTCTATTTCATCTATGGAACGTAGACAGGAAAATCTGCACTGTATTAACAAGTTGCAAGCTGTTTGGCACATTCTATGGCAATAATAAAAAGACTAAAACATATGAAAAGCATTAGTAATGCCAAATATAGTTACACCTGTTAAAATCACATGTTGCCGTTTTAATATCATTAGATTGATTATTTATCATTTGTAAATTGAATTTTTTTTTTCTTTTACCATTTGAAAAATGCCTTAAAGGTATACAGTTGTAATGAGTCAGTTTGTATCATTACTTATAGGCCATATTAGTGATTTTTGCTCATTTCTTGCCACTTCTGGACAAAAACTTTAAATTGCATGTTAATAGTCATTACATTGGAGCTGATTGCCCTTTGGGCAGGAGTAAATATGCTGTGTGAACTGACTCACAGGGTTATCAGAACAAATCAAATTCACTCAGCCTGCAATCACATCTTCACCGTAGTTGCACATGACAAATTTACTGCCAACCAGAATTTTCACATAGCAATTATTTCAAAGACGATCATATCTCGTCCAATTGATCATATTTAATTTGCTACAGGGGAAAAGTCATTTATATTCAAATTGTCTTCATTCATAGATAGATCTGTGTTGTAATTACAAAATATGCTTTATAACATGAAGAAATGCATAGTAGTATTAATTCTGATAGAGGTCTATAAACAATAGCCTTGATAAGTGATAAAGTAATATAAAAAGTTTAATTTATTTTGTAATTTTTTTCACTCTTCCTTATGACAGGATAGGTTAATTAAATATCACAGTTGTACAGTGTGTCATGTTAAAATAGATTAAAATGTTTCTACATTGTAGATAACATACCAGTCAACATTTAACCCTATTATTATAATCCTAAGAGTGCTGTTGAACATTTTGAGTTGCTTCTGTTCAATGCACAGTAGCAACCACCTTTTCAGCCATTCTTAACACGTTTTACCTTATAAGGAAGTCACATTAAACAGTACCAAAAAAAAAAATCTGATTCCAAAAAGATTGCTTTTTTTTCAATCAACACGAAATTTGATTGCTTCAGTGAGCCCTAGCATGAGAAAAATGTATGGGATTCTTCTTACTCTCTTGCGTTACAAAACATCTTTCTCACAGTTCAATCACATTTTGTTTCTGCTTTGGCCCTCAATGATGTTCATTTTTACTCTGAAATATAAGTCATTGGTGTTTGTTTGCTATTTAGACACCAATGACTTATATTTCATAGTAAAAATGAACACTGTGTGCCCTTATTTATCTAAAATAGTTGACCGTTTATTTACATTCCCAAAAGGTGTTTTAGCTTTATTGAAAAAAGCTTCCCTCCTTTAAGCCTGCTTACCACTATGCCAGTCTTTGATACAAATTGGCACACTTCAGCTTATTCTTGATGCAGTGATGGTTATAAATTACATTGTCAAGCTCTATAATAGCTCACAAAGCAAAACAGAAATATAAATTGACTATCATTAGTTCTCACTTTTTTAAAAATTGATGTTCCTTTTTTTCAGAAATACTGCATACATGTTACAATAATCGATTTTAATGCAGCATGAATTGCACAGTCCAGACAATGTATGTAAAATGTTGAAAGGGCAATTTCTCACCTCAGGCCTGACAAGCTTCCCGCCTGCTATAGGGCAAGACATATAGTCAAAAGGTATGTTAGTAAGGAATAGCAACATGCTTAAATTCATTCAGGTATAGACTTAATAAAAGGAACAAATGGTCAAAATTTGTACTTGAAAATTCCTTTAAGAGTTCCATGTAATAAAAAAAGCAATAAACCCTTATGAGGCCAGTTTAATAATAAGAGTTCAAATGTATTTTCCAGCCCCATAGGGTCCAATGTAATTTGAGATCTATTCTTTGAGTTGGCACCAACAACAATGCCAATGGTATACTGATTTTACACAGTCTGGCAAATGATACATACAATCTAAATAGTTTAAAACATATGCAAATGCTACAGCCTGTCCTCTTTTCACAGGTCTAGTAATACTAAGGTTGTCTGATAAATGGCCTATCCACACATCACTCCATTAAGTTTCCCCCCAAAAAAAGATATTAAAACAAAAAATCCCAGATAACTGCCTAGTTTGCAGATGGTTTGTCTTGACTTCATACAAGAGGGAGGCTATTTAGTAATGCTACAGATCAAAATATATGTACAGCACTATGTACGCTATGGAACTGTAGTTGGGTAAAGCCAGTTTGAAGTGGTGTTAATGTTACACACAGTGCTCACCCTTTATAACGCTATAGTGGGGAGCCATAGTTAACAAAACTGTACAGCTCTGCAATGTGCCTGCGTGTAATAATCGCCATGCACACAGTCCTGTGCAGTGATTATGTCATGTCACTATATGCAATCCAAGCGGGAAATTAAAATACTACACACTGTAAACAAGAAAATGGATGTCTCTATGGAGGCTAAAAATGTGTCTGCAGCAGATCACGTAAAGCAGTATCCAGCAGGAGTTTACACAGCAATGGAGGTAAGTTCTTGTTCTGTATGTCCTTTAACGTTACTGTAGATCACTACCAAAATTCATCTGTTGACAGACATTTAGATTCACTGAAAAGAGAAAGGCAGAAATCCAGAGCAGTATTGCGACTGCTTTACTTGCAAAGAAACAAAAAACGGTGACTTCCATATTCCAAAAGTCCACTTCTTAAATTTTGACCTGACAGAGGCGTTTGTTTGCACAAATATCCCTTTTGAAAAACTGGACAACCAAAAGTTACGGAAATTCTTCAGACATAGTATAGCAAATGGTGGAGCGATTCCTTCATCAGCCCAGCTGAGACGTGAATACTTACCTAAAGTTGCAGAGTATCACAAGCAGGAGATTATAGAATTGATAAAGCAGTCTGGTTGCTTGTCAGTGGTCAAACTGACGAGTCAACAGATGCACAAGATCAGTATGGGTCACACATTTTATTTGCTGTGCAAGACCTAAATGGTGAACATGCACCTGACATACTAGAACTGAAAGCTGTCCTTGCAGATACACTTTACCTACAGGCTTAATTACAACACTGTTTCACAAGCTATTGTAAAGTGCTTGAGTACCTTTGATGTTAATTTTGTTGTCAGTGCATGTATCTGTATATTTGCTGTTTTTAATAATCTGTACACGTAATTTATTTTATATTTCCGTGCACATTCCGCGAAATACGTTACTTTACCTGTGACAATGCCGTGAATTTTAAAGAAAATTTCCGCGATTTTCATAGGGCCTTACTTATAACGAGTATTAAAGGGCTACTGTAATGGCATTATGGAGCAAATGGGAGCTACGACCCTACCGTGTTATAACCGATTCCGCACTAAGGCAACTGAAAAAAGTTGAGGAAGAGGTTTGAGCGGCATCTTCTTTTGTCCTATTAATTTCCTCTCAAATGGATTTTACCTACCCTGCCCCCCACAGCGCCTTAGGGATTGTGCTACATGTCAAAATATGTTCTATACCTAAAGGCACTGGAAGAGGCTTCACTCTAGTTGTTCATTTCCACCAAATGTACTTCATTGCCTTTTGCAGAGTTACAAGAATAATTTCCCAGTTAACCCTTTCCGTAAATGTTCGGACCCTGTATTAACCCGGGTGTCCTGTTTCAATATTTCTAGAACTGAAGCCTGGGACTGTATTAGTACAGGTAGTGGACAAAAAAATGAAACACCTGGGTAAATGAGGGACTTTGAATGAGAGGTGATTGTTGGGGCACATTTGGCAGGAGCTTCAGTGACCAAGACAGCTCAACTTGTTGATGTTTCACGAGCAATGGTGTCTAAAGTGATGTCGGCATGGAACTCCGAAGGAAAGACATCATCAGTAAAGGGCAACAGTGGGCGGAAGCGCATACTCCAGGATCGTGATATCCGTGCATTAATTCGAAGTGCAAGGCAAAACAGGCGAGCAACTGTAGATCAATTGACTGCAAATTTCAACCTGGGGCGCGAGCAGCCAGTTTCATCAAAAACGGTCTGCCGAGAACTCCACAGAGCGGGATACCATAGTGGCCCAACACCTTATTACGTGACTTTACATTGATGTTTTCATTTTTTGTCCACTACCTGTATATCATAAATGTAGTGGTGATGTCAATGTTAAGTATTAACAGTAATTGATTCCAAAGAAGACACATTCAAGTAAAGTGGATTCACAAGGTATGCCCCTGTTTTAAATGTATTGAAATGTATGCATTTAAGCGTTGCTATTACAAAGCAGTCAATATGGAGATGGTGCATACATATTTATAAGCTTCCCCCAATTGCTGTATGTTTGAATAGAAAAGGTTTCTTAGGAAGCATGCCTTAGCTCTAGATCAGACAGTACAAATGAGTACAGAACTGAGGACAGAGAACAGGTCTAATTTCACTACCTTTCAGTTGCCAACTGAGAACTACATAGGTAACAAAACAAAGGGAATAAGTGTGCAGCTGGGTACTAACTCACAATCCATGTATGCCTTCAAATGCAGTCTGTCTTTAAAAGAGACAAAATCCAAAACAATCCACTCATCTCTGCTGTATAATTTGGTCTGCATAGCCCTTTAATGGTAAATTAGTCTTATCGCAGAGTGTATCTAACCCCAAAGAATAAGATTTAATCCCCACATTGTTGTGAAAATCCTGCTGAGAAGAGGAAGGTTACATTGCTAAAAGAATTAAAGAATATAGTGGAAAGTAAAGAGCTATTAGCTTCTGCTCTTTGTGATGGAGCTTCAGCAGTTTAGAAGACACCCACTTGCTGTATAATTGAAGTAAGAAACACTGACAGTTACCAAATTGCCAACTTTTCATCATTTAGGAATTTAGGAATTCAATACAACACAAACAATTAAATGAATGTGTCTTGGTTTTGAGATTTAGTTTCTGAATGATGTAAGGTTAGTATCCTGGATTTTCTCACATGATCTAGCTTTTAAATGTATGTTCGCAATCTCACAACAGTGTTATTTATCTTAGCAACACCACCTTCGATTTCTCAAACTAAAAATCATATTTTATAAAAAAAAAAAAAATAATAATAAAAATAGGATTACATCCTGAATGGTCTTGCCTGCTTTGATAAATGGATATTGAAAATATTTGCTAAGACAACACTTCTTAATCACTGATAAAACTTCTGATTACCACCTGCCTTTGATCATGCAAATGTTAGCTGTTGAATGAAAAGCAGCATATATATATATATATATATATATATATATATATATATATATATATATATATATATATATATATATATATACATATATATATATATATATATATATACATATATATATATAGTAAATAATATGCAATGGCAATGGCACTTTATTCTAGGTGCAGAATACATTGATTAATAGTTAAAAAGTGAACACCTATGGCCAAAAGTTTTGCATCCCCCTATAGAATTAACTAATTTTGCTTTATGTGGGTCAAGTGAAACCTGTTGAATAATGTTACATTAACATATTGAATTACATACCACTTTGTAGTTTTCCATATACATAACGAAAAAGTGACAAAAATTTCAAAATGTGACATTTTAAATTTCTTACATAAAAGAGTGTACTATTATTATGGTTTCCGGGCAGACTTTTGCGATATCATTTTGAAGTTTCTTTGATTACATGATGTCAAATGAAAGATCTAAAGGGTGTTGACATACTTTATTTTTTATTTTTATCATGTTTCAATCTTAAAATTCTAGGTGATACAAAACCGTTGGCCATCGCTGTAAATAGGTTTATTGATGATGCTGAAAATCAAGAATATCTAAATGACCACTAAGAGAAGAGAAGCACTATCAATGCAAATTAAAAGCAAGCTACTGTAATGTAAGATATGGATGAAGATGTGCATGATCTTTCTTTGGAATTGCAGCACTTGTATGTACTCAAGTAGAATGAATATGCTATTACTGTGTAATATTTTGATACACAGTATTTTGTAATTCTGTTAAACCAACAAAGAACAACCCTATAAAGCCCCTTAAACAAACATCTCATTACACAACCATACCATGTCATTATTTCCTAAGTAGAACTATATACTGTATAAATAGTGAAATGGATATGCTCACACTAAGACTCATCTATATATCTGAGTTACTGGGGAACCAGTCAAGCAGAGTCTTTTCAATCTTTTTCAATTACAGTATTCATCACAAACCTAAATTTTGAAGAATCCATTATTGCCATTACCACTGTGCCTTGTCCAATTGACCAAAGAAAAAACAAATTCCACAAGGACAGGAATGATTTTGCTTTCATCCAAAGTAGATGTGAAGTGTCATAATCTGTGGTGATTTCTTCAGCTATAATTATTGAATAATAAAGCAGATAATATGGGTCATAGCATTGTCCCTAGTTTATTTGGCAAATAGTAGTCAAGTATTGATTATAGGGATAAAATAATCTATGAAGGCAATCCTGCATTTCCTAGGGGTACACAAATAAGTCCCTTCCTAATGCCTTTAGTTGTTGTGTCATTCACGAGTGACAAGTATTTGTCTTGTTGTTTAGAATCCCTTTGTACATCATTTTCTTTCAGTAATCACATTCTGGTGACTTAAAAACTCAGGTGTTGAAAGTATCCTAGCTCTATACCTGTACACTCAAACTGCAGCTGGTACACCAGCATCTAACCATTACTCTTGTCTCTCCAATAAATACAATAAATATATTTTCATGAGTAACAAAGCTGCCACGTGGGATGAAAGCAAGCCCTGGCTACCCGGGTTTGTTGGGTACATTTGACTAAATCCTTTCACCGTATGACACATCACTAAACCTATGGAACCACCTCTAATCTGTTAACAATTAATGAGCCTTGAGCCAAGCTTAAACCTTAGTTATAGGTACCTGCCTCTGAATCTCCATTTGTATACCATGAATCCGTAATAACATGTGGTTGATAATCAATAAACAGCAGAAGAGGTATAAATATTAAAACTGTAGAGATGCACAAACAATTCTTGCATAACAAATCAACACACTGGTTGCCTGACAATACAGTTATAAATTCCCCACTGACCCCTGAGGTATTTTTAAAACAGTTACCGTGCAACATTAAGATCAATTTTTTAAGTGTCCCAGGGGCTCATACAGTGTTCACTTTTAAGTTTAATTTCAAGGTGCCAACATAAAAAAGTTGTAGTTCATATCCTATGATTTTCTATATACTATATATTATTCTATTCTATATACTATTATCCAAAGTTATGACTTGTTCAAAACTTCTAACCCAAGTTGATACAGAAGACCTTCTCAAGATGCCTACCAAAAGCAGCCCTCCAGGCAAAACACGGTTCATGAATCACTGGACACTTGCAAGACCTTCTCGACATAGTTGCCCACAAAAGCTCATGGACAAACAAGGAAGAAACGTTGTAAATAAAATCCAGAATCCTCAAATATCAGTCTTGCTCCCAAAAAAGAAGCAATATAAATAACAACATGGCTGAAATAAATCTTTTAATGAAATTCCCTTTCTTTGACTAGAATTATTGTTGTTCAGCTCAGAATTGCTTAAAAGTAGTACATGACAATGCTTTATACAGGACAGCCCCATTAGTGTGTCAATGCAGGAACATTATCAATCTCTTTATTCCGCTTGAAAGATCTATTTTAACATCAATGTTTGGCTCAACATTACACAGGTGCAATCAAGTTATACATTATAACCATCAGTTAATCTTAATGACATGTAGCATGATCATTAATTTATTAAATATATGAATAAATAATGTTCATACAGATAAACAGTACATAGGTACATGTTAGCATATAGCTCCTGATAAACAGCCACAGTAAGGCAAACATGTTAATGTAGTATCTGAAGTTCCATATCAAAGCACTCTGTAAAATGATTTACCAAGGCAGGCAGCATGCAGGCTGGAATTACATGAGATGCACACAAAATATGTCCATTGGCATTAATATAAAATGGCAAAGCCTTCCAGGCCTAGCCTTTTTTAAGCACACTTCTTCACTCAACATTTTACAGTTTAGGCTTATGCAGCTTCCCTTTGGGCTTCATTTACTATTCAATTTGGTAAAATTAAGATATATTTTTTTATTTATTCAACTGTTTCTTGCATTAGATCGTTTGTCTAATTAACTACACAATTGTCTTCGTTTCTAAGAATACTAAAGCATTGAAAATTAATTAAATGTTCTAATGTAGTGGTTTTCAACCTGTGGTATGCGTACCATTACTGGTACGTACCGACAGTTCTTTTATGACGATCCGATTCCTCAAAACACAATGCTCCCTCAATCGCCACCCGATCCTCACTTCAATGCATGTACAACCGCGAGGATCGGGTGCAATCGCACCATCGTAATGTATCAATCTGTTTGTACCACTGAATCACAGAGAAATAATTATGATGCAGGGCTCCAGACAGCGACTAAAATGGTTACAAATGCAACATCAAAAAAAGACATTTTGACAACTGTTTTTTAGGGGTCGTAGGCACAAAAATGCTGCATCTCCCTTTAAAACCAAGTGTCAATATTTACGAATGCGACATGACGTCGGTCTGTATATATTGTAGCATGCACAGGGTAAGGCAGCAGTAGGGCTGGTAGGTGATGTAATCACACATAGAGACATAAGCCTGATATACGCTCCTTGCAAAAGAGCCGGCTCTTTTGTACAGCGGTATCGGCGCTATGCTACAGTGCGAGAGGTCCTGGGTTCGCGCCCGCCCTCCACCTGTGTGTGGATTGCCTCGCCCTGTGTGATGCGCCTGCCTGCGGGAACTGAGATCGCTACATTGGTGTTAGAGTGGGGTGCAGGTGCCCCGGCACACGCACTCGTCGGACTGTAGCCTGGTTAGCAAGTCCGGGGCGGACTTGAGGCTGGCAGGGGAGAGTGTAGCGTGCACGGGGGAAGGCAGCAGCAGGGCTGGTAGGTGACGTAATCACACACAGAGACATAAGCCCGATATATATATATATATATATATATATATATATATATATATATATATATATATATATATATATATATATATAAACGCATATCACATGTTTTAATAAACTTAAGTGCGATAAGGACGGTAACAATTTGATCAAATAAAAATGCTTCTAAGTGCAGAGAGGTATATAACAGAATACGGAACCCCAGTTTCTGCAACAGTTGTGATGATGGTGACCAAACGTGTGAGTACTGTTGTGTAAAAAAAAATAGCTTGAAATGAACAGTTGCATTTAAGAAACGTAGAACTAGAACAGCAACCTTTGATATCATTTATGCTATATTGTGGGCTTTGGGGACAAGACAGAAGTTTAGTCCTCTGGACAAAAGGATTTCTGTCAGAGTTTTTATGTGGATGTCTATGAAATCTTCTCTTTCTGTGTTGATTAGCAGGGGATGTATTGGCCTTACCAATTAAGATATATTTGTGTATAGATGTGCTAATTTTGTGATGCGATGGAAGTAGAGGAAAACGGTAGCTAAACATGTATATTGTAACCAAGACGCTCACCACACAGGCACGCCCGGGTTCTTTTCCCTTCCAAAACATGACCCAACACACTGATTTGAAAGAAAAAGCTATATGTTGGTTCAGATTAATTTATCCTCTGGAATTGTATAAATCACAAGAGCTCAAAAAACAGCTCTGCATTGCTATCATTTTTTTAGGTCTATTTTTTTCATTTCCACATATGCTTACAGCAGTAGTTTACAACATTTGCACAAAAAAGAAATACTTAAAACAAGCAATAAACTGCACAATAATGAATGTTTACAGCATCATTTAACTGGATTTGCAAGCTCATAGCTAAAGAAAAACATATTGTAGCGATCTTGGTTAACGCAGGCAGGCGCATCACATAGGGCGAGGCAATCCACACACAATTTTGCACTGAAATGCAAATCCTCATGGTGTGCAAATACATCCAGATGAGGACAATGACATTACAAATATTATAAATGCTCTGCGCTAGCTCTCGTCTAATGTAGAAATCTACAAGAAAGATTCACGCAAAAACCTGTGGGGCTGCCAATAAAGACAGAGGGCAAAGTCAGCTAACCTTATGGTGTTTAATTACCAGTATTGAGCATGACAAGAGCCCCTTTTGAAATCATCAACCATTTTGATGACAAGTCAGATTAGAAGTTTAGTTTAGATACTGAAAAATACAAAGAGGCTTCATCTCTGCAGGCCAGGAATATATTTTTTCCAGCACTTTGTTTTACCTGAATAGTTGCTGCTGTGCTCTGGCCATGTTATTAATAGAAAACATAATTAAGGTAAATCTAAGAAACAGAATTCAAGAACCAGAGCACGCCAGCAAGAGCTGCACTTTAACATGAAGAGAAGTTTTCATGTTGCTGTTGCTATAGAAAGACACACTTCAATGACTAGGCACCTGGCCAGTGTGGCTTTTGTCTTTGTTAGCCTTTAACCCAAGGGAGGATAAATACGTTTTAATACTGAAGTGACAATAATCCATTTGTAAAAGGTGGCAGTTTATAAAAATTGAAATTCCATTAGGCAATGTAAGGGAGTACTTTTGAGATTATTTTGCCTTTCAAAGTATTAGAGAAGCCTGGAGACACAGTGAATGTGGGTTATGATTCTGGTGCTGATACAGTCATTTTAGATATTTTATTGACCCTTGAGCATTTTTAAATAGGAAACAGGTTTAATGTATTAAAGGCCATGTAACAGGGGAGATCTGGACTGACTGTCTGGCACATCCGTATTACTGCAGGTAGAGGGCAGCAGTCTCGTGGGATCCGCCTGTCGGTCATGGCGATGACACGGAGAGGTGGGGAAGAGTGTGTGTGTGCTTTCCCTCTCTCTGAGTGGCTGAGGGGCGGGCCTTGGGAGACTGCTCGGCCCATAAGAACTGGCTTGGTGATGCACTCGGGTGGCCGGGTTGGGGAAAGTACAGTGTCGCTGGCGGAAGAGGCCAGCGTGAAATAAGGAGCAGGCGAGCCCGACTGAGGGGACAGCCTTCTGTAAAAATAATTTTAAAAAAAAAGAAATAAAAGAAATAATTACGTACCCGAGGGGACGTGTATAGATATACGGGGAACCCTGGCCAACCCCAGTGTATAAGCACAGTGTAGGACGGAGACCCGTGCTGACCGGCTTAGCGGCAGTGGGGGCACTGCATAAGCAGCACTTTTGTTTGTAGTTTTATTACTGTGTTTTATTTTCCCTTTTCCTTTCGCCTTCTGTTTTCATTATTATTTTTGAGCACTTGAAGGTGCACGGACTGGGATACCTGTGTTGGTAACCCCGTGGTCCTGGTTTACTGTCGGCAGTATCCAGACCACGGACAACAGCGCCCTCTGCGGGCTAAAGTAAACAAAACAAGCAATAAGAAGAATAAATAAATCTGGGCACCTGTGCGGTGTTTCCAAATAAAATCTTCTGTCTCCTGTGTCAGTGAATACCCTCACCCTTCCACACGTGGTGTCAGAAGTGGGATTCACTGGCACTGCCCAATTCAAGCAGTGCAATAGCAAAGGGAGTCAGAATGGACCCGCAGCAATTCGCCGCAATAATGGACCTCCTGCGCCAAACCCTGACGGAGATAGGGCAGGGGAGTGTACGAGCTGCTGCGCCCGACCCAATGCTACAGCGGCCAACAAAAATGACGGCAGAGGATCGGCCGGACGCTTACCTGGAGGTGTTCGAGGGGTTGGCGATTTCTGCCGGATGGGCCCGAGAGCATTGGGCTAGCTACCTCCTGCCCCAGTTGACGGGGGAGGCGCAGGCGGCGGCGAGCACCCTGGATCCGGTGGCAAGGATGGAGTACCCCACGCTAAAAACTGCCATCCTCAACCGCGTGGGTGCTACTCCAGAGGGCTACCGCCGCAGGTTCCGGGAGGAGAGCTTTTCTGCGGGGGAACACCCCAGGGCCATTGCGCACCGGTTGCAGGATTACGCCCGGGGATGGTTGAACCCGGGAGCCACCACCACTGCCAGGCTGGTGGAGGTAGTGGTGGTCGAGCGGTTCCTGCAGTGCTTGGCCCCGGAACAGCGGGTGTGGGTGCAACGGCAGGCACCCGCCACCCTAGAGTTGGCGATCCAACTGGCCGAGCAGTACCAGGCAGCGGAACCAACGCCCGCTAAGCTGCCTGGAAACCGCGCTACACCGGCATCACCCCCTCTACTGGCCCCAGGGAGGGCGAAGGGACTGGGGGGGAGGGGTAGCAAGGTCTTTGGACGGAGTGTGGCGGTGGGAGATCCCGGCCCGAGAACTGGGGCAGAGTGGGGTCACCCACGGGCTGCTGCGGTGTTGGACCGGGGTCTCGCGCGGCCACCCTACCGTCGATCCCCTTTGATGGGTCCTGTGTTTCGACCTCCTGCTGAAGCTTCCTGTCGAGAAACCAGTTCACTGATGTGTGGAACAAGCTGGGAGGTGAGCCACATCGACCGGGATTGCCCTGCTATGGGATGTGACCTCATCCGACCAGGTAAGACTGTTCCATTCCATCAGTCACTCCAGCAGACGGGTTTTGTGATTCCTGTGTCAGTGGATGATACACAAACCCAGGCTCTCTTAGATTCAGGGTGTAGTCAGTCCCTGATACAAGAGAGCTTAATCTCACCGGGGCATAAGCAAATAACGGGACAGGTGCATATAAAATGTATTCATGGGGATGTGCGCACTTATCCCAAAATGTATGTCAATCTGAAAATTGGCCAGCAGGTGACGCGAGTGCAATTGGGGTTGTGTCCTCGATTGCCGGTACCGGTAGTTCTGGGACGGGACTGCGAGCAGTTTAAAAATTGGTTGGCTGCTGTGACGGCCCCGTCCTCCTTATTGGCTAAGAAAGAGGAAGTAATTGGCGAGATCTTTCCCTTTCGTGACCCGGATTGCTATTGCCACAGATTTAGACCCCGCAAAACTAAACGGGAACGCCGGGCCGCTAAGAATGAGGGCTGGCAATGGAGGGAGTCCGAGAAGTTTCAGGTGGGGGCGATTGGTGAAGAGACTGGGAGGGAGGCCGCGGAGTCAGCGCAGGGGACTGGCTCTGCTGCCTCCACTCAGGACCGACCTGATCCCGAGTTGGAAGCCATGGGAGCTGATTTTTTAGCTCGTTCCCGTGACTTCCGACTCGAGCAAGGGCGTGACGACGTGCTGAGCAGGCTCTTTGATCAAGCAGCGGTGGTTAATGGTCGTGTGGTCGAGCCCAGACGCGCCGCCACGTACCCTCACTTTGAAATTAATCGAGATCTTTTGTACCGTGTTGAAAAATTACCCCAGACGGGGGAAGTGCGTCACCAGTTGCTCATTCCTCAGCCCTTTAAGGAGGATTTGTTGCAGCTTGCTCACGCTATTCCCCTGTCTGGTCATTTGGGACGGGACAAGACTAAAGCTAGGCTCGTGACACGGTTCTATTGGCTGGGGCTGGATGGTGACGTCAGACGTTTTTGCGAACGCTGTGGGGAGTGTCAGAAAGCTAGCCCTAGAGCCGTCCCGCGAGCCCCACTGGTGCCATTGCCCCTAGTGGAAGCTCCGTTTGAGCGTATTGGAGTAGATATAGTGGGACCGCTAGAAAGGAGTGCGGCGGGATACACACACCTATTGGTCATTTTGGATTATGCTACGCGTTATCCAGAGGCCATTCCCCTCCGATCTGCGTCTGCTAAATCTGTGGCCAACGAGCTTGTGAAAGTTTTCTCCCGGGTGGGGATCCCCAAGGAAATACTGACCGACCAAGGCACCAACTTTATGTCCCGGCTAGTCCGCGGAACATGTAAACTTTTGGGGATTAAGACCATTAGGACCTCGGTTTTTCACCCTCAGACCGATGGTCTTGTGGAGCGTTTTAATAAAACCCTCAAAAACATGTTGCGCAGATTTATTAGTAGTGACGTGCGTTACTGGGACCAGCTGATTCCGCCCCTTCTCTTTGCTATCAGAGAGGTACCCCAGGCTTCCACGGGTTTTTCGCCATTCGAGTTGCTGTATGGTCGGAGACCCCGGGGTGTGCTCGATCTGGTCAGAGAGATGTGGGAGGAACAGCAGGACAATTCGACCAATACTGTCCGGTATGTGTTGGACCTGCGCAAACGTCTTGAGTCTGTGGGAAAATGGGCGCATGACAATTTGCAGCAGGCTCAGCACAGACAGGAGACCCAATATAACAGGGGGGCCCGGTTGCGCACGTTTCAGCCGGGGGATAAGGTGCTTCTATTATTACCCAGCTCTGAGTCCAAACTTCTGGCGAAGTGGCAAGGACCGTTTGAGGTTACACGCCGGGTTGGGACGGTGGATTATGAGATCTGCCAGCCGGAGCGACGGAGAGAAAAGCACATTTACCATGTAAACCTGCTGAAGCCTTGGTTACAGCAGGAGGCTTTGTTAGCGGCGCCAGCAGATGACGTCACCGACCTGGGACCTGATCTTTCTGTGTTGGCGAAACAAGGGTCGGTACAGATTGCAGATAATCTGACACCAACACAGAAATGTCAGGCGCGGGCGTTGGTGGCGGAATTTCCTGATGTGTTTTCTCCCGTCCCGGGGCAGACTCGAGTAGCCCATCATCACATTGAGACTGAGCCGGGGGCGCTAGTTCGCCAGAGGCCGTACCGCATACCTGAGCGCAAAAGGCAGGTAGTAAAGGCGGAGATTGACGAGATGCTCAGACTGGGGGTAATAGAGGAGTCCCAAAGTGACTGGAACAGTCCGATTGTTTTAGTGGATAAGCCGGACGGGTCAACTCGATTTTGCATTGACTTCAGGCGAGTTAATGAAAAATCGAAGTTTGACGCTTATCCCATGCCCCGGGTAGATGAATTGCTGGAGCGTCTGGGCACGGCTCATTTTATGACGACACTGGATTTAACAAAGGGGTACTGGCAGATACCCCTGACCCCAGAGTCCAGAGAGAGGACAGCGTTTTCGACTCCCTTCGGGTTGTACCAATTTAGGACCATGCCCTTTGTGTTGCACGGAGCACCAGCCACTTTCCAGCGGATGATGGATCGCATTTTGCGGCCCCATCAGCAGTACGCCGCTGCTTACATAGATGACGTGGTTATCCACAGTGAGGATTGGCCGAGTCATCTGTGTAAGGTAGCGGCGGTATTGCAATCCTTGCGGGAGGCTGGGCTCACTGCTAACCCAAAGAAATGTGCCATTGGGAAGAGCGAGTCGGAGTATTTGGGGTATCGAGTAGGGAGCGGCCAGATCAGACCGCTGATTGCTAAGGTGAAAGCCTTGGCTGACTGGCCGGTCCCTACAACCAAAACCCAGGTGCGCTCTTTCTTGGGACTAGCGGGCTATTACAGGAAGTTCATCCCGAGCTTCGCCACGCTCGCTGCTCCTTTGACAGACCTCACCAGGAAGGCTGCCCCAAATACGGTTCAGTGGACGGAGCCGTGCCAGAGAGCCTTTCTCGCTTTGAAGCGAAGGCTGTGTAGCAAGCCAGTGCTATGCAGTCCTGATTTTAGTAGGAGGTTCACCCTGCAGACGGATGCGTCAGAGACAGGTCTCGGGGCAGTGTTGTCTCAGGAGGTGCGGGGAAGCGAGCACCCGGTCCTGTACATCAGCAGGAAGCTCCTTCCCACGTGAAAAGAACTATAGTACCATCGAGAAGGAGTGTCTCGCAGTAAAATGGGCAGTCGAGTCACTCCGGTACTACCTCCTGGGGCGACACTTCACCCTGATTACAGATCATGCCCCCTTAGCATGGCTTCACCGGATGAAGGATAACAATGCCAGAATCACGCGGTGGTACTTGGCCCTGCAGCCCTATGCCTTCAGGGTAGTCCACCGAGCAGGGAAACTGCATCAAAACGCAGACTTTTTCTCTCGGGAAGGCATTGGGTTGTAGGATTTTCGAATGGACCGGTGGTGCCATTCTGGGGGGGAGGATGTGTAACAGGGGAGATCTGGACTGACTGTCTGGCACATCCGTATTACTGCAGGTAGAGGGCAGCAGTCTCGTGGGATCCGCCTGTCGGTCATGGCGATGACACGGAGAGGTGGGGAAGAGTGTGTGTGTGCTTTCCCTCTCTCTGAGTGGCTGAGGGGCGGGCCTTGGGAGACTGCTCGGCCCATAAGAACTGGCTTGGTGATGCACTCGGGTGGCCGGGTTGGGGAAAGTACAGTGTCGCTGGCGGAAGAGGCCAGCGTGAAATAAGGAGCAGGCGAGCCCGACTGAGGGGACAGCCTTCTGTAAAAATAATTTAAAAAAAAAGAAATAAAAGAAATAATTACGTACCCGAGGGGACGTGTATAGATATACGGGGAACCCTGGCCAACCCCAGTGTATAAGCACAGTGTAGGACGGAGACCCGTGCTGACCGGCTTAGCGGCAGTGGGGGCACTGCATAAGCAGCACTTTTGTTTGTAGTTTTATTACTGTGTTTTATTTTCCCTTTTCCTTTCGCCTTCTGTTTTCATTATTATTTTTGAGCACTTGAAGGTGCACGGACTGGGATACCTGTGTTGGTAACCCCGTGGTCCTGGTTTACTGTCGGCAGTATCCAGACCACGGACAACAGCGCCCTCTGCGGGCTAAAGTAAACAAAACAAGCAATAAGAAGAATAAATAAATCTGGGCACCTGTGCGGTGTTTCCAAATAAAATCTTCTGTCTCCTGTGTCAGTGAATACCCTCACCCTTCCACAGGCCATTATTCTACTGTTGAGACAACAGCCCCTTTTCTACCTCATTGGTTTGAACCATGAAGTTTCTTTCCTCCTCTTCCCCTGCCTCCTTTGCAGCTAGTCTCCCTTTTGGGGGACGATGGGTCCCATCATCCAGCCTTGGTTGACCTTTGACAACTGACAGCTCATAGGAGGGTGGCTCCTTTCAGGCCGACAGGCGAGACACACCTATCTTATCATTCCCTGAAAAAATAATTATTCTAACACTTAATCATTCTGTCACTTTGCTTACTGATTATATATATATATATATATATATATATATATATATATATATATTAATGGTGATGCAATACCTGTTTTGAATATTTGATCATGATGCAGGGTCAGTGAAATTGTATTTTCCAGGAAGCAACCACAACAAATCAAATGTATTCTTGGTGTATGATATTTACCAAATAGGATAAGGCTGTCACAATAATCTGCTAGGCTTCCCGTCCTGCTTCTGTTAAGTATTCACATAAATCACCTTTTTTAATTGATTACAATCTACAATCTGCCAGCTTCTATTTCTTTTAAATGTGTTCATTCTATTGTTAACACTCATCTGAAAAGTATGGAGGTGGCAGCCTCTATTTAAAAACTCTTTGATGTCCAATAATTGCTTTTCACCTTACTCAGTTTTAATATTCTGGATCCTTTTTTAAGTTGTTTCCTCTGGTCTTTGCCTCAGAAAGAACATTTTTGTACATAGGAAAAATAATGTTGTAAGGATATAGGCCAGGTCTGGAGAACAACAGTTCACAGTTCACAGACAAAAGGAAACGGCTACATCCTATCCAAGGTCAACTAAAAAAAAAATATTAGTTCATCAAGCTAAGTTTGTCATTTACATATTAGTCAATACATTTTCCATGAAAAGTATCAAGACAATAATGTGCCAAAAGAACAATCTATTATCTAATCTATGTAAAACCTGTGTATATTGCACCAGGATTGGCATTTCCTGAATATGAATAAATACCATGGAGCTATTGTTGGAAGTATTATTACTAATATCTCAAGAATAACTAAAGCCTCCTTCTTTGCCTTACTGGTGATTTTCAATTATTGCATGTTGATGCACTATGCAAAGATCACCTGCTGGGCTTCAGTTTGTAAATATAATTTAACAGAGACTAAGGTAAATGCCAGAGGAGGGGCCTGTCCTGGAAGTTAAAGCAGATTCCAGCCTGTGGAAGGGTGTGGGAATTCACTGCCACGGGAGACAGAAGGTTGGAGTTGAAAACACCACTCAGGTGCACTGTTTTATTCTTACCAGCAGGTGGCACTGTGGGTCCGCTGTTCCCCTATACCAACAATGGTAAAGAGGGTTACGGTTCAAGCACTCGCAGGTGCCTAAAAATAATAATCCAAAACAAAGGAAAAGAGAAAATAAAACACTGTTAACAAAACTACAAAATAAAGTTGCTCCACTCTGCAGCATCCCCAACCGTCCCTAGTCGTACGGCCCGGGTCTCCAGCCTACACTTTGTTGTTCCCTATTTTATATATACTTTGTGGGGTTGCCCAGGGTTCCCCAGCTCTCTCATAACACGTGCCCCTCGGGTACGTAAATACTGATCTCTTGTTTTGTTTTCTTTCCGGCTTTCTCCGTTCTTGAATAGAGCTCCCATTGTCTGTCCTCCTAGATAGGCTGGGCTGAGGGAACAACAAAGCATCATTTTTATAGGCCCAGCAACCCCCCAAGACCCGCCTCCCAACCACTCAGAGAGAGGGAGAGACAGCACACCCTCACCCAACCTCTTTGTGTCACTGCCATGATTGATGGGCGGATCCTACGGGACAACTGCCCTCTTCCTGCAATACCATGCATGCATCAGCCAGCCAGCACAGACCTCGCCCTTTTACACAGCCCTTCAGAATTCACAACACTCTCATGGGGACACTCAGTCTTGCCACACCATTTAGAACACGCATCACTCCTCTACGTATCTTACACTGCTGGCTTCTAATGTACTTGATAAATGCAACCATGCCAACCACGGTGACATTTCTCAGAAGGAGTATGGATTTTTGACATGAGTCCCTGTTGCCGCTTTGTATTTATCATGAAAAAGTGCCCTTTGCCAGGTGCTGTTTCTAGATATCTAGGACAGTGTGTCCTGATATCCCAGTAGCCTCCAGGTCCCTTATTGCATTAGTGATTCTGAATCTGTCTACATTCTTATGTGCTTTGCTTTGACCTCTTAAGGGTTTTTTTTAAAAGGATTTAAAGCCTCCTTTATCTAACTCGAATTGCAATTATATACATGGTATTGAGGACCAAAACTAAGGAAAGCTGTTTCTGACCCCAGTCTTGTAAAACGTCTGTCTGTCTGTTTCTGTGGAGCAGAGAATCTTAGAATGGGAATTAACTATTAAGGACAATGGTATACTGAAGAAGAAAAGCCTTTTTTTGTTTTACAAAAGCAAAAAATTAAAATAAAGAACCCTAAGAAGTCCCTTTATCTTTTCTAATGAGCTTTTATTTTATACATTTTAGTTTACCAAAACCCTACATACCTGATGCTGAAGGCCTATTGCTGACATTTCCAATGTACAGGTAATGGGACTGACTTACATTTGAGAAATTGATTATTTATTTATTTTATTTCTTTTATCCCTGTTTTCTGATACTTATTTTTAAAATATAGCCTAACCAGGCCTGTCCTAAAAGGTATTCATTTACACTCTAATCGAACAGTGCTATCCTTTTTCAAGCTAAGCAAAGAGAGACATCAAAGAGTTGGTGACAAAGCAGGCCTGGAGCAATTTCAAAGCAAAAGCTTCAATGCCTCCTCCTCTTTGAATTGTGGTACAACACTCGTAGTAGTTTATTATTCTGACTGAAATCACAACCTGGAAATGCTACATCACCAAGTATTATAAACCGCACAGACCATCTCAGACAATCAGGTTCTTAGTAGAGCAGCTAACAGGACTTTACAATCTTAAAATTCACTTTGAACTGCAATATGCATTTCAATTAGCCTATACAATCCAGTCCAAAAAAATGTATTTGGTTTATAGTAGCTTAATATCCTCTGTATGTAACTGACTATCGGCTTGGGATGCCTAACTGTCACCACAGTCAATTATCTAATTAATGTTTAATTAACAATGTTATATTTCTAATAGAATGCCAACCTACTGTATCTGTGACTATCGGTATGCTATACAATTGTTGGACCAAGAAGAGATTTCAATGGAACAAACACATCTATTACTCAGCATTTTAGAATAGTTCAAGTCAATAACCAATCAATGGTGTCAACAAATGATGAGGTATTTACTGGCAAATCCGAAGTTATATTAATAGAAGATAAAAATGCAGCTAAACAATTTGAGAAAATGACAGGGCAGTACAATTCATTCCACAGTTGCGGTCAGATGCTCAGCAACTCAGAGTTCCAATTAGGCGTATGTGTGTATGTATGTATGTATGTATGTATGTATGTATGTATGTATGTATGTATGTATGTATGTATGTATGTATATAAATATACATTGATGTGCAAAAGTTTTAGACATGTTGCATTTTTCTACTCTGATGCATTATGAGCATCAACAATTTACCCAAAGCCTCCACTAGTGTTTTTTACTGTTATAACAACCTTGACTTGCATAAAGAAGGAAAAACATGAGTGAAATAGCTCGCATCACTCAATTTTCAATGTGTGGTATCCAAAGCATAATCCACAAGTACAGAGAAACATCATCTGTAATTGACGACATGACTGGAAGACCCAAAAAGCTGTCTAACAAGGATGAGCAATTATATCCTTAAGGAATAATAAATAATATCCTTAAGGAATAGAATAATATCCTTAAGGAATAGAAAGAAGACAAGCATTGAATTGACAACAGAACTGGCAGAAGGCACAGGTGTCGTTGTCCATCAAATCAACAGTACGAAGGTCACTCTTGAAATCAGGACTTAAAGGATGTGTTGCAGTAAGAATACCTCTGTTAAGAAGGGGAACAAGACTAAAAGGCTAAAATATGCACAATAACAAATCAATTGGGCTATGGAACAATGGTCAAAGGTGCTTTGGACTGCTGATGGATGGACAATGACAGCTGTGCCTTCGGCCATTTTCCTCTACTTCAATCACATCACAAAATTAGCACATCTATCACAGCTATACACAGATATATAGAACGAGTGTTTCAAGATTTTACAACTCCAAGGACATCTACTGTAGGAAATGACTAGTCATAATGGGATCACAGTGACACTTATAGGTTTGGTAGCGGTGTCGCCACATCAAAATGGAGTTAACATCCTGCAATAGAGACCTGTTATTTAATCGGACTATAGTGTTACTGTGGTTTACATGGACTACTCATGGAAACAGTACAGGCTTACAGGATTGTGCTTTCTATCATATTACTGCACCTATAGTGAAGATAGCATACAGTGATAACAATGTCCCGATTGTTATAAGATATTTTCTAATATTTTTAAGCAGTCTGTTCCACTTGCACTGAAAACATGGTTTCTATGGTGGCAGGAAGCTCATGCCTTGGGGCTTCCACACAAGCATACAGAAAAAAAAACTCTCAACTCTGTTCCGACAAAAAAGAAATGTCTGTCACTGATGCTCAGAGCCTACAGGTCTGTGGCTTGGAGAGGATCCAAACAAATCCCTCTGACACTTCACTAGATTCAATGCATTCAGCTGGAAAACTGTGATATTTCCATACAGTCTTCATGTAAATGGTCTTGATAACTCACCCAGTAAAATGCATTTCCACATAGTTGCAAAAGCAATCCAAAACCTCAGAAAACTGCTAGAGAATGTATCTTTGCTTAACATTCATTATTGAACATTCAGATATTCAGACAGGCTTTTTATCTCTGTTTTTGCTCGCTTCTCTAGGTTCCCCCTAATATGTTTTGCATCCTTTGTACTATTGCGATGGTGTTTTCGGAAGGTTTTGAGGTCATTTCCAATAACAGATATACATTAAACATATTTTAACAGTGTATTATTATTATTAAACAGTGTATTCATTTGGAAATATGTTAGTTCATACATACAGTGAAACTCTGATACAATGTACTGCCGTGGGAGAATAAAAACAGTATGTTATAACCGAGGTATGTAATAACCAGATACATGCACATACCTGCCAAATCAGCACAAAAATCTAAACCTAGTACAGTACAAATTGATTAATGTACATATACAATGTATGTAATATAAAGATTTTGCTTCCATGTTCAATGAAAATAAACAACAACATTTACGAGGGAGAAAAAAAGAAAGAAGAACGTGTATACATTACAGTGGTTTCTGGGATACAGTCATCCAGCAAGTGTTTTTTTCAACAACAGCTGGGTTAAACTAACCCAGTTTCATTACGGCAATCTGGACTCTAACACTGTTGGGCTGGGGTTCAGGTAAATCAGTTTTGAACTCAGTTGTCGATTTTTTTGCTCTAATGTGAACAAAGCCTTAGACGACTGCCTCAGCGACTGCTGCTTTTTAAACTTGAGCTCTTTGACAACATTATTCTGACTGCTTTCGTCCCGTTAAGATTTTTCCAATAATTTACAGTTTGTCCTTAAGTGAAATTGATGAGCATTTAGCGCTGGCCATGATAATACTGCATAAATGACAGTAATCGAGAATAAGGTTAAGTTCAAACAGCAAGAAGTAGGCCTACGAGTATGCAATATGCGCAGCACAGACCACTGCCTGCCATCGCAGTGTGTGCGTAATAACAGGAAGTATGCACTATCATAGTGTGTACTAAAAGGAGAATTTAAACAGGATTTAATACGATTTTATTTGGTTCCATGATACTGGTTCTTTATATCAGTGTGCACGTTATATCCCAGGTACGTTGTAAATGGGTTTGACTGTAATTATATTTAAATACTGACACTTACTTTAAAGAGTAACTGTGGCGGAGTGTCCCGCCCCTATGTATTATTATTTGTATTTTTGTTTGCGGCGCAGATAAAAGCGCTGCGTCTTTTATTATATTTAAAAACCTTGTGAGGATGCATGACTGATCAGCTACTGATTATTTAACTAGCTGACAGTCATGTATCCTTACCAAACGCGTGCAGACTCTGGCCGAGGGGTAATAAGATAATTAACAACTAGTTAACCCCTCGGCCAGAGTATAAGAACCGGCAGCTGCCCGTGCTGCGGTGTTGGAGTGTAGAGAGGAGAGTACAGGAGAGCGGAGAGAGAGAGCGCGAGAGCATATAAAATTAACAATTGCTATATTTAAAAATATACTTGTTTCTATTTGTTTGGCCGTCGCGCCTTTTTGTTTTGTGTTTTGTTGTTTTGTTAAAATCATTTGTTTTGTTTATTAATAAATCTACGCTGAATGCAGTTGCATTCAGCTTCACCCGCCCATCCACTGTTGTGATTCAGTTACTTCCTGGTCTGTGACGTCATCACACCTCACCACTGCGAGCCAGCCTGTCACAGTAACCCATAAAACTTTAGTCAGGGACCGAGAGCCAAGACAAGCTTTTATCATGTACACTACCCTCTAATATTATTCCAGCATATGTCGTATCTGTGTACAGTTACATAATCATAGACAAAATATACTTCTGTGAATTCGGATAAATGGTGATGCAAAGGACAGCTTCAGGGTAATTTAAACCTTTCTTTTTTTCTACAAATGTAAAATGAATGTTAAAGCCAAGAGCCAACAATTGATCAATTTCACAAGAAGCGAGTCTAGAGCCAGGAATAGATTACCAGACAATGGGCAAAATGCAGCTACTTTTAAAAACTTTACAGCAGTTCAACTGATCAGGTCTTCTGAAAAGACACCATGAATCATAGGCTCATTAGTTAGAGGAACTTTCAGTAAAAGAAGATGAATCGCTTTCAGTAAGAAAAGATGAATTGTAAAATCTGCATTATCGAAAGTTGTCTGCAGTGTTCTACAGGGCTCCATTCAAGGTCCCTTGTTGTTTTCATTATATATGCTATTGTTAGATGGCGTTATCCGCAGATACGGAGTGAAATTCCATTGCTATGCCGATGATACCCAGCTATCTTTGTCCCTAAAGCCAGGAATTTCTTCTGCCTGGGTGTTATTAGCTACCTGCTGCACAGAATGTCCTAATATTGAATTCAGATAAAGCAGAGGTTATGCTAGTGCGCTCACAGTCTCTCATCTTAAACTAGAAATGAACAGTTTGGGGATCATCTTTGATCCTGATCAATCATTTGAGACTCATATTAAGGAAGTTACTAAAGTATGTTTACCATTTGAGAAACATAGCCAAACTTACACCAATTGTTTCCGTATCTGATGCCGACAGACTAATGCATGCCATTGTTTCATCCAGAATTGATTATTTTAATGCACGTTTTCTGGTATCCCAAAACATGTAGTATCCCACTTGCAGCTTGTTCAGAATACCGCCGCTATTAAATCAAACATGGACTAAATGCTTATCAGAAGGTTCATGGGACCTCATTCCAACCCATGAAAGCAAATATCGACAGACGATTGACTGTGCTCTAAGGAAACTGGATCACATCAGCATATAGGATCAAAATGGCTGCGCATAGCTAGGAGCAAGGCATGCGGAATGGGCTTGGGCCAGCTATATTTTCTCTGGAGTAATGTTCAGAGCTATGTGCCCTAATACCAATATGTTAACTCATGAGTTATCGAAATACTTTTTCCTAAGTTTATTATGATGAATTAATAAAGTTTGTCATTCACTATAGATTTTAAAACTCTTGTTAAAGTAACTAATCATTTGCAGCAGTGTGGAGTAGTGGTTAGGGCTCTGGGCTCTTGACCAGAGGGTCGTGGGTTCAATCCCCGGTGGGGGACACTGCTGCTGTACCCTTGAGCAAGGTACTTTACCTAGATTGCTCCAGTAAAACCCCAACTGTATCAATGGGTAATTGTATGTAAAAATAATGTGATATCTTGTAACAATTGTAAGTCACCCTGGATAAGGGCGTCTGCTAAGAAAAAAAATAATAATAATAAATAATGAATATGGCTTTGTATATTTCCTAGTCTTACATTGTTTTACAAAATCAGTAGGATTTTTAATTATGTAGATTTTACTTAATATAGTTATGTAAAAACATGTCTTGCTAACAACAATTAAATACATAAATAAATAAACACAGAAGCAATGTCAGAATATGCAGTAAATTGCCTGAACTCATAAACTGCTCTGTGGTTTTGTTTTACTACTGAGATAATCTGGCTCCACTAGAAAATACTACCTGCTAGTTCCTTCTAAGTCTGCTGTGTATAAATATAGAGTGAAATCAATACTCCAGCTGAGCTTTCACTGAAAATAATTGCAGAAACAACACAGGTAAAATGTATAAGGAAGGCACCTTGGATAAAAGCCAACAAAACTCCATCTGCTGGACAAAAAACCTTGCATTCAACTCCCCCTGGTGGTGAAAATAATACCTCTTAATTCAGGCTATCGCCCAGGTATAACCTGACAAATAGTTTTATACCTAATTAACCATAATGTATATTGGGGGTTATCATTTTGAAAATACAATTAGTAAACAACAACAACAACTATAAACTGTCAATATTTAAAGTAGAAAAATGTCTAAATGCTTCAGCTAATGCCTTCATTACCAGTGTTTGGGATATAATTAATTTTGCGTGTGAGACGCCTTGGTGTTATGAATCAACCTGTGGATGTTATAACCAGTGTCTAATTATTAGAAGTGGAATTGATAAGATGATTTAATAATAGATTATAGTTGAATGCAGTTCCTTTACTCCTAGTTGTGCTACATTGTGTGAGGAAATGCTGTGGAACTCACAATGCATTTTGAATACGGAATATCTTCAATATCTTTCTCTCCTAACAAAGTATGCCAGTGTGCAATTCAATGTATATATTTATTAATTAATGTATATGTTTATAATCTATCACAATTTATTTATTAACTTAAATTTGAAAAATAGAACTTGAGCAAAAGTATTATTATTAGTAGTAGTCGTAGTAGTATGTGATAATTGAGTTGCACAGTGTTTGCTTTTTGGAATTGTAAATCCATTGGCCTTTTACGACAGTCACTGAGTGATAGTAATCTGTAGGGTGTTACAACTGTAATCAAAATATCCATTAACTGAAGCTTTACTTGATCTAGTGAGAACGCAGAGATACCAGGAACTGAAGTTTGATAATTGACTGCATATGCAGCCGAAATGGAAAGCCCTCATTTATAGATTATTGGCAGGATAGTGAGGGATTAACCCTTCGTCTTTATGTCTGATTTCCCCTTGCACTGTTCTGAATGTCTAACCCCCTGCCCTCTGGGACTTTATAAATGGCTGCTACCTTCATTCAAGGATTTGAATTAGAAATTAGTTTTACACTTGACTGCTCAGTATATTATATATTTTTTAAAATAATGTATATTAACTGTATATAAAAATAAAAATAAATTATATACAGGGGAAACATTCACCATACTGCTATGAAACCAAACCAAGCCTGGTAGACATCAGGGAATAGGCCCCATATTGTAGTCAAAGTATATATGGTTACATTGAAGAAAATCTGTTCTGCAACCATATAGAGATTGATTATTCTGCACATCAACAAACTATGTTTAAGTACACATTTGGAAAATTGAAAGCATCTGGTATTTTCAAGGAAGGGGGAGAGACCAACAACAGCAACCTCAATTACTCATTGAAAATAGGCATGATTTACTAAAGTGCTGGCTGTCACGATTACCTTTGCCAATGTGAAAACAGCATGAAAAGCAATTAGTATGTAGAGGCGCTGGAAAAATGTTATAGTGGGGGTGCTGAAAGCCATTGAACAAAACTGTAACTCCTGTATATGATGGAAGCCATGCAAAGCCAGGGGTGCTACTGCACCCCCGGCACCCCTAGTTCCAGCGCCCCTGTTAGCATGAGCAAACTGTAAATCACTACAGTGGTAAAGTGGGTTGAAAAAAAAAACTGACATTTTTCAGAAGCAAATGTTAAGCCACAAGAGGGCACTTGTGTCCAGGTTAAAAATAGTTTTGTGGCTTTGCAGTACCTCACGAGGAGAATATAGCTTTGTTTGAGAGAGGGATTTGCTCGTGACCTAAACTTGTTGTTCAATGGAGTACAGATTTACAGCAACTAAATATGGAAAATAGAAAAATGAACCCTCTTGACTACCTGAACCCCCAAATACCAGCTCAGACCATCTTAATACCAGTGCGTATTGACTCTACAGTCTCCTTCACACAGCCACAACCAAAAAACTATAATATTTTTTACAGAGTTGATGTTTTATTGACCTAAATTCAAAACTCATAAACTCTGACAGTAATTCTTGCTAAGGTTCAAGGTGGGTATTTCAAATGCTGCCAGAGCTTAAAAAAATAAATAAATAAAAGCTTAGTAAAATAATTGTAATATCTCCCTACAGTAAACAAATAATACAAGTTAAAATCTCCATTAATGTGTAGAGATCACTTCAGCAAGGCCCATGCATCACATGTTTTTGGACTCTCATTTAACTGGTGGACTGTAAATACCAAAAGGAAGCTGTCGTTCCAACCCACAGGTTTTAAATTCCACGTGCATGCCTTCATGACAGTTCATGCCTCTACCAAACTGAGAGCTGAACAGCACGCCGCATGAGTTAAAAATGAATTGAGCAGTTTGTGCAAGTAACTTTTTAAAGTACTGCTTGGTGAATTCAAATGTATTACTCCTTTACTTCATGACTTTATATTAGGATTTTATATTAGGGTTAACGTCACTGCTGTTGCATGAGGCATGAAGGAGTTTTGTTATTACAGAGGAAAGCACTACAACAACTTTTAATTATTCATGTATTAACCCTTTCTGTGTTTCAAGAGAGGTGAGAATGGACTGTGGCTCTGAGCTGCTCAAGGGGCATTGGGATGTGAACACTGAAGTGTTTTTGAGAAAAAACAGAATGGTGGATATCCATAGAACTGGAGATCAATCAGTTTTTCCATAATTTATTTAATTATCGCTAAGAAAACAATATATGGTTAGATGCATATTTGTGTTTTTTACCCATGTTAAAACATTTTTTTAAAGGATACAACACCAGTTCTAAAACTATTACAGCAACAATTTGAGACAGTTACTAAGTCTCCTAATTAAATATATCAGTTTACCTCTGTTTTTTTTTTTTCTCAATTGCGATGACGATTTAGATTTAAAAAGATAATTTAGCATGTGATGTTTTGGTTTTGGCACTACAATATAATTATATGGGTCACCTAAAATAATAAATTGTTGTACATACAAATATGTAAACTACACAAGAATGGAAGTAAAGGGAAGCCATAAGGTGTACCATATGTAGGCACCGAGATGCAAGTAGAAAACCCAATTTTAGCAATGCATTCGGACCCCGCAGGAGCCAGTGCAACCACACTTTGCATGGCCTCCTCTGTCATCCAGGGGAAGGTCGAGGGCTATGTTTGGATCCAAAATTTTGGCTATGTTTTGGATCCAAAAGGTTTTGCACATGTTGGTTATTTAGTAGCATGTATCACCTTAACATTACAAGTTCATTGCCTACATATGTGAAATGATTATCATTCACGAAGGCATGGAGTATGAAAAATAATCCTGTGCATTCAGTTTCTGTTCACCGCAGGCTATTTGAATTTTTAATGACATCATTGGCAAGTTACACCACGTGTGACAAAATGTAATGCAGTTCTGTTACTGTGGCACTGTGGTGTTCTGTATGTTCTTATACCACCCTCAAAGATAGCAAAACAAATAAACAGCACTGTAATGATACAAACATATCTAGAGCAAAAGTGTGCCCACTGGTAAATAACAAAACCAGAATAGAAATGTAGATAGAAAAGATACATAATAGATTGTATTGGGAACATTGTCAGAAAATAATTAGATAGACGATTCTTCCTTTGGTCTAACTATTATGTGTTTTACAGGGGTGAAAATGTATTTTCCAAAATAAAAAGGTTTGTGTAGATCAACAGATCAAAACGGTAATCTAGCTTTATTTGTTTGTCCACTTGATGTAATTAAATTGCTGATTTGGGTTAAAAAAAAAAAAAAATTATATATATATACTGTATATATATATAATTTCAAACAATTGTTCTTTGCATTAACGTACAGCATTTTACTTTATTTGGTTTGGTAAACAAATTACAACAAGGGCAGCATATTAAAAGGACATGGGACAAGGGTAAAGATGGGAATTTGTCCAACAAGTGGTAGCCAAAACTTGAACATTTACCAGGGAAGTTGTTTGACCTTTAATGGAACTACCATAGGCTATATTGCCACATCCTTATTTTGTCCATGTGTATCGAATTATATGTTGGTCAATTAAAATGTAGCTATATTTGTCCTACTTTGCATCCATTTTTTATTTTAGCACCATTTTTAAAAAATATACATTTAAAATAGTTATCACATCTCATAATCCTAAACAACATGAAGTCGATGTTGGCATTAAAAATGCGAAGTCGGAAAAATTACCTTAAAATAAGGACCTACGTTGGATTCAACACACATGCAAAAAATAAGAATCTCAAATATAATATATGTTAGTGCCATTAATGGTGAAACAACTTCAATAGTAAAAAGTCACTTGTAGGTCAAATTAAAACATTATAGACCTTTGTCCTTTGGGTTGTGCCAGTGCTACATTTAGCAGCACAAAATGTAACTGGCGAAAACACGAGTCACAACAAAAAACTGATTTCACGTCATAATAAAAAGGGAGTTTGTCATGCACAAAGTGTTAATGTTCTTGGAGCTATGCTTGTGTTTAGTACTTCAACACATTAAGAGCTTTGATGTCAGTCTATTGACAGTGTCCAAGAACTTCTAACAATAGAATCCCTGCAGACACACATGTTATATATCTGTTCACACTTGCTTGCATATCCTGGGGGATGGGTGGAGAGGTTTTATCAAAAATATAATTGCTTCCCACTTAAATGTAGTTATGTTTAGATTCAAAAGGGGAGGTCAAGACCTTTGAATGGAAACCTTGTGACATCTAAATGCCACTTGGATAATTGTACCTGAAAAGTCAATAATGATTAATGCAACATTGACAACATTCTCCACAGGCTAGGTCAACCCAACAGTGAGATTTATGGCCCACGACCTTGCCAGGGTAGTTTTTCAATAGCAATGATCCAGCCAGGTTATCCAGGTCAGACTCTTACCCCATTCTTCAAGCTGAACCAACATTTAATTGGATCCTTGACTTAACAATAAAGGGATCATTTTATATCATCTACTGTACGTTTTCATAGGATTGTATTGTTTAATGTTAATGTCATTTCTTCAAATGCTGGGTCCTTTGTTGAAAAGACAAGGCAGTGAAGACTTGGTAGGTATTGTGTTCATTAATTGCTTTGTGTCTCAGACACAGGCACAATTACTTTAGTGTAAGAAGGCTGTTTAAATCAGGTCAGTTGATGTACTAAACCACATGCTATTGAAAGCTAGCCCCCATACGATGGCCTTTTAAAGAAATAAAGGAAATAATATAAGGACTAAGTATTTCATATATTGTGTGAAAAAAACACAATCAGGAAATTGGGTTTTGTGTTTGTTTGCCTGCGATGTCAGGCTTGATGGTCTCAAAGGAAAGGTTCAAGGAACCCTACCTGTAGTTTTGCTGGGATCTTTGAGAATACTTATACCAAAAGTGTACATACTGCATTCATTTATAATAAATTACCTACTCAAGCAGGACTCTTAAATTCTAACCCCCTTTGTTACCAAATCAATTTTTATAGGAATCAAAGCTTTAGGGTGCCTTATAACCCAAAAAATAAAAACCAAAAAACAAAACACCTCTTCTTTTCAGGTTGGTAGTAGAAATTCATTCTGGAGGATTCTGCCTAATTTTGTCCCTGTACTGTATAACATAGACTGAGTGTTTGCAAGTGTACAACCAGTAAAACCTTTCACACCTACTTGGATCAGGGAGCAATTTAACTTCTGCCAGGCCTGCAAAGATTCTTCTGTGGCTGCTTCCCTTAATGGAAGTCGTTTTTTGCCGACACAGCTACCGAAAGTGGTAAAGGGGTCACTTTCCCTGCTGAAATCAAAGAAGGGGGAGGCTGACTCAATTAATCTCCACAAACAATATAGTCACAGGAGTATTAGTCTCGACACTGACTGTGCTGTGCGTGTGCTTATCGTGAAGCAGTCTCTTTTCAGCGTCACTACTTATCACTACACTGGGAGCTGGTGCTGTTCCGAGCACATTCCTTACCATAACTTACTTTGCATTTCTATTTTAACAGCCTCAGCCAGTGGAGGGCTTCCCCTCTCCCCAGTGGAGACATGATTGAGAGTGTCAGGTTTCCTGATTGCTGGTGCGTGGAGGGAGAATGTAAGCTGAAAGAAATCTCTGACACAGTGATTGTCAGGAAAGGGAGAGAGCTACTGCGATTCACTTTACTGTGGGGGGAAAAACACCAGAAAAGAATGAGCAGAGTAACCTTCTTTGAGGTAAGGCCATCACAAACCTGGACAATGATTACAAATGCACACGTTCACTTCAGTCAGTGTTTAGTATTCCAGTTATAATACTCTATAGTATTGATGAATGGTGTCAACTTGGCTAGTTTAAGTTAGTGGCCAAGGGCAAAGTTATTTCTCTAAACTAAAGAGTCCTTTGGTTATTTGTTGAACTTTATTGTTTACACAGATAATTGCTTGTTTTGATGTGTCACTTTAAAATATGGTTTTAAGGTATAAAAATGTTTTCCCAATTCATCATAAAGTAACTAAACATACAACCTATGAAGGGATTTGAATTGCCATAGTCGCATATTCAATGTACAGCATACTGTATGTACAGTACAACATATAAAATATTGTTATTCAATTTTGTTAGTGGTTTAAAGGCTGTCCCCATTGTATGGAGTCCGATATTGTAAGCATGAGCCTTGTCTAAACAATTTAGGGTACCAGCTGTTGTCATAGTTACAGAGAGTTTTCTTATTTCCTCTTTTTAACCTGTATTTTGTTTTTCTTTTATATTTTAAGTTATTCTGTCGTACACACATTATGAAAATGCTATTTAGGCTGCTCTCCTATTATTGTAAACCTTACATTTGATGTACACTTCTTATTTGTAACTACTTTGATAAATACATTCTGAAAACATGCTATACTTACTTAGATTACATACTGTTAATCACACAGTTGTTGTGCCTTAGGCCCTTAAGCTTAAGAAGGTCTGCACTGATCAAGGCACTAGCTAAAACATCTGTCTAGTTGATTACCAGACTTTAGAACAGGTAGCAAAGAGTTCCAACTTGTGCATGTGAAGGCTGAAAACAGAAAGTGCAATGAACAGGGCACACAGGGACAGGGAGTCTTGCGATCTCAAGGCCACACTGCTGAGCCTACTTGTTGACTGACAAGCAAGAGTCAAATAGCCATGAGAGTATAAGTAATGCTTTTTCCTGCCACTCTATAAATGCCCTACTTCCCAAAAAGTTGTAGATATAGACACCTATTATAAAAGGCACTGTTAAAATGGGAATGGAGACAACCGCTGAGCGAGCAGTGCAGACAGACAGACAACTGAGGCTACAGGAATTCCGGACACACGCCCGCTTGTTATGCCCTGTTGATGGAGGTAGTATAATTGTTTTTTGAGCTTTTGTTTCTGCCCAAACTATTTTGAGTAGTTAACTTAAAGCATTGTATACGCTGTTAAACAGTCTGGGGTTGTAACCAATCCACACATGCTGTGTGAAGAGCTTGAAATAACGTGGTATCTAACACTCCCTATGGGCGTTTGTAAACAAACTAAACTTTAGTTGGGAGTTGGGTGCGTGTGTCTGGATTCCTGAAGCCTTGTGCGCTGCTTTTAGGGAGAAAATGTGCACGTTTGGTTTAGATAATAAGGGGATTGATTATGACTAAATTGTTGTGTTAAAGTGAACCTGAATAACCCAGTGCTTACTATAATACTGTATGAGGTTTAAATAAAAAATAATCGTTGAATGATAATACTGGTGACAAGTTTATTGAAGAGTGGTTTGCTTTTGCTGTGTTTTTCTTTCCTTTTGGTTTTTTTGTGAAACACTTGATTTGGTTTGAATTTATTTTTTATTATTACATGTGTGTGTTTGTAGTGTGATATTTACTTGGTTCAGAGTGCACTAATTGGTTTGTAGTTTAATATATAATGGTAATACTTGTTTCACCACTATTCTGATTCCATGAGTTGTGCCCAATTAGAACTTATCAGTGTTGAATTCTATATTTAACTGCCTGATTGCTGCTAATTGTTATAACCCTGTATTATATCCTATATTTAACTGCCTGATTGCTGCTAATTGTTATAACCCTGTATTATATCCTATATTTAACTGCCCCATTGCTACTAATTGTTACTCCCCTATACTAAACTCTATATTTAACTACTTCATTGCTGTTAATTGTTACACCATTGCTACTAATTGAATTCTATCTTCAATTACCTTATTGCTGCTAATATAATATTTGATTGAGTAATTGCACTTTATATAAAAATTCTAGTTTATTGGCTGAATCATTTATTTGGTTATTAATGGTCTCTGTTCTGAATAACTCTGTCAATAACTTGCCCCCATTTAACTGAACGTAGCTGTAAACGTTTCCCTTTGATCTTTCTTTGTACTGTATTAGAATCTACCTTCTTGTCTATGGAATAGATCTGCCTGCTATTTGCAAGTTTTTTACATTTGATGCATAGACTATAACCAGTAACTGATTGGTAAAGAAATTTTATTATATATACATTTTTACACTTTTACTTCTTGGTGATATCTCTTTGTTCTTGCCCAGTATAGTATTTTGACCGATATAATGAACCTGTGCATATTTGAGGTGATTTAGTAAATTAAAACTAAATTCTGAAGGTGCAATACCTTCAGTGGTGTAGTCTGGCTACACATATATCTAAAGAGAAGACAATGGAATAATCAGTAATACCATGATTTAGTCAGCAACGGACCTAAGCGAGGTACAATAGGTAACAAATTCCCTAATCCATATACTCCCATAGGAGTATTCCACCATGAGAATGTATCATCATCTTGTTAAAATCAGCTGTCTGAACTCCAGCCAAACCTTTCTAATGTTCCGCTGCATTAAACACCTAAGTGTCAACCAAACACAGTATCATCTAACAATAGTGTGGCCATTTACTATCTTTCATCACTTGATCCCCACTAAGCACCAAATATTAAAATATTATAATATTAATAATGCGAGCCAGTCAAAAAATAAGATGATAATCAGATCTACTTGCTACTTTTTATTTTATTTTAGTATAATAGATAATAAAGTTTGTGTCAGTCTATTAAATTGGTTCTGTTTTTGAAATGTCTAAATATCAGAAAGATTCAATTAAATATTCTTTATTTTTTACATTATGGGATTGGTTTGTTTGAATTGGAGCTTGTAGGATTTGACTACACCACTAAACCTTCTTCCTATCCTTATTCATTGGTCTGAGGATTTATAAAATAAGAATAAGCAGCCAGACAGACAGAAAGTCAGCAGTAAATGGCATCTATTGTACGCCAAAGCAAAGGGTTTCAAAATACAGTGTCAGTGTTTAAATGCACATATTAAATCGGAAGTGTTTTTGTAAAAATAGAGGTAATCGGATAAATGTTGTTTTTGCTGAGTATTCGGCAAACCTTTAGGCATCCATCACAAGGTTATTACACTATCCAGTAAAAGAGCAATTTAAAAGTGGCAGCTCTGCTGAGCTTTATTGGTAAAAGTGCTTTCAGAGCAAATTACAGCTCACAACTGCTGGGCATGTGCTGTAGATCAAAGCTGACAAAGTGTAATTAAGATTAAAAGAGCAGCAACGAAACAAAAAACACTATGTCGACATGGATTCAAATCATGTATCATCAAGTGATTTAAATCTAGTTTATGTTTGTAAATGTGCAGTACAGGCAGGCTACCAGTAGTGTTGCTAAGCCCAAATTGTTGACCTTCATCAGGAGTTTCTAAAATGTCATGTGTCCCAATGCGTTTAAAATAAATGTATGGCGACCCGACATCCTGATTTCCACAGGCTTGACCTCTGGCTTCAGCTTATGATAGCTGGTGAGGATTACTGGCCTACAGCCTTTCGCATTAGGATTGTGATTCCATCAGATCTCAGAAACTAGGCCGTGTTAAGCCTGTTCAGATTTGCAGTGAATATCAGGTGTTGCAGGAAGTGATGCTGGTGGCTCATTATAGCAACAGTTCAGCTGCTAATGCTGCCATGCTCAGATGCCTGCTCATATAATGCATGTGAGCCTGTAATGAAAGATGAAGACTTATTATTTAGAGACCTGTGCTGAGAATTGGTAATTATGTGTAGCACTGTATTTTAAAATCGACTATAATATATTTTCCTGTTGTGAGCACTGTGTGGTCATTCAAGCTGCCTGAGGATACACTATGATAATTAGTATGGAATTAGAGAGCATTGTTGAAGGGGAATATAATAAATATAGTATTGCCACTTTTACCTGTAAGTTAAATTTGGCTGGTCAAAAATAAACACTTATAGCATTTTAATTTATTTATTTAGTCACAAGATATAACATGATTGGTACTGGGCTGACAATGATGACTTTGGATTGAAAGCTGCAGTGTATGTAAATGACTGATTCTTTGGGATTCAGTACCTTATATAAAGATGTTTCTAGTGAAGCTGATTATGGTAATGGCATCATGTGGTCAATATGTTGGAACTAGGACAGCCGGAAGGGGAAGAACCAAATGTAATAAATATCCCAGCTGTTAAAAAGGCTGATGCCATCGCTGTGCTGCTGTCTCGTGCCTAGCGGTGAGGTGATGAAAGAAAACCTAGAGGTTATACAGACAAAGACCAAAAATAAATGTGATAACATTTTCAAGAGCTTGACATGCTTTTACTAATCCTTGGAGGATATCTTTTAAGAGGTGTGCAGATTTTGTAGATTTTCCTTTAAAAATCCCATGATTTTCAATGTCAGTGTCCTATCCCGATTTAGATTTGACTTTGCCTGAAATTCATAGCTTATGTATAAAAGGCACGATACTGTATACTAGTATAGCTGTTTATAACAAAGTTCAAGGATAAAAAAAAATATTAATCATTTTTGAATTGTTGTTTGTTGTGATTAAGCAAGATACATGTCTTGCATTGGTGCTGTTACATTGATTGCAGAGACACTGTAGACCTGGGTTCTGGTAAGCTTTTAGAGACATCGAGTATGGTATCCTATAAAATGTTATGAATCCCAAGTGTGGGTTTACATGACCCTAAATTTCCATATATATATATATATATATATATATATATATATATATATATATATATATATATATATATAGATATGATATGATATGATATGATATGATATGATATAGATATATAAAAGTGCTTCTGATGTTGTCAGATACTGGACCCATATCAATCAGATAGTCATAATGAATGCTACTATCCTTTCAACTGTTCTTCTGCTGAGAATGCATTCTCGTAAAAATTTGTGTAGGGTGCTGACAACAGTAGCCACCAGCACCCCACAATCTACCACCAGCGTCCTTCATCACTGAACAAAACCATGATGTAACCTTTTCTGCAAATTGCAAGACAAGATAAATGATTTTTGTAAATTGTACAAGCAGCCTGCAAACCATTCCTGCCATCACCAGCAAGCAATGCGCCACATGGCCCAGTAGAAAATGCTGGCTAAATCTGTATCTGTGATTCCTTTTAGAACAGTGACAAAATATTTGTGTCATGAGATCAAGGATCGCTCACCAAAACGTTCATAGCGTGAAAGTGTGACAATATTGTTACTGATTAAATGTTAGACTTTCTATAGCTCGGCTAATCTATAAAAAGTCATTACTGGGCAGGCAATAGATGTTTCATATCAAATATTGTCTCTGTTAGTATTACATAGTTAAACCACTAGGGGGCTCCATGTTTAATGCATTAGTTTAATTTTGCTGGTAAGAATTACCAGCATGCTGCTTCAGTGCAAAGTTAGCTCTATTCAACCTTATTCATGAAACTTTTTTGGTATGTTATTTCTATAAAGGCACATTTTGATGCAGTAAAAACAATTCTTGTTTGAGTTGTTGCCAGTCTTATAATATTGTTGCTAGTCTTACAAAATCCAACTTCAGACCAGCTCTCACTGAAACCAGGATCTCCCCTGATAACACTACCACTCTAACGCTGCCCTTTCCTCTCTCTATGTCTTCTCCCACTCGTCTCGCCCCTCTGGACGTGGTGGGGGAACAGGACTTCAGCTCTCTCCCTCCCTGCTCTTTTCTGTCCCCCCTGCTCGCTCCTCTCACTCTGTTAGCACCTTTGAGTTTCACGCTGTTGAAATCACCTCCCCTTGTTGCCTCCTCCTCATTGTTCTCTACTGCCCTCCTGGACCCCTAAGTCACTTTCTTGATGAGCTTGACTTCCTCCTCTCCTCCCTCCCCTCTCCTCTCCTCTCCCTCCACCCTGTTGTTCTACTCGGTGACTTCAACATCCACCTCTCCAACATTCTCCATTCTGCTGGATTTCTTCCCCTTCATCACTCCTTCACCTTCTGTCTTTCCTCTGATTTTACTCTTATAGCTAACCGTACTCATGTTTTTTGTAATTGCTCTTACTTAAAATCATTCTCATCCATTTATGATACTTACTAGATGTTCTTACTGGACTTTACTCATATAAGCAAATATTTATTATAAGTTTTAAATTCGCTCTTACTTATAATTTACTGTATTCTTTATTTTGCTCTTACTTGAATTTGATCTTATTGTATTTTCATAACTGATCTTACCTGTATTATGATATTCTGTGATGTGATATTTTAGAATGTGGTACTTTGTACTGTGATACTTTGTAACAATTGTAAGTCGCCCTGGATAAGGGTGTCTGCTAATTAATAAATAAATAAATAAATAAATAAATAAATAAATAAAAATTACCACTTTCAACCATTCATACATTCATTCACCGCTAGGGGGAGCCCATCATAGTGCCATGTAGGTAAGATTATACAGGGGGTGGGGTGGGGGGGAGGGGTGGGCGAGAGAAATATTTATATCCCTGCAACTAAACAAACTGAGGAACTTTCCAAGAATTACACCAACAGCAAGTCAGCCTTGACATAAAAAAAACCTCTAAGACACACAAATCGGGTGTATTCAGTACTGCACTACATCGGTCCTTTTAAAGCACCTAATAAGAACATAAGAACATAAGAAAGTTTACAAACGAGAGGAGGCCATTCAGCCCATCTTGCTCGTTTGGTTGTTAGTAGCTTAATGATCCCAGAATCTCATCAAGCAGCTTCTTGAAGGATCCCAGGGTGTCAGCTTCAACAACATTACTGGGGAGTTGGTTCCAGACCCTCACAATTCTTTTGTGTAAAAAAGTGCCACCTATTTTCTGTTCTGAATGCCCCTTTATCTAATCTCCATTTATGACCCCTGGTCCTTTTTTCTTTTTTCAAGTCAAAGAAATCCCCCGGGTTGACATTGTCTATACCTTTTAGGATTTTGAATGTTTGAATCAGATCCCCGCGTAGTCTTCTTTGTTCAAGTCTGAATAGATTCAATTATTTTAGCCTGTCTGCATACGACATGCCTTTTAAACCCGGGATAATTCTGGTTGCTCTTCTTTGCACTCTTTCTAGAGCAGCAATATCCTTTTTGTAACGAGGTGACCAGAACTGAACACAATATTCTAGGTGAGGTCTTACTAATGCATTGTAGAGTTTTAACATTACTTCCCTTGATTTAAATTCAACACTTCTCACAATATATCCGAGCATCTTGTTAGCCTTTTTTTATAGCTTCCCCACATTGTCTAGATGAAGACATTTCTGAGTCAACATAAACTCCTAGGTCTTTTTCATAGTTCCCTTCTTAAATTTCAGTATCTCCCATATGTTATTTATAGTGCACATTTTTATTGCCTGCATGCAATTCTTTATACTTTTCTCTATTAAATTTCATTTGCCATGTGTCTGCCCAGTTCTGAATGCTGTCTAGATCATTTTGAATGACCTTTGCTGCTGCAAGTGTTTGCCACTCCTCCTATTTTTCTGTCGTCTGCAAATTTAACAAGTTTGCTTACTATACCAGAATCTAAATCATTAATGTAGATTAGGAATAGCAGAGGACCAAATACTGATCCCAGTGGTACACCACTGGTTACCTCGCTCCATTTTGAGGTTTCTCCTCTAACCAGTACTTTCTGTTTTCTACATGTTAACCACTCCCTAATCCATGTGCATGCATTTCCTTGAATCCCTACTGCGTTCAGTTTGAGAATGAATCTTTTATGCGGGACTTTGTCAAAAGCTTTCTGGAAATCTAAATAAACCATGTCGTATGCTTTGCAGTTATCCATTCTCAATGTTGCATCCTCAAAAAAGTCAAGTAGGTTAGTTAGACACGATCTCCCTTTCCTGTCTCCCAGGATATTGTTACCATAGAGGTAATTTTCCATTTTAGATCTTATTATAGTTTCCATAAGTTTACATATAATAGATGTCAGGCTTACTGGTCTGTAGTTACCTGGTTCGGTTTTGTCTCCCTTTTTGTGGATCGGTATTACGTTTGCTATTTTCCAGTCCGTCGGTACAACCCCTGTGTCAAGAGACTGTTGCATGATCTTGGTTAGCGGTTTGTAAATAACTTCTTTCATTTCTTTGAGTACTATTGGGAGGATCTCATCTGGCCCAGGGGATTTGTTTATTTTAAGAGCTCCTAGTCCCTTTAACACTTCTGCCTCTGTTATGCTAAAGTTATTTAAAATTGGATAAGAACAGGTCGACATGTGGGGCATGTTGTCCATGTCCTCCTTTGTAAAAACCTGTGAAAAGTAATCATTTAATATATTTGCTATTTTTTTTCCTTCATCTATAATTTTGCCATTTGTGTCTCTTAGACATTTAACCTCCTCTTTGAATGTTCTCTTGCTGTTATAATATTAGAAAAACATTTTGGAATTGGTTTTAGCCTCCTTAGCAATATTGATTTCTATCTCTCTCTTGGCCTTTCTAACTTCCTTTTTGACTTGTGTTTGCAGTTCCAAGTACTCTTTCTGTGTGCTTTGTTTTTGGTCCCTTTTAAACGCTCTGTAAAGTGCCTTTTTTCTATTAAACCATTTTGGCCATTTTGTTTTACATTTAGATTTGTCTACTTTTGGGATGTAATTGTTTTGTGCCTCTAGTACTACATTTTTAAAAAACAGCCACCCTTTTTCTGTGGATGTTTTCTCTATTTTACTCCAATCTACTTCTATTAATCTCTGTTTCATACCTTCGTAGTTTGCTTTTCTAAAATTGTAAACCTTAGCTTTAGTCATTACTTTTGGGGTTTTAAAAAATATTTCAAATGAGACCATGTTGTGGTCTGAGTTTGCCAATGGCTCTCTGACCTCTGTTTTAGTTATTCTGTCTTCATTATTTGAAAAGACTAAGTCAAGGCATGCCTCCCCTCTAGTCGGTGCCTTGACAAATTGCGTTAGGAAGCAGTCATTTGTCATTTCCACCATTGCAATTACGTCCGTCGTGCCCCCCATTGGGTTTTCCCATTTTATAGAGGGGAAGTTGAAATCCCCCATTAGTATGGCTTCTCCTTTTCTACATGCATTTCGAATGTCATTGTACAACAGATTATTTTGCTCAGCGTCTGAATTTGGCGATCTATAGCATGCTCCTATTATTATGCCCTTTGAATTTGTGTCCATTATTCTGACCCATATTGATTCTGCATTGTTTTCTTTGTCCTGATTTAACACCTGGGCTTCAAGGCTATTTCTTATGTATAGCGCTACCCCTCCGCCTCTTCTGTCCTGCCTGTCTTTCCTATACAGTGTGTACCCACTAATATTATATTCGTCTCCATCACTCTCAGACAACCAAGTTTCTGTAACACCTATCACATCGTAGTTACTTGTTAGTGCAGTAGCTTGTAAAACCATCCTAATATGCAGAGAACTTACAATTCTAGATGCAGGAGGGTTTGCAGATTGAGGGTGTTACATTATCAGGTTTGCTTTAGCTTAATTTCTCTGCAAACCTGGATATTTAGTGGGTTTATATAATTTGTATTTGAAATGAGGCTAAGGTCCATCTGAAATCATTCCCATGAATAACTACAACCTTTTAAAAGCAAAGCAAAAGCTTTATATATGTTATGAGTATATTCCAGTACGTTGTAATTATTAAATACATAATTAATATTAAGTTTCCAACTGCCTTCTGTTTTGTGTCTGATTAATTTAAAGCAGTGTTCTAGTTTCTTCTGGTAGAGAGTCTGTTATTTTGCTACGGAGATGGTGTTTGGCACACATATGCCCAGAACATAAGGTTAGCATCAACTTGACCCTGTGTTAATCCAGACAACTTTGAAACCCGAGAGGCCTCAGATTCATTTTGTTGAAATTAAAATGCTATTTTACAATCGCACAAAAAGAAACCTGCATTGTGTGGTTTCCTAAGCAATGTAGTGCTGTTAAGAATACAAGTGCCTGGTTTTTTAAGATGCATCTCTGCTTTGGTTTTATTTCTGGCAGAGTTTGGAAACTAGTGATTCTGTTGCGTTTGGTTCTCCAGTTGCAAAAGCTTATATATCAGTGAGGTCACTATCGACATTCCGATCCCATATCCCTGGCTGACTGCTAACTTGAGACGACCAACAACACAGCATTTTCTTATTAGCATCTACAAAACTGCACCTTTGCAGAGGTGACTGTTTCTTAGTCGTTAAAAGGGAATATGGCCCCTCAACAGTCTGTGGAGTTAAGGGATTTATTCTGTGTTGCCCATTTTATAAAGAAGGCATGTACACAGAGCATAGCAGAGTTGGGCGAGCCTGCTAAAATTAAAAATTATGTTTTCTTTGAGGTGGAGATCCTTGATCCCAAGACAAAGGGGCAGCTATGTTTTCTGGACAAGGTAAGAACTCAGAGCAATACTTTATGAGATCAAGCTATGACTTTACTGTACCTTGATTTATATGTTGCACGAGTTAACTTGATTTAAAGTGAGTGACCAAAGATCAAGAAGTGTGTATCCAGTTTAAAAAAAACATTGGGTGGATAATAATTGAGCAGCTTTTATTAATAAAAGATAAGGACACATGCAACTGACATAACTCTCACATACTGTATAGAATGTGACACACTGTCCATTCTGAGTGCAATAAGTCACAGCTGTAACCATGATCTTAACTATAAATTAAATTTAGCAGGATCACAGTGGTGACATTTTAGTATATCTATGTTTTAGGATTTATTTACATGTCATTATTACATCCAATGCAAAGTGCTGGGTTTCTGTTACCTTTCTGTAAGAACATTTTATTGCAAACTTCATGTAAGTGTTTGTATGGTTGATGTTATTACAGTTGTGGGCTGGACAAGCAATGTGACTTAGCCAAGGTACCCTGGCTAGAAGCTCACTTATATCATGTTGCTATGTTATATCAATCTTCCCAGCTGTTTATGAGATCTGTCATTTTAGTTTGCAGATCTGTGAGTGTGGGGGGTTGTAAATTTTAAAAAAAAGTCTTAACTTGCTTTACTTGCGCCAACACTTTCTCCCTGATCAAAATATTGAAACATGTATGTCAGTAATTAATACTAAATTCCTTGAGCAATACTTTACAAATTGACTTGTGTTTTGGCACCCTTTTATGTCTCAATATAATACCTGTGAAACATGACTATAACCCTGGCAAATGGTGGATCATTGTGAATGCTGGGTGCTGGTTTTATGTTGCTATTAGATAGTGACAGCTGTTGTGTGTAATACATCACATACAATAGCCGTAGTTTTAAGTTTAGGTTTAGTCTAAAATCAAGTTTGCACTGCCATAGTTTCCATTGCAAAACATCAAAAAATGTTTTCTAAAATAAACTTGGTGAATGATTTTAACATTATTATTAACACTGAATGTAAACTTTAATGATGCTACTAAGGTACTGTATGCATAGCCCCTGATAGAACACATGAACCGGACAGAACACATCCCAGTCTCAAATCTTATCTCCCACATTAGGGCTGTCAGTTAAGCCTCAAAATAGCAACCGATTAATTGGGCACACAAAATATAATCGTTCGAGTAAATAACGATGATTGTACAATACATTTTCGGTGCATTCCTCTTCCCCCGACGTGATTATTTTAATATCATTGCTATAATAATAATAATAATGACACATTGATTTACTTACCACAACATGTATACCTGCTAGCTGATCCTTACTCCAAAATTGTGTTTAACATTACTGTCGTTTATTTATTTATTTTTAACGTTATTGAATATTGTTAAATATTCATCATATAACAGGTCATTTTGAAACTCCAAAGTGCAAACCTATATACAGTCAGTATTCTTCAATGTGCACAGTTTATTTACAGGCTGTTTGCCAGGAATACAAGCCTGTCTTCCTGCTCTGGACACAAGGTGGCACACTTTTTTGTTTTTGTTTTGTTTATACAGTCAATACACAGAGGGGCATACTTACAAAGCATTTTCAAAACTGATTCGCTGGTAGGATGGGACCAGCAAATCAGATGCTAGTTACACGCGCATGTAAAGAAGAGCACGCCCACTGCTTGTCAGGGGCAAAGATACTGTAAATAGCAAGGGTTCGGTGCAGTTTTGTTGATAAACTTAAATAATGTTATTAACTATGCGCGTTACAAAAATGTAATTATTGAATCGATTATCCAGTATTTATATCGATGTATATAATGAGGAATGGAATCGATCGAGAAATCGATTTTCTATTTAATCGTAGCAGCCCTATCCCACATACTAAAATATTCCATTTGTCTTTGACAGGTGGAACCCCATGCCACTATTGGAGAAATCAAGTGCTTGTTTCATAAAGCGTGTAAGTGCAGAATAACATCTTTAGTGTTTTCATTATGTGTTATTGTCAAACTTAAGGGTTGATGTCAAAATAAAAAAATACTGTATAATGGTGTGATCGCCATGGACATTAGTACAGGCCTGATATTTGATCGCTGAGTACCTGTATACAAATTCTTAGTACTCACATCTCTGAATATCCATGCATTATCTGGTCAAGTGCCGTTTCTGCTTGACGTTCCATTTCTGAACACGTTTAAATATCTGCACAACACCTACTGTACTTTCACAGTCAGAATACAGTGAGCACAATTAGAAATAAAGATGATAAAAAGTCATTCAAAAATTATAGCTGTTACTTAATAGTGTTTGCCTATATTTCAGCAGACAATTTATCAGAAATAGTACTGTGATCTTAAACAACATGTTGTCTTACTGTTGACTATAAATCTTGTTTTGCAGATCCTCAGTGGTACCCATCAAGACAGGCCCTTAAGCTTGATCCAAGTAAGCATCTACCAGAAGCTGCCACAGAATGCCACTTGCACATTATATTTTTATATATTCTAGAGAATGTACAGTGGTTCATTAAAGCACTAACATTTCCTTAGCTGCTGCCCAAGGTTCAATTGATGCAACATTGGAAATGGATGCACCCAACCCCATTAATCTTCTAGGTGTAACAGATGATTATGAATGATTTAAAACAGTACCCGATTATTTTATGTAAAAAGCTTATAAAACATGTAGCATGTTGTAATCTTACATTTTGAAAATCAACAATTTATGTAAAATATTACTATTATTTGGACACCCCCACCAAAAAAATATAATAATCTATCGGCCATTTTTATGTGTGGGTGGCCTGTAACTCCAACTTCTATTGCTGGTTCGTGCAGGACCAGACCAGAGCTCATTTTAGACAGAGGTCACTATTAAGGAGAGACTTATTTATAAAGTTACTAATGGACAAAGGGATCTCAAAATCTATAGTTTTTCTTAAACAAGATGAGAAGGCAGCATTCTTGTTAACTAATAATTAAATATAACTGGTTTGTTCGAAGAAAAAAAAAAAAGTATTTGAAAATATTGACTGGGTGATTTGAACCAGATCGTTTTGATCCCCTACTGTCAGTGATGCTATAAACAGTGTAACGAATCACTGAACAGCTGAAACTGTATAGGTTGTCGGCCTGCCAGACACAGTTAGTTCTATGTTCTAAGCATTAGCAAACATTTTTCAGTTAGTAGTGATGAAAGATAATGGTAAGTAGCAAAGGTAAACTATGTTAGTACCTTATAGATAACATTTAACACTGATCAGTGTATGATAACACATAGAATCTTTAATCTGGTATGTGTAACCTGAAAACATTTATCAAGTTAGTTTTAATCCCTGTAGCATCAGCACATGCCTCTGGTATACATGTCAGTCTGCATACTCGAGAATTTAAATAGAGCCTGCTGTTGTTTAACTTGTTAGACATGAATGAGATATATGTGTGTGTATATATATATTATATATATATATATATATATATTATATATATATATATATATATATACATATATAATAGATGGGCTTCAGTGAGTTACAGGAAAATAATTCCATCTAGGGTTTCTGTCATAAATTACAAGACTGAAGGATGAGAAACGTCACAGAAACGAGAGAAGCAATTGTTTTCCTGTAACTCACTGAAGAGGCCCATCTATTATTTTTTAATACATGGATACACTTGTGATGCTAATATTAAAGAAGACGAGGTTCAGCTGTACAGTTTTTTTTTTTAAACGTAGTGTTTCAGTGCTGTACAGATGTTCTATGTCGTTATCCGTAGGGATGCTTCAGCTTTATTTGGATGATTGCCTTTACCTTGTTTTAATTTCCCGTTCCTCTCCAGTTTCTCAGAGATCCGAATGTACCAGCTTTACATCAGGTTTTTTTTTTTGTTTTGTTTTTTTTTAACATATTCTCATTTGTTGATCATTAATGAACATTTCTGTACTGTGGGTGTTGTCAAGTGACTGAAAACAAGACACTTTGTTTTTTTTAATTGAAAGTGATGGTCTCAAGGAGTCGAATGGGTCAAAGTTCAAGTATATTTTCCTCTAGAGGAATTATCACTTCTTGATGTCACTACTGTGGTATTATGCCTTTTGTTCTGAATGGCTCAGGATGCAAATATAGCCTTTATGCATGTAATTATATATATATATATATATATATATATATATATATATATATATATATATATATATATATATATATATATATATATATATATATACAGTATATACACTTTCGGCTTTAATGTAATTTTACTGTGATTTAACCTAAATCTAATATTCATACTCATTACTTACTCCATTTATACTCATGTGTCACCCTGGTGTATATCACTTAAATGACTCATTGCACATTATTTAGATGTTATTAACTGTGTCTTACAATACATTCTTTGCTTCCAGAGGGGAAAGCATTAAAGGATGATGAGATCTTGCAGAATCTCCCTGTAGGCACAACAGCTACTCTCTATTTCAAAGACTTAGGTCCCCAAGTTGGCTGGACAATGGTGAGTATCACCACAGGTGGTCCTATTGAAAAATGATGTTCTGTTTTAGTATTAATGTCTATCTTTTCAATGTTATTTTTTTTTAAGTCAAGCACTAATTACACTGTAATTGCACTGTGTCTACATCAGTACTAGATGAAGGAATTATAAGTACCAAGGCCAGAACCAAGGCCAGGAAGTTCAATCTGAGGATGGTTCGGTATGATTTCAAGTTGAGCTCATGGAAAGTTAACCAGCAGCGACAAGCAGTGAATCCAAATAAAGAGTACTAGTCTTATGCCTTACGACAGAACTATTGTAACATTTGGACTAGTGCGCTTTACAACCAGGGTTTTTTAGTTCCCACAATTTTACCATACAAGACATGAGAAAGGCCTTCAATCTTTCCTTTTCTTTTCTGTTTGTTTCCATCTTTCATAGGTGTTTCTCTCTGAATATGCAGGTCCACTCTTTATATATCTACTGTTCTATTTCCGACTTCCATATATCTATCACCATAAGCACGCGTTCACGTCCAGCCCATACCCTGCCGTGACGTAAGTGTTGTACTGGCCTGATACCCTTTCTAGTACCTCCATTAGCTTCATCTTCACCCACAACTCTAAACTGTACTGCTCTACTGCTCTTCTCTCCCTCCAGCCTGGCCTGTGTATGTCACTCAATCCATTACATCAAACGCTTGATTGAAACGATATTCGTGCATCGTTTCTCCCATGGTACAATGCCACTCAGAAATATTGTGAGGGTAAGTTTTTTTTGGTTTGTTTGTTTCTCCTTATAAAGTTCAAAATATATCTGAGGTTCTATGTTCATTTAAACAATAGATTGCACATTATTCTGTCATTCCATATTACATTATCAAATAAATTTGCCTGGCCTGAATTCATACAAAACATTCCTTAATCCTTCCTAAACTGCATGCGATACTGTCCCTATTCAAAAACTTATTTGAACATGTATGATTGTCCTGAAACTGTTATAGGCTTGTGTTGGGCAAAATATTTCAGATTATTTATTCATTGCATAACTTATGGGATAAAATGTTGTATATAATTATGACATTCTTAAATTGTGTTTTTAATATTGTTAGATGTAGATATTTGTCATCATGTAGACACTCTTAGTAGGCATTGCTAATGTACACAATAAATGTGGGTCAAAGCAGACAAGAGAAATAGCAATTGTATGTACATCTCCAAAAACTTGACATATTGTACATATGCAGAGCCATTTTTCCTGTGGCTATACAATGATATTGTGACATATAATAGTATCTTTCCTAGCACTTACTTGGCACCAAACCTCAATACCCCTGGTCAGCAGGGGCCCTGCTATTTAAAATCACTCTGAAGAGAATACTTCACAACACACTTTAAGATCCTCTGATCATGCAGCCTGTCAGCATCCAAATCGTGCCCTAAATCTGTCATGACTACTATTAGTTACAGAGGAACACTGTCCTTGAATTTTCTACTTATGTACAGTGGGGCCTAGTATTGGCAAATCTCAAAGCGGTTTCAATAATAAAGCATTGCCATTGTAATCTAGTTGAAGTTTTAGTTTATAAAAGTCACACATTAATAACATATAATAATTTCATTATTTTTTTCAACAGAACTGTTTATATTACTGGGGATTTTCAGCATGGCTCGCCTATTACATCAACCACCCTCTTTATACTCCACCTTGTAGGTATTACCTGAAAACATACAGTCCTCGCTAAGCTGAAAGACTTGTTTAACACACGACTGTCCACTGTACAGTGGTGAAACTGTGACATTTGTTTGACTCTCTTTCCACTGTTCAAAATGAATTAAAATAATGTTATCTGTGTGCTTTGATTTTTCAGATTACGGAAATAAGCAAGTCAACTACGCACTAGCAATGTTTGTGGTATGTATTTTGCACGGCTACAGAAAATCAATCAAGAAAAAAATCAGATTATTTTTTTTTTTTTTTAACTACACTACCTTACACCTTATTAAATATGTGTTTGTCGAACATCAAGAACATGTTCCACATTGCAAGCATATTTATTTCACTTGGAGGTTTCCACTATGAGATTTATTAAAAAGGAATAATACATATTTTAACACTGAAATAATGGCACACGTATTACTAACTTACGATGAATGTCTTATTGTCTCTCTTTCAGATATGTCAGGCTGGCAACTTTTCTATCCACTTAGCTCTCAATAATTTGAGAAGTGATGGTAAGTCTGATAAAATGATTTTGTATCTCACTACTTGCTTTGGTTGTGGACCGTACGTACAATCCACAGGAAATAATACAAAACAGACTCTAAGCTGTTTGTTGGATACGTCTGAAACATTCTGTGATCAAAGCGTCAGTTACGTGCACGTCCTTTGTTTTTGTCTCACCAATAGGATCCAAGGCTAGAAAAATTCCCTATCCAACCAAAAACCCCTTCACGTGGCTATTCTTCTTTGTGTCATGCCCCAATTATACCTATGAGGTAAGTTTACATACTCACTGAGCTACAGATCCCTTTAACAGTAAAGCCCAGTATTTTTGTCAGCTGTTCGTTGACTTAAAATAGTATCTTGTTCAATTAGTCATTTGTGAAATGAAAAAAAAGTAATAACAGCAGCACAGGGTGTGTTATTAGGATTAGAAAACAGCTTTATATCAAGAAATTGCCAGTCGAACAAATGCAAGAGTTGTTGGCGGTCATGTGTATAGAGCCTCAGTCTGTAATGCATGTTTTTGTTTTCATAGGCTGGAGCCTGGTTCAGCTTTACAATCATGACACAATGTGTGCCAGGTAAGGTCCATAATTTACTCACTATAATTAATTTTAAATACTGTATCTCTTATGAACGAAACAGCTTTATCACAACATACAACATGGAAGCTTGTATTACATACTTTCTTTTTTCTTATTTAGTGGGTCTGTTTACACTCATCAGCTTCATTCAGATGACCATCTGGGCGAAGGGCAAGCACTACACCTACATAAGGGAGTTCAAAGAGTACCCCGACCTCAGGATGCCGATTATTCCTTTCTTATTGTAAGGGAATTACAAGCTGTTAAATGGAATGAGAGATGCAACATAAAGCTGCATATGGCCTAAATTGAATCCAATATTATAGCAATTATGTAGTACCATTAAAAATGTCTTTATGTGCAATAACAGGACTGTTCTGGAGCTATAATTTTGATTTGATCCAGGTGTATGCACTTTATGTGTTTTTGATTTAGTTAACATGGGAGAGCTATAATTGCTTTTAGGAAAGCATGGTGCAGCTCAATTCAGTTTATCCAAAACATATATATATATATACATAAATATATGTATTTTAAAAAAGACATTATATTGGTCACATTTGAGAGACCACAAATGTATGACTTATGGAAGCAGTGGCTCAGTGTAGCATCTGCACTGAATTAGCCAAGCAGCCGTGCAGTTTTATGTGTTTGTCTTTCCCATTCATCATTCCTTAATTCACTGTTCCCTTTCAATTCGAAGATGACCAGCAACCATACTTTTGGGATATGCCTGCCACAGGTCAGGTATCCACTGAGCACTTTATATCAAAGCTGACGATAGGCCCCTCTGTGGAGTGACGTCCTCGGTCCCGCCTCAGCGAGGTAATAAATAGTCACTGCTGGAGATCTCACCCTCTTTTGCTTCTCACAACCAGGTAAGTAAGGTAGGTATAACTAACCTCTTCCAGTTGTGTGATTGACTCTTTTTAAAAAGAGCTCTTTCTTCAAGTTTTCAGTAGTTCCCTGGCAAATTATTGCAGGAAGTCGGCTTGCTACTTCCCCTGAGGCCTGAGCTAACTCTGCGCAACGGCGCTCCATTTTAAAAATATAAAAAAAATATATTACCAACAGCCTACATTGCCTGACGATTGTAGTCTGCTTTCACTAACCTTGCAGCTAGCTGCCTGTGTTTTTTTTTTTCTCTGCCTCGAGCAGCTTTAAAAAAAAAAGCTAAAAATAACATAGAATCAGAGAGACGCTATCCTCCAGCGAGTCCCAGCTCTGCTGCATCCGCTATGGAGTCGAGGACTCTGGGCTACCTCGGCGTGCACACTCACTGTGCTCAGCCTAGTCTGCCCTTAGAGGTTGCTGATTACTATTGAAATACTGCGTTCCAAAAAAAATTAAAAATAAACCCTTACTCTCCAGCTTGCTGTTGAGTGTCTGCGTGTGTTACTGCATTGCAGTTTAAAAAAACAACTGTGTGCTTCCTCCATTAGGCCTGGTATTACCTGGTCCTACTGTTGAGTAGACCCCACGCACATTTGAACCACTCACCCATAAAAGCGGTGCGTAGGTATAAGAAAAAGACGCCCCAGCAGGGGCCCTGAAGGCTTGCGGCCTCAGACCCACCCGTTCGCACAACACCAGCTGCAATACTGGCGCAACTGCACCTCAGACTCCTGGGTGCTCATCACCGTACACACCAGTTACGCACTGCAGTTCTGCACGGGACCCGATTCCTTTCGAGAGGTCACGGTCACATCCATGAACGACCCTCTCCAGGTCTTGGCTCTCAGACAAGAAGTAGAAACACTGCTTGTCAAACAATCTGTCTCGTATAACACACCTCTCAAAGAGAGGGGTTCTATTTGAGATACTTCTTGGTGCCAAAAAAGGACGGTGGCCTTCTCCCCATCCTAGACCTAAGGCAACTCAACAGGTTCTTGAGGGAGAGGAGGTTCCAGATGGTCACACATCGCCACACCCTCCAGTCTGTCAGGCCGGGCGACTGGTTTACCACAGTGGACCTGAAGGACGCGTATTTTCATGTTCTTATCCGTCTAGCGCACAGGAAATATCTCCACTTCGCCTTTCGGGAGAGCGTCTTTCAGTTTTCCATGCTGCCATTCAGCCTCTCCTTAGCCCCCTGCACATTTTCAAAGTGCATGGATGCCATCCTAGCTCCCTTGCGGCTGCAAGGAATCGGGGTGATGAATTACCTGGACGACTGGTTGAGAAGTGGCCCACATAGTGATTGTGACACAGCATTTGTAAAGGCTGGGTCCCTCAACGATGCAAAGAGGCAATTGATAACGATGCAAAGTATGGTCTACTTGGGTGTCCGGCTGGATTCTCTTATGTTGCGAGCCTACCTGTCGGACAACAGAGTAGCTGCCATTCGCAACTGTCTGGCCCTGTTTCCACAAGGGTCCACAGTACAACTGGTGTTGTGCCAAAAATTACGGGGTCTGATGGCCACGGCTTCAGCAGCCATCCAACTGGGGTTACTCCACATGCACATGCTCCAAGCATGGCTCAATGCCTTTCGGCTACACCCCAAGCGTGACAGACACCGTCGGCTGACCATGTCTCGCCTATGCTGGGAAGTCGCATCATTTGCATTCGTGGGTTCTATGCAAAATAGGGTGAGCTCTCCGTGCAGTAACTATTTATTACATCAGTGAGGCGGGACCGAGGACGTCACTCCACGGAGGGGCCTATCGGCAGCTTTGATATAAAATGCTCAGTGAATACCTGACCTGTGGCAGGCATATCCCAAAAGTATGGTTGTTGGTTGTCTTCTCTTTCAGGGAACCAGGGTTACATCCGTAACCTAACGTTATTGTGCTGCCAGAGATTCCCTTTCCAGTTTTGACTTAGTCTATCAACTTTTTCTTTCCTAACCTCTACTTCTAAAACAATGGATATGTCAATCAGGTGTGTGTGTGTCTTGTGTTCTGTAAAGAGAAAGACTTGCCATGGCTAGACTTTAAAAAGCAAGAACTGTAGCATGGTTACCAGGGTGAAAAACAAAATTTTTGTAAAACCTGATTTTGACCACGAAAAATGAAATTGATCTGTTACCACTGTTATAAGCAAGACTCCAAATTTGGCCCAGCATGCAAATGCTGTTTTTCCATCCATCCCTCCCAATATTCCTCCTGATGATTTACCCACAAAACGAGAAATTAATAATATGCACATTTTTTAAACACGGATACATTTCCTGGACATCCAATACAGAAATTAAAATAAAAGGCCTTGCTTATAATATACAAATGCAGTTATTTGGTGACTTAAATCCGTTTATTCAGATATTTTGTCTCTTTTAAAATGCAGCTGTAGTCTATTACATGTGAGAGTGATGAAACACAATTAAAATTAGCAATTCATAACATACTCATCAAGAATTAATTGAGGGTCCTAATGAAAGGTTTACTCCTCTATGTACTCCCCTTGGAGTAGGGCTAAAAACAGAGCATTATCTGCTCATAAGTGGTCAATGTTTATCATTACCACTCACAATCTTTGTAATGGAATGTGTGCCATAACAGCATTGCTAATCAAACCAAGAATATACTGAAGAGCCTCTTTATGTAGTTCTCTGTTTCAGGCGAATGTAGCCATACATTTCAGGTGCTATTAGTCTGATTTTTGTATCCAAAGTGTACATTTTGAATAAACTATTTAAATTATAATTATGAAAACAACGTGCTTTGGAATCTGTTTAATATATAGCGTTAATGTCAATGACAAACAAAATCAACAAACATTTCAACAAAAGTGCAAAGAATAATGTTGATGTGCACTACAAAACACACTACTTTTTAAAATTATAGCTTTATTTATTACTTTTTATGTACAGTGTGTGTTTTCTTCTAACTAAAATTAAAGAAATCTGTACATGCTTAATGATTTTGGTCACAAATTCATAGATAAGTTACTATTTGCTATAAAAAAAATCTTGTTAGTGAAGTCCAGCAAATATCTGCACATTTACATTACCTGTGTATGATTATTTGCAAAGTCCTACCTGTTAGCACTGTAATGTGAAAAATATTCTTAGCATTAAACACACATTTAAAGCAAAATAAAAAATAAAATAAAATAAAGGTGCTTTGCATAAAGTTAAAAGATGAAATGTTTTCTTTAGTTTTCCAGTGAAGTGACTAGTTCTTTCACTGTTCAGGTGCCATTCCTATTGTATACTATATGTATTTATATTATATACTGTAGTAGTATCGTTTGACCATTTTAATCAAACAAATCTGTAAAAAGCAATGAGAAATGAATTTGTTAAAATAAGTAAATACTGCACTGTATGAGTGTGCTGTTGCTAAAAACAGCACCCCCAATTTCAACAAACACTCGGTTATTGTATGTAGGTTATTAGCCATAATTTGTTTTTTCAGTTTTCTTTGATGAAGGCTGTTGAATCAAATACTTTATTTTAAGTACCATTAAATCACACAACGTATCAACTCAGGAATTGCGACTGAACATAAAAAAAAAAGGTTGTGTTTTTTTATGCAAGTGTTCTATGACAAGGGACGACACAGGATAAGCTGTATTGTAATTTTCTTAAATGTGATGTATAATGCCACTTGTTACCAAATCAGACAAACTGAATACTGTCCATTTGCATGTGCGATTGGCACATCCTCATGATGATTTTGCAGTGGTGTTGACTGGAGATACCTTCATGTCCCTCCTTGCCCCAGCAGCTCTGGGGTGCAAAGTAAGATACTCATCCTCACCTGTCTGCTGCTTGGCAAAGTTCACAAACACCTGAGAAAACAGAGAGGAGCCTGTGATGAGCAGAGCAATAATCAAGGCTGGTTGTAATTTAGCTCTTACAGTTGAAAAGTTCAACTGCTCAGGGATAAAGGGAGCAGTGGCTCCTACAGAAAGCATAGTGTTGCAAAGATAAGATTCCCAAGGCACACCCAAATGTATTACTTGTATTTGATAGTATGACAGGGATGGCTGAGGTGGTGACATCAGACCAGAAGCAGGAACTGATGCACACACAGGTAGGCTCGGGTGCAAACGTGCACTGCGGCGCTATGTTTATTTTCCAACAAATTTAAAATAAATATTTAAACACAAAAACACTGCTCACAGGGCAAAAAAGTTGTTTTCTCCTCTCTCGCTCCCGTTCCTCCCCTCAAACACCCACACGGAACAGGGAGAGCTGCAGGCTTTTTATATTAGTGACCCTCTAACAGTGCAGGGTTCTCTCCTGCTGCCCTGCTACAGACAGTCCACATGTTCACAAGATATAGGCCATTTTAGCTCTTATGAGCCTAGTCTCTCACATGGCCGCCTTAAAAGACAATTATCTCAATAACAATGTATTTTAGGAAGTCAGCTGCTCACAACAGCTGTAGGATACGGTTTGTACATTCCTATCTAACTTACTAAACATCCTGGCTGGCTGCTAGAGACATTTCAAATGAGGTAAGCCAAGGTTTTATAGTTCTTTTTCAAATGCATTTAGTAGTGTCCTGAATCTACTTTTATAATAATAATAATAATAATAATAATAATAATAATCATTATTATTATTATAATTATAATTTAGTCGTCACCAATGGTTTTTACCCCGGTTTTCTCCCCAATCTGGAATGCCCAATTATTACAGGGTTCTCCCCAGGAATTCTGTACAGCTGGGCGGCAGAACATTAGAGCCGGGAGCACTTTTAACGGAAAAATAAACTTACCTAAAATACCTAAAATATATAATACGACAAAGAATTTGAATAACGTGTTGTCTTTCGTTGACTATATCTGGTTGCTCTTATGTTTTAAATTCTTTTTCATTACTGTTTTTTATTATGGTAAATTACCGTGCTTATTTGACTGGGGAAAGATAACGTAGATTTATTGGAGTTCACACAAAAAAACAAAAAAAAACAACAACAAAAACCGGTAACCTTTGCATGAAATTGGACTGTAATAATCTAGTACCTCTGCACTTAAGCATTTGTAATTGTATATCAGCTGACAAGTATTCCGCTAATATCCCATCATGCCTTTCTTCTTAAAGGCGTACAGCATCTACACATGAACCCCCAATATTTCTTACAAGCACCTGGGTATATGCATATGTATAGCTGTTATGCACTATATATCACCTTACAGTACAATAATGCGACAAAAAATATAGTATTAGGCGGTGGATTGCGCCGATCACCGGCTTATTTTGAAAACCCTGCATTCATTGTCACTATTTTTGCTGTGAAAATAATCGTTTTTTTTTTTTTAGCAGTCTACCGTTTTAGCCTCTCGAAGTGCTTAACACAGAAAACCCGCCCCTTCAACTCTCTGATTGGTTAAATGTTGTGTCAAGATGTAACACAGCTGTCATGTGGTTCCAAGATTTTTTTTTTCAACCAGCAACACGCAACTGATCTAGTCTGCTAGAAGCACAATCAATCCTTATTGTTAAAGGCACAGTATCATCTGCAAGACGGACGGGTCGGGTTTTTTCAGCCGGGCGGCGACAGCCACTTCTATTTTCCCGGCGACTCGGGGAAACGGAGGCTGAAACACGCGTCCTCCAAAACGTGTTCCTGCCAATCTGTCATTTTTCGCACTGTGGATCCACAGCGAAGCCACCAGACCTATAGTGCCGGAGGACAACATAGATCTGAATGGCTCCACTGCAGATCTGCAGGTGACCTATCAGCCACAGGGGTCGCTGGTGCACGGTGAACCGTGGATTGCCCTGCTGACCTAATCCCCTCCCTACCCAGGTGGAGCGCGGCCAATTTTACGCCGCCCCCTGAACCCCCAGTCACAGTCGGCAATGACATAACCTGGATTCGAACCTGCGATCTCCAGGCTATAGGGCGCATCCTGCACTCCACGCGGATCATCTTTACTAGATGCGCCACTTGGGAGCCCCCTTACTTTTATTCAATATAACAGATACTCATGTCTATTTCAGTCTGTATTAAAAGATTTGATTACCTCATTCTTTCCAACCTTTCACAATCCATGCCCTAAATGTATCTGCGTACCTGGTCGAGAGTGGTCTGTGAGACAGAGTAATCCTCAATCTTGAGTTTCTCCTTGTTGGACACAATAAGCTGGAAGATCTTGGCCAGGGACGAGGAAGGGATCTGGTACTGTAATGTGTTGTAGTGTTTCTCTCTCTGAAGGCAGCCAGGAAAGTTTGCCTCTATAAAGCTTTCAGCTGAGTTCAGGTCTGGAGGAGTTCCAGGCTTAGCTGCCTTTATTTTCATGGTAACAACGTAACCGTCCCCAAATCTGAAATAAAAGCAAGACGATTGATTAAATTCAGTGTGATTTTTCTTAGACCTTTATACTGGTCTGCAATTTAAAATTATAATAAAATATGACCTACTTGTATTTGAGATGCTGGATAGTCCCTAGACACTTAAATGTTCCATTCACCATTATAGCCAGACGGGTGCAAAGGGCTTCACATTCCTCCATACTGTGAACAGAGACAAGATGGTAACCTGTTTCCATAAAGCATGTGAAGAAATGGGTAGGAAACAAGTCCAGTAATGTTTGTCTGCTTCATTATTATTCTTTTAAAATGACATTTTAATGCACATGCAGAGTCACTAGTGTGAAGAAATTGTCCAATGAGTGCATGAGTAATAACTTCTGGAAAAAAAATAATTAATCCGGTAATCAGAAGCCAGAATTTAAGGGCATAAGAAGAACACCAAGACCTTAACTTAGTGGTTACGAATGCCCATCAGAGTTCGAGGAAAAGTCCTTAAGTTACTGACAGTAAAAAAGAAAAAAAAAAAAAAGGAAAAAAGACATGCAACATATGACTATAGTGATAAGCCACCCTGCAGGGTAGAATATCTCTTCAAATTAATACATCTCTGAAGACTGGTCAGCCTTACCTGTGTGATGTAAGCACCACAGCTCTCCCATCTCGAATGACACTCATAATGGAATTCCACAAGAAGCGTCGGGAGTGTGGGTCCATTCCAGTTGTGGGCTCATCCTAATGTGCAGTTCCACGGGACACCAAGTATAATTTATAGTACAGTATCAAAGGTATGAACCCGTCCCTCATAGTAAGTTACTAATGAATACAGAAATACAATTAAAACACATTTCTTTATTCACACATACAGCACTTGAAAACACTAATATATGACATGGTTATACAATTGCCCCACCTACCAGGAGAACTAGGGGAGGACAACCTATCAGTGCAATAGCAGTGGAGAGTTTGCGTTTGTTTCCACCACTGTACGTCCCAGCACAGCGTTCAGCATAGTCAACGAGACCCAGCTTCTGGATGCCCCACTCTGCCACCTGAAATGCATTGGGGGATTGGATCAGGAGGTTCTTAACATTTATTAGGAATGTTCAAGTTCTTTACATTTCGCATATTGTGGACCGTCTGTAACATTTTGTATTATCAGCTTTACCCAGTTCTATTGAGATCAAATGCTGCATGTAAAAACAGACTAAAAGTCCTGTTCTTTATTTATAGTTGTGATTAAAGTGGACTATCTGACTTCCAGCAGTGAATTAGTGAAGGGTCTGTAGAAAGTAAAGTATAGTAGATGGAAAATGTAGGATGTCCACACCATGGGTTACAAGGCAACTGTAAGCAACCTATACAGGCTAAAAACACCTGCAGCTCAGCGATGACCCAAAGTGGCTCTGGGATTTTGTGATCTGTCAGGTTTTATTGCTCTGCATTAAATATTTTTTCTCAGTACTGTGCCTTAATGGCTCTATGGCTATTTTTGTCAGAATAATTTCATTTTTTAAGGCTCATTAATTAGGTCATCAATTATGAGACAACTAAAAAAAAAAATTCGCTCAGGGGAAAAAAGCTATTTTTCACTCATGACTAATGAGTTATCATTCTTTCCTCATTAGCGAAACATTGTCTGATGGAAATAGCCTGTCCCAATTAAAATACAGAATATAAACTATTTACAATATCGTAGTCTGAACAAATGAACAAAGTCAGAAAAAAAACTTTAAAGATAAATGGCAGCAAAATTAAATACAAGTTATTTTACACCTTAAATTCACAAAAAGAAAATGAATCCTTGTGACAGCCCTAACTTTGTGTTGTGTGGCCCACGAGTATGTGACTGTCCAACGACAGTGTCACAGCAGTAAAGAGAGTGACTCTCAGTGTATGCCGGGCTCACCCTGTTGATTTCATTCCCCGGGACCCCACGAAGACGAGCATACAGCTGGAGGTGTTCACGTCCTGTCAGCAGATCATCAATGGCATCAAACTGAGGGCAGTATCCCATATTCTGATGTATGTCAAGGATGTCGGTCAGGATGCTACACAACAACAAAAACAAGGAAATACCCACATTTAAACCAAAACAGACTTCTACAGTATTAAGAGGCTCCTAACTGTAAAAGAATCTGTGGATGCTTTTGGATGTTTGCATGGAAGCCAAGTAAAGGTAAGTTTAGAACCAAAGGTGGGAAACACTTATACATGCATGGAATAGCCTACCAGGTGAATTAGGGAGATCTACAACACTGGGAATATTTTAAAAAAAACCACTAAATTCAGTGCTTTTAAATTAGATCCCCCCAGTAGGGGGGTGTGGGCCGAATGGAAATGAATTAATACGGTTACTTGATTTTATTAATAAATTAATATCATCCATCATCCATAATTATAAAAACAATAAAAGGTAGAATGAGTAGTTATACTTTGAAGCATTAGAAGTCTTTCTCAATCTCATCTTCTATATGAATGAATACATTGAAATGATTTAACTTGTCTGGCTATGAAAATTGCATCTTAACTGTGAGCCTTGTTAAAGAGTTAGTAAAAAATAAACAAATAAAAGGAGGAGTGAGAATGGGGGCTAATGAAATCTGCCTTTCAGCTTCTGAAAGCTTTTGAAATCCTTTTGTTTACCTGTACCCAACTACAGAGGCCTCTCCAGAAGTAACATCAGTGTCTCCAGTAAGCATTTTGAAAGTGGTTGTCTTTCCAGCACCATTTACTCCCAGCAGGCCAAAGCACTGGACAAGAAAAAAAAAAAAACACTGTTGAAGCATACAAAACAAGTCAATGAAGTATTCTAAATCCCACATATCAAACTGTTCAAATGGGTGTTACAGCGACGTACCTCTCCTGGAGGGACCCCAACACAAATTCTATCTACAGCTGGTCTGCTTCTGCCTACATAGGTCTAGAAAGACAAAGTTTTTGGTGATTATATAAAAGCATTTTAAGTACAGTGCTTGGTTTTAGAATATTCTTCACTGTTTGAGTTTGTAAACTTGCATTTGGCCATATGAAATTAAACAGGAATGTGTGGCATGGAACAAAACATCTTTTCAATACTGCCTGGCTCATGCGTCTCACCTTTGACAAGTCTTTAATTTTCAGAATGTCATTCTTGCTTCCTCCTTTGTTCATTCTCTCCCTCTCTTCTGCAACATTCTGGTCTTCATCAATGATAGGAGAGGTATTTCCCTGAGATAGCCTAGAGGCAAAACAAATAGTTTCATCTTCATTTAATGTATTTTCTCCAAGTTTGATAATTTATTTAAAATAAATAAACTCAGGTGTTGCAGTATAACATAAAATTACAAATCTACCAAACATACCAATGAGTAAGAAAGAAGCGATGTTGGATCAAGATATTCAGGGCAAAATATACAATGCCTTCAACTGCCATGGCAAAAATATTCTTTCCAATAAAATTCCAGTTAAAAGGGTCAACGACATAGCCTTCACCTTTTGGTCAACAGCAAAGAAGAGAAGCACAATATTAGATGACTGTTTTTGTCAGTGTTATACGTCTACTGCAGGTGTACGATACATACCAGAAATGTAATCACTACATTTAGCTTGAGGTTTAGATGTTTTATAACCCTGCTAATATGAAGTCTGTAACTAGAATAGTTTCTGAGATACCCGTTGTGAAATGTGTGGCAGCAGCAGGTTAATGTACAATAGCATCTGTTTTTTCAGCTGCTATGTCCCAGTTAATTGAATATTATAAAAGGATTATGCCCATTATGGCTATTAAAAGAGGTTCTGTGTGTATTAAAAAAATAAATAAAAAAAATAAACACTATCCTAAAAGTTGGATCAACATTCCCTTCCCTATTATTCACAAGATTATTGTACACAACTGCTTCTAAAACTGGAAACCCACACTTACCAAACCTGGCATACACATCAGTCACCGCTTGGTTCAAAGCCTTACTGACATGAAAGCTATAAAGATGCATCCTTACTTTTCATTACCTACCCGGTCATTTTCAAAGAGTTCCAGAATTAAAGTGGCAGCACTGCTGTTGATGCCAATGAATAAGTTGATGCTGGACAGGGACACATAGGCAGTGCTGGGCACATTGAAGAGAAAGGAAGCAGGATACATCAACGGAGTGACAGACCATCTACAAAACAGTACAGCAGATCACACAAAGAACTGCAGTTAGTTCTTTGGAATTACCATAATGTGTTGTCATCTATGCCAGCTTTACTCATCCTCCATTTAAAATATTTTAAGGCAGTTTATTTAAGGACGCCAAACCTGGTTCAAGTACTCAAAACAGGCTTTAAAATGATGAGTTAATATGTCATGATTTATTGCAAATGATAATACTGTTCAGCTTTTAACAAACTAATAATTCCATTTAGCACACATTTAATAAAATACCACTTTAAAATAAATTTGTTTCAGCTTAAACTGAATATTCAGTCAAGCATTTGGGGCTTTAATTATGCAGTGGTCATTTATAAGATTCAAGTAAGCACAGAAAAGCCTTTGGTGACTTACCCATACAGGAGCAGTAGTGCCACAAGGGCTGGAAGATTAGTTGGTGAAGTGTATGCTTTCTTGTCAAAGACAATGAATATCCCAACAACCATAGCAGTACTCACTGAATAATTCAACTGGTCAAACAAAACAAAACAAAACAAAAAACAGAATATAAATACCACTTTATGTAAAACCTAATGTTCTAACACATCTTTTCTCAGGTAACAGAATATGTACAAAAAACAAGCAATAGTTCAATATAGCTTTAGAACATAAAGTATTTAATTGACACATACCATATCCCAGAAGAAGCTGGATATCCAATAAACAGTTGGGCTCACACCGCTCACAAACTGCAGGTGTTTGGCTTTGGTGACCCTCTCTTGAATCAGGTAAAGGACAAAACTCGCTGGGATAAAAGACATGGCGAAGATCACACAGATCGCCACCACGGCATCTACTGAGGTAGAGAGCCTGAACAGAATAATGAAAGGAAGATTACATCCAGCCAACAGGAAATGAATACAAATGTATTTTGCAAATAATCAATATGCAGATGAAAATCTTTACATAAGTCCAGTGTCCAAAAGAAAATCACACCATAATGAATGCTGCTGTAGGACTTAAAGCCCTCTTTAAATAGCGACATTGACTCAGCATTCCTCACAGGCCAACTAGTCTCCATCCTGTCATTTTCATTTTCCCAAAATTATTAAAATGTAATAGAACCAAGTTTGGATTATTTCGCTTTTGCTGTACGGTATGGGTTATATCCATTGGTAAACCAGATTGGAATATGTTGTTAATTTATACTGTATGCTACAGAGCACAGTCTGACACTCACACAGTGACCTCAGAGAGCTGCTCTTTGGTCAGGTTCAGAGGATGGTTGATGGTGGTGATTCCGTACTCGGCTGGATCTGCTCCACTCGGTAAGTTCGCTCTGAGAATCGCGTTGTTGGCTATGTTCAAGAAAGAAACCATCGCATGCCAGCCCTTATTGCTGTACCACACCTGCAGCACAAAAATGAGAGTTCTTTTTAGATCACACACTGGCTGGGGAGGGGGTCACCCCAGAGATCAGTAACTGGAACAATGGCGAAATAGCAGACTTTAAAATGAAGCCATGCAAGTCAGCTTGATGAATGTGGAGATGTGGTAGAATAACAATCCTTACCTTCACATTATATTCAGTTTCCATATATTTAAGGAAAGGCTGTAATTCCCTTAAGACTGCCTTGGAGTAGTTACCCTGTAAGAAGATGATTAAGAAAAGCATTTTTATACAAATGTATACAATCAGTTTTTACACCAACCTAACCTTTCATTGTAAAGGTTTCATGAAAAGTGACAATTTCCCCTTGGATTTGCAAGTTTAAACTTTAGCACACCTTTTTGCATTTGTACTGTGTCTACAGTGCCTTTACTATGGTGTACAACAGAACACATTTATAAGCAGTTATTAAAATGTGTATATTGTTAAAAGTAATGCAATGCTGCAGATGGGAGGACAATAAACAACCAGACAGGGAGGGATTGTAACTTGCTTGTTTGTATATACATCTGCTCAAGGTATTTGAGATCTACTCACCCCAGTAACATTAAGCATGCATCCCAGCTGCATGAAGACCTCGGCTACATACTCCGTGTTGAGGTCGAGGACTGGAAGCTGTCCACCAAAAGAGATCCCTCCATACCTGAAGAGGCAAGCCCATCCATTAAACAAAAGTTGGACCACAGAGGCACCTAAACGACAAATTGCTGTATTCAATCTAACAATAAAAAGATTCTTAAAAGCTGAAATCACAATTATTGAATCTAAACATTAAAAAAAAACAGCTTTCCATACAACATCACAGTTCATGCAAATCTTAAATAGTTGAAAGCGAAACAATACCTTTGCTCATTGACCCAATATTTGCTCTTTAAACTGTAAGAGAAAAAAATATATAAATATTACAAAATGTGAAACTTTGATTAAAAATAATAACTAAGTCATATATAAAATATCTATGTGTGCATGTCATACATACAATAAGAGTCATGCCTCAAAAATACCTTGTTCTGATCAGTGTTGGGTATGTTTTTACGAGGTAATCAAATATGTTCCTATTGGTGAGGTCTAGTACAATGTCTGTGGTTGGTTGAAGTCTCTGTGGTGGGGACAGCCCTCCAGCTCCTGCAGGGCATTGTGGGAGCATGGTCAACTTCTCCTGGGTGCTGCACTGACAGACTGGTGAAGGGTTGGTCTCAGTCCAGTTTTGTTTCATCAGAAGGTTCGTAACATTTACAGGGATAAATTCCATCTCCCAGTCAGCGGTGGAATTACTACAAGGGTATTTCCTAGAGAAGAAAAAAAAACACAAAGGCTTCACCAGTTATTGAACAGATACAATATTGCTTGTCAAGAGGCACCAATACTATACTATATATATAGGAATTATCTACCCCCTGGTGGCTGTATGCTGAAACTGGACTAGTACTATTAATATTATCATTAAGCATACTGTATTTCTATATTATTAACAATGAATACTTACGCTAACGGTTCACTCTTCATGCAGCGTGTCCCAAAACCAGGTTTGTTTAACAACACATCACCAAAATGCTTCATTGGCTCACTTTCAGGCTGCTCGTTGCTGTTAAGACAGGTTTTCATACACGTTAGTCACAGTTTACAAAGACATGCGTATCTTCCTGAACCAAGTGCATCGTCAATCTGCAAAAGGCCTTGCTCCATTCTGGGGACGTGAACGGGGGTCAATACACTTGTTCTTCTTCAATGCGGACCATGGGAAAGCAGATGGGACACGAGTCTTGCATCTTATTAAAAGGAGACAACAATCTCTGTGTATGTAAGCAAAAACTGCTTCTTGTTTTCCATTGAGTCAACTTTGGAGGGTCTTAAAGCTTTAATAATGTATTATATAGCAAACTAGAAAGCTTGGCGTTCATTATCTTAGATTATAAACCAAACAAAAGCTTGGCTGAAAAGGACTGACTAGTTAAGCGGGAAATGAAAATAAATAAATAAATAAATAAATAAATAAATAAATAAATAAATGTATTGTTTTTGCAGGACTTTTTAATCGTACAATTACAATCTAAAAATCTCCTTATATCCAAACATTTTCATCAGTCCCTTGGTGGTCGTTGTAATCCTCTATACTAATATTATAGTAAAGTGAACAGGGGTTCTTACCTAAAGAAGGTGAACTGCTTGCCATACATCCATGGGTGCACAGATAGGCTGGGATATTCCCCAAAAGGAGGGATGATGAGGGTAAAAATCAGAGCCAAGAGAACAAAATTTGCAGGCAGGACAATCTGAAACAGAGTGAATGATGTGTCTCTTAGTGTACTCTTTAACATTTTTCCAAGTGATTTTTATTCCTGATTTTGCCTATTTAAATAGCAGTCCGAGGCTCTACCTGTGCGAGGAAGTCCTTCTGGCTGCGGGTGGCATGGTACAACCTCTTTATCAGAAGGGCTTGAAAGACCAGCCCTACACCTTTGATCTGGTGGGAGCCTTTCCCATCACTCGCGTCATTAGGAGAGTTCTCAGGGGCCCTCTGCCCATTGGCTGAAGCTGACTGCTTCACCCCAGCATTCTCTGCACCTGAATTTAATGTCAGTTAATATATGACCGCCAACAAAGTGTTGTATTACTTGGAAGTTTCTATGTAAACACTGTACTTCTGCATGTATGTTGAACTGCTATCCTTTTCAATTAACACTGTTTCCTCAACACAATATAATCTCAAACGCTTGTAGAGGCAACATGCTTATTTAGTATCTGTGATATTTTAAACAAATTTCTGATATGGTCTTCAACAAAAACTGTGATTGCATAGTCAGAAATGAGGAGCAACAAAACCTAGAAAGACTATAGTCTGTAGATGATTCCGCAAAGCAAGCTTAAAAAGTGCTGCAGTACTACCGCTTTCGCACTAACAAGCTATTTGAGCGTGCAGCCAAGTTTACCATGAACATCACAGGTTAAGGTGACGTCTCTGAAGCCAGTTGCTCTACAGAAATGGCATTTTTAAGTGCAATTATTTGGGGCTCACAAAATTGCAGTTGTATTTATGAGTGGAAGATAAAGTTCGCCCATTATTTATCTTTCTGTCTACCATGAAAGAATAAACAGAAAATCAGCAGGCAATGATGTCGAGTGCAATTCACATTTTCCTGGCCACCATTACCAGAGGGATCATCCCCTTGCCCATGTGAAGTGGATTATCCAGAAGTAAAAATGTATTGTTCAAGTGGCCATTTTCACTACCAGTGGATATTACACTAAACCTAAAAACATTTTTACAGTGGCAATGACAGTGACATCACGTCAATGATCCCTAGAAAAAATGGCTGCCAGATCAACAAAACAAATCCATGGACTTATGCTAAAGATGACTTTGCACAGACAAGAGGAGCCAACATGTTATCCTGGTATGTGGTGGAACTCCAGAGATGGCTAACCTGAAGGTCCTCAGTCATTTTAAGGAAATCCTGGGTGGTAAATGCACTTAACCCCAGTGTCTCCTAATCTGGCCTCAGAGGAGTCTCTTTTTTGTAATGTTTATTGTAATCCTGGTGTGGATCAGTGATCCTCTAGGTTGCTCCAGTCTCAGCTCTAGCAGTAGCAGTGCTCTGCAGCAGAGCTTTGCATTGCTTTATTTCACCTTCTGCAGCTTCAACGTTTACAGTGACCTTGTTCTCTCCAGCAACACTTGTTCGAGACTTCCTGTGCTGCAACATCCACTCTTCTACAGTTTGGGTTAACAAGACATACAGACACTGCACAAATCAAACACACACATGCTAAATAAAACACTTGATCATCACACTATTAGACATCCTAACTCATTCCAAAATGATTAGTAGAGCACCAGCAGCAACTGAACTATTTCATTAAACCTCTAGACAGCACGTAAATTGTTTATACTAGTTTTGTCACACTGAGAGTTCCCTTTCCCTTCAACGTGAATTTATTACCGGACTGTTGAATTGCCACTTTGAATAATATCACACAAAGCTGGATTCAAAGATACAGCATCTGATGTGGTTTGCAATTGGAAATAATGTTTTTATAGGCCTGGAGTCACAATCCATTAAACACAGTTGTATGGTTACCTGGGTTCCCCACACCTGTGGCTGTTTCAGCATCAGCAGTAACCTTAAGAAAAATCTGAAGAACAAAAAAAAAACATGTATATAACTATAATTAAAAAAATATATATTATTATTATTATTATTATTATTATTATTATTATTATTATTATTATTATTATGTTTTTCCCCTACCTCTTCGAGTGAGGTATCAGAGATCCCGAAGCTGCTGAGTCCCATGTCACCCAGTGTCTCCTCCAGCTCCCGGAACAAGCTAGCATAGGCCCGGTGCTTGAAGTCTTTGTTGGGCAGCAAATACGTCACCTCCTGACCAGTCATCTCGATCAGCTTCCCCTCCGGAACGTGGTGGTGAATCAGGCTGGTTATACTCTCTATGTCACCTACAACAAAAGAGTGGGGCAGACAGGCTCGCATAAATTCCAACTTTTTTTTTTTTTTTTTAATTCTGTTTATTGATTTTGTTTAGTAAAGAAATTACACACAATGAATTACAAAATAACAAAGGTAATAGACACATTTCAAATAATAATATAATACATAAGCATCATTAAATCATTTATCATTCTCAATTTGCCAGGATTGTTTTTGAAATTTTATTTAGGAGACAAAAAAGATAAAAACAGAAGGGGGAGAGAGGGAGGGGGAGAGAGGGAGATTGCAAGCAGCCAGTTTGCATTCAGAAGAGAGAAAAAGGGTAGATAGATAGGTATAGATCATGGGGAGCCGTGGAAACCGAAGTTAGTATGTGATAGAAGGGCATGCCAAGTTAATTAAAAATTGTCAGTAGATCCACGAAGTGTATATTTGATTTTGTCCAGCTTTAGATGCTGCAAAAGGTTCCTCAGCCACTGAGCATGTGTGGGCGGGGCAGCCTGTTTCCATGCAAACAGAATCAGGCGTCTAGCCAGTAGGGTAGAGAAGGACAAAGAGTCAGACTGAAGTTTCGTTAAAGAAATGTCAGATGATATAGGCTCCCGAGTGGCGTATCCAGTAAAGGCGCTCCTCGCAGGATGTGCCCTATAGCCTGGAGATCGCTGGTTCGAATCCAGGCTATGTCACAGCTGACCGTGACCGAGAGTTCCTAGGGGGCGGCGCATAATTGGCTGAGCACTGCCCGGGTAGGGAGGGCTTAGGTCGGCAGGGGAATCCACGGCTCACCGCGCATCAGCGACCCCTGTGGCCGATAGGGCGCCTGTGGCTCTGCAGCGGAGCCGCCAGATCTGTGTTGTCCTCCGGCACTATAGGTCTGGTAGCATTGCTGTGGATCTGCAGTGCGAAAAATGACGGCTTGGAAGGAGCACGTTTCGGAGGACGCGTGTTTCAGCCTCCGTTTCCTGAGTCGGCGGGGGGGTTGCGAGCGGTGAGCCGGGGATACAGATAATAATTGGGCATGCTAAATTGGGGTGAAAACCGGGGTAAAAATAATTGGCGACGACTAAATTTATAAAAAAAAAAAAAAAAAAAAAGAAATGTCAGATGGTGTTATACCAAATAATGCAATTAGACGGTTAGGATCAATAGGGTGCTGAATGATTTCAGAGAGGGTATCGAAAGGGTCCAAAAGTGAGCAAGATTAGGACAGGACACAAACATACGGATGAGGGTTACCATCCTACTGTTTTATCATTATAATGTTCATGGAATCCAAACTTCTCCCTTTGTCACAATTGTTGAACATTTCGCAGGAAAGTTTATTACGAGGCATCTTTGAAGTCAGCTTATCAGTTTAAGTTAGGCTTAAGTTTAGAGCTTAGGGTTTAGGGTCATATTTCCATATACATATACAGTAATGGTTCATTGATTAGACAGCATATTACCATCCATCTCCTGTTCGAAGGTGTGGGTTTGGGTCTGGGTCTGGGTATGACAATCTTTCTTGAATTTGGTACAAGTAGAGCACGAGCATGAGCAATCCGGTTTACAGCCACATTCACTCTAAGTTAGTTGAGAGAAATGAGAAAAAGAAAATGATAATGATGCAAAAGCGGAATAAAGTAACACAAAGGGACAGTGATAATGTCTCGTTGAAACATTTTGTCTAAATGCATTTCCTTTTAGTATCGCTACTGTATGCCATCCGAAGCTATGTATGGTATAACATGCGGATGAGGAAACTGTAAATAAATCACTGTAAAGACCTCCTTTTTCTTGTCTTGTTTGACGCATCTCATCCTGCGCACCAGGGTAAGGTAGAAGCCGATGCCGAAGCAGTTCTTCAGGAACAGGGGGGAGCCGCAGCAGAGCAGCTTCCCCTTGGAGATGATGGCCACCCGGTCTCCAAGGAGGTCCGCCTCGTCCATGTGGTGTGTGGACAGGATGATGGTCCTGCCTGGGGACAGGGTTTGGGTTTGGAGACCATTACCAAGGCCATGCGGTAACCTCCACATGACAAATACACAGCTGACTGGAAGTATTGCACTGTGAAAACCTTTTTAATGATACTTGTCGTTTGCAACATTTGTAGGGGGAATGCTAAGGCCAACTACATTATTAACCTTTATTCATGTATACTTTCCTAATTCAAGAATGAGAGCAATGGGAAACTGATACTACATTGTAGGTCCAATTCACAAATCTTTAGGACTGTTTTTTAAGGACTTTTTTGAAGGGTTTTCATAAACATTTTGTTATGTTTATCAGTGCTTTGAAAAATGAATAGACCTTCTCTACACAGTTTGAACAAAGTTTAATGAACTGCAAGCTTCATTAAATGAATCAACATGGGCTTTAAAAACAACAACAAAATCCACAAAACATTTTGAGAATAGGGCCCTGTACTTGCCAAATACCACCACTATTTATGTACGCAATATTTTTAATTCATTTGCCACTAGAGGTAGCTGCTGAGCTATGCATTTTACCTGAGCGGTACTTGAGCAGCAGATCCCAGATGGATCTCCTTGAATAAGGATCTACTCCAGAAGTGGGTTCATCCAAAATGACCACCTTTCCTCCCCCAACAAAGGCCATGGCTATAGATAACTTCCTCTGCATGCCACCTGAAATATGACAGTACATTAAAACTGTTAAATGCAAAAAAAAAGTGAACACAAACAATTAAATGACAATTAAACACTAAACAGAATTACTGAACCAATTTTACAAAAAGTGAATGATTTCACATAAAAAAAATAGTAAGAGGTTTTACTGTGTTACTAAAATCAATGTAATTCCCCAAACTTAAGAGCTTTTAGGGTTCTTTGAAGCACTGAATGATATTAAACCTATATGAACTGCATTTATGGGGCTCATCTTTGACTGAGAGGAAAGCTAAGTGATAATCAGTTTAAAGGCGAGCTGAGTACTGTACCTGACAGGTTCTGTGCCTCTTCATTCTTCTTGTGAGGGAGGCCAATGTCTTCTAACATTTCCTCCACCTCCTTCTCAGCTTCTGCCTTCGGCTTCCCTTTCAGTTGGGCGTAAAATAGAATGTGTTCAGCTACTGTTAGGCTGTGGAAAAATAGTAAAACAGCAAACTTTATTTAGCAGCTACATTTGTTATATAAAACAAAGTGCACCTAACACTAAATCTATTTTCAATTGCTATGGCAATTTAGAAGAATAACCTGTGGACACTTGCTTAAAACACCTAAAGCTAATATTATTTTTCCCCTTAAGTGTTTATTAAATTTAAGGGTGTTGTTGATACATTCAGGTTACCAACTTAGAAAGGGGGCAATGTGTGACAGGCCTATATGTAATACGTTATGCAACCGGCCACTCAGTAGTTTCACTATAATGTAGGGTTGTGTATTACAGTAAGCTGTATTAATAGCTTGTATTATTCCAGCGTAGGAATGCTAGTACTACATTAGGTGTCTTGTATTTAATAATATTTAATATTATAAAAGTTTTCAGAATGCCAGTGGACACTACAGACAATTTTCAGTGCCATAAACAGAACTGTAGTGTTTATTTTTTCCCTGTTTCAGCTATCAATGTCTTATTGAAACATCACTACGTCACATCAGTACACATAATCGAGAACACCGTCCATTAACCCTTAACCAGCACATACTGGTGGAAGAGGATGTTGTGCTGTGGGCACATGCCCAGGGACTGTCGAATGGTGTCAATGTCCGTCCGGATGTCCTTCCCTTTGATGATAGCAGTGCCAGAGGTTGGGGGGTACAAACCAGTGAGGACTGACCTAAAACAACAGCAATGTATTTAAACACAAAACATTCAACTACATTATTCTTCTATTTTATTGTCAAAGCAAATTCAGGGAAACATACACGTTTAACACATGGAGCGTAGCATATGAACAAACTTTTCACTGGTCCCCATCATTAAGTATTTCTGTGGTTTTATCAGAGATGTAAGGAGGGAGCGGTTTATCACATCTGTTTTGTGCATTATCACAGGGTGCTGACTCTGTGTGTTTGTGTTGTAATCATTAATTCACAAATAAAAGTGATAAACCACCCAAACAGAACCAAGCCTTTAAACCTGTCTGCAAGCAACACAATGTATTTGTTTACTTTGACTGCACGAGTCTTCGAGTATGTAAATGCTCCATCTATCATGAAGCAAAGAGTAAATGTTTATCACTGCTTAACAATCTATCAGTAACATAGCCATGCAAGTCCATCTGTTGAGCAATAGTAAACCACATTAGACAACCCATATTGCAATAAGAAGCAGAAACAATGTAAATGGTAATGTTTTTTTTTTTGGGGGGGGGGGGGTTGGCAGTCAAAATCTCACTCCAAACAATATACAAATTAAAAAATTAAAAAGACCCATATTTGAATACTTCTAAAAATGATGATGCAACTTCATATGCAGTCAAAATATAAAAATGAGAACTGACATGGTTGTTGTTTTTCCAGTTCCATTGTGTCCCAGGAAAGAAGTGATCTGCCCTTCATAGAAGGTTATGTTCAGCCCGTCCAACGCTGGCCTGCTGCAGCCATCGAAAGTCTTCACCAGGTCCTGAACCGCCACCCCGACCACCAGGCCTGCCGACTCAGCCTCGAAGAAAGGGTTACCTGTGAAGCACACAAGAGATCCGATAGAGACCAAGACAGTCTGGCCTGTTATGTGTCTGAATGGTTTTTTCATTATCCACCAAATGTGTGGTGCTAATCCAGTTGCTAAGGTGGATTCCTTGTTCACCCTTATTGCATAAAATCACTTTTGTGGGTGTGGGTTAAAAAAAAAAAAAAAAAAAAACAGCATACATTCCAACAGTCCCTATATGGACGAGACAATCCCGATTTCCTAGCAAATGTCCCTGGAAATTCTTCACAGCACTGCCTGGCAGGGTAGTGTGTTGACATGACCGGATCTCAGTTTATTGACATATGTCATATCCAGTCATATTGCTGAAGCGTATTGTTTCCTCACTGCTGCTGCAATATGATTTGATGTGTATCATTTTGAGTCAAATGTGGGAGCCAATGGAACGTGAAGGACTGAGGTTAGCTTCATTTTTGTACAGCATTCGTTGATCGCGGGAAGCGCAATGCTAAAGGTTTTGAGATATATATTAAATAAAGTCTGGTTCAGCAAATGAAAATGGCATCTATCAAAGCAATGCTTGTTTAACAGTGACTGTATTAAAATCTATGTATTTATTCAGGGGCATGGGCGTAGTAAGTCTATTACTTTTGTGATAATGAGTGCTTGCGTGTATGTGTCCCCCCAGGCATCCTGCTGAACAGTTTCCAAATGTTGGCAAGTATGAAACAGTGACTAGGGATACTTGGAACAGCATGGGAGAGAAAGAGGTTGTAATAAGCGGAAAGACAAATTGAATCAGAGGAAAGGAATGCATTTTATTGTAACTGGCGTGTACATTAAATATTAACCAATTTCCATGTTTATGTTCCAGGCCTGAGCGAAGCAAGTGTAGCAGAGCAAACAAAGCCAAGGACATTTTCTTTCATTGCTAAAACGTGGAATGGGAACAGGAGCACAAAAAAACAGGAGTGTTTTGGCTCCAATCTTTACTACAGCAAGGCAATTTGGACTAACATCCAAAGTGCCTTGATTAAAAATATGAACAATAATTTACCATGCATTCACTGACTTTGCCAACCCGTTTATGCTGTCTATTGGTTTTTAACCAGGTTACCTGGAATAGTTTCAGCATCCTTTTTCTCTGCCTCAGCTTCTTTCTTTAGCTTCTCTTCCTTCTCATTTTCTTCCTTTTCCTGCTTCTCTTTGTGCTTGCAGGGTTTCTTCGCCGGTTCTTTGCTCTCGGTTTTGTTCTCAGTCACCGACTTCTCTGATGACTTCTGGCTCTTCTCTTCCTCTTTTCCATCCTTGATCTCCTTTATCTCTCCTTTATCTTTCAAAGAAACATATGAAATTTAAAATGATTGGAAAAGGCTATGAGAAAAATAAAGTTGAAAAAACTACTATTACAGGAAAGAGATCAACCTATCAACTTACCTTCTGTGGGGACTGGTTTCTCAGGCAGAGAGGGCTCGGGTCCTGACCAGTATGAATGCTGGAGTGGAAAATACCAAGGCCGTGCTATACCATACTGACCTGAGAAAAAATAAAGTGAAGGAGCTGAGAAGGTCTTCCACAATCCAGACCAACAAGTCTATTTGGTTTAACTTTACACTTTACTTACAACTTAATTGAGGGCAAATAATTGGACAACTTTGCTTCAGACAAATGTATTCACACAGCAGGAATTAGCATGTACAAATATTACATGACATGTAATGCACTGACCATACCTGGGAACACATTATCAAGGTACCATGCCAGGGCGCCATAAAGAAAAGCATCAAAAACCATCATCCTGATGGAGCATAAGAAACTGAAGTCGTCGCCCTCTAATGGACTGGTGCAGATATTATCCCACTGCAGCCCAAGGCCCTGCTCTTCATAGCGGGATAAATATTCTGTACCAAAGCCAAATGCCACTGGAGACAGCAAACTCTGAAAAACAATGACGATAGCAAAATTCATAATATCAAAAACATGCATATGCACTGTTAGGGATGTTGTTGTTTTTTATAGCTTTATAGTTTCCCCCTCGATAGTTTTTGTCTGCATTTATCAAATAAAAAAGATAAGCAGGTAAGGGGTGTGTACCACCAGTATCTTCATGTTCTTGGTGATGCGGTCCTGCCAGGCGAAGCAGAGGATGTGTGGCAGGTAGAGGGTGAAGTAGATGATGCCGCTGCAGGCCGCTGCCAGGTTGGCCTTATTGAAGAAGACACTCATCAGGAAACACTGCATTATGGTTGCCACGGTAAACGTCAACAAGAACAGGAAAACGATGACAGGATTGCTGTAGTGCAGCACATTTCCTTCCTAAAGCAGACAGAGCAATGTTAATAGATGACAAGGACACAAAACATTCTTCCCAGCTGAGGAAAGGGTCTGAATAAAGTATTTTTTTCTGTTAGTCAGGATTTGTAATAGAAATGAGAACAAGACGACAAGATAATGTATTGCATTATTTAACTACAATTAGTAAACAGTTTGAGATGAACTTTAAAAGTCATATTTCAAATTATTATAATAATAATAACAACAGAACATTTCAGTTATTTAAAAAAAAATGATATAATTTATATACCTCCACTAGATGTCACTATTAACATAATAACTGCAGGCAAACTCTTAACTCGCACTGATTGTTATTACAGGTGCTTAGAAGGTTCACAAGTTTATGGCCAGATCTACACAGCAGTTCTACTCCTTGTTTTGCTAGAGTGAACCAGTACTTGCTATTCTGTGTACACACAGACATTAATCACACGCTCCTACCATGATGACAAAGGTCAGGATGCCTGTGCTGGTGGCCATCATTAGGAAGCTGTCGATGAACCAGGTGTACCAGATCACACCATTAGAGACGCCCATGACCTTTAGTGTTTCCTTGAGCCGTAGCTCCTTCTCCAACACAATGCTCTTGACGATCATGGAGACAGAGTAGATCCAGGCCAGCACCATAAACATGGGGAAGCAGTGGTTGAGAGTCAGCATGAAGCTACGAGAGAAGGTTATTTGAGAAAAATAAATTAGTAGTAGTAGTAGTAGTAGTAGTAGTAGTATCATATTTATAGATATGTTGATGTTGTAAGAACACAATTAAGTGGGTACAAAAGGAATGTTTTAAAGTAAAATAATGTTATTTATCAGACCGTTCTGATTTGAATTAAGGAATGAATAACAGTTTGCAAAATTAACTTGTACACATTATCATACTGCCAAGGCCTCAGCCCTGCTACAGTACAGTAAGTAGCTGGAACTCCCTGGTACTTTCTCTCACTGTTTTATTTAGGCCTAGACATACTGGTGGAAGGGTTGACACTGGAGTATAATAGAAGTGTATGAATGACCTTATAAAAAATGCAAACACAAATCAATAAAGGTCTCCCTTTTCACTTACAGGTCATCTACATAGCAGGGATATGGCATTTGCTGTACATAGAGCCCCATGGGCACGTCCTTATTTGTGTGACTCTTGATAATGCCGTGTTCAATCATGTCCTGGAGATATGCAAACCCTCCCCAGATGTAACGCAGGTCATCCAGGGGGTCAGCCCTTGGACCAGGGTCCCAGTATCTGGTGAGGAAACAGCAATAGGAACTGAGACAATGGAAAAGTTGTTATCATCTCACTACAGCAGAGGGGGATTCCACACAGGCTGGACTCGGCAGCACAAGCAGATGGAGTGGGCGGAAGCCTGGATGAGTGCCTGCCTGTTAAAATGCTAAAACACATCTGCTTTCCTAATATTAGGGGTGTGTGAAAAGAGTTACAATATTTAGAACATGTCTTTATAATAAACTATATTAAAGCCAATTAGGGCCATATTCTTTAAAAAGGGGTTGTTGGGGGTGGGGTTCACTTGTATTCCTCATGTTATTTGTACGTGATTAATTTTTTTAATTTGCAACACTAACTAAACCTTCATACTTGTGTCAGCACTTGAAATTACGTACAGTAGCACTCAAGAATACCCAAACATTTTTTTTTCTGGATTACTTGAGTGTTCTGGGTCTGGTCATTGTCTTTGTGTGCTTGAATCTGAATGGATAAAAGCAAGCCAATGTTTACCTGTCTTTGATTTTATTGGTTCGCTCCACAACATCAATGTCCATGCGGATCTTGAACTTCACATGCATTGGCAGCTTGTTGGTCCAAGGGAACATGTCAAGAAAGACAATTCCAGCCCAAAACTTGTTTTCTTGTAGGAGATACACAGCTTGGTGGGTCAGCTGGACTTCATCAGAATGGCCTACAAACTTATCCAGATTCAGACACTGGAGGCAACGAAAAAAGGTTACGCTTTGGAGGTGTGGATTGTTCCTAGCTAAAGTAGTGAAATACACGATTATTCAAACTGTAATAAAAGGTTATCCACATTACTCAATTAAATAAAACAAGTTAAATAAAACTTTCCAAGTTTACACCACATAGGTATTCTACATTTAAACACTAGGTTGGTATATTTTCAACTTCTAGTTGTCCACCTTTGAATTAGTCTAAATATCAAACCCTTTTAACTAAACTGTTAGTGCTGTGAAAATATCTATCTGAAAAAATGTTTTGTCTTCTTTATGGGAAAGTTGCTATTTATGATTCTAATAATTTGCCCAGGTTAGCCAAATTGGGAATATTGATACATTCAAATGATGATTGACTAAAACAGACTTGACAGCATGTGAGCATATAGATTTACCAGAGTGGTCACATTGATTGATACTTTATACAGGACCAAATTGTACCTAAACCAGTTGTTGAAATTTTAACAAATTAAAATGCAATTCGTAACAGCCTTACGGGAGAATTTATTTAGGATGTGGATTTCCAGTTTCCAGATTGCTGACCTTTGATGGGGCGTGTGTAAACACTACAGATCACAGCACCAAAGTATAGACACTTGTATCTCACTAGCAGGAATTTCCTGTGTTTTTCTACTAAAACAATAAGTACAAACTTTGAAGCAGCCAGACAAAATAACATTTATGTATTTATTTATTTTCTGTTTCTGACAATGATCACGTATAATAGGGGTGGGGGTGCTCCCCTTAGGGAGATTTAGAATTTAGAAGGTTACATTGAAAGCAGGTGCTAAATGAACCAGGCATGACAAGGGCAAGACTAATTGAATTCCACAAGAAAATAATTTCTTAAAATGTACACTTTTAAGGAGTTTTATTGGAATCAATTTCCAGACCTTGAACCAAGAGCTGGAGTGAATCTACCCTGGACCCCCTTACCTCTCCGTATTGGTTAAAGAGGCGGATGACCTGGTCAGTCACATCAAAGATGTTTCTCCAATCAAAGTCCATCATGTCTTCTGGTCGACTGCTCGGGGGTCCATTGTAGAGAAAGTTAAGAATATATTTGGATGAAAATTCTGTATCTTCAAGATGTCTGTCAATGAAACCGCTCACTGTAGGGTTTTTAATTGTATCCTGGGAATAGAAGAGCCAAAATAAAAGGCATTTGTTACAGCAGATTTAAAAAAAAAAAAACACCTCTACATTTTGAAATATTTGTCCAATGTAGTTTTTATTATTTTTTTCAAGGTTAGGCTGAAGACAATAATATGGTTCCTTTCAATTACCAACAGTGTGCAATTTCCCATCACGCTGAAAATACAACAGAAATGAACTAACTCTAGAACTATATTTCAAATGGGAAAATTGAGATTTTGATAGCATAGTTTGTGTTCAGTTATATCACAATGCCTTACTATCAGAACAGCAGGAAGGAGGCTTATTTTAAATAAAGACTTACTCGGATCATATTCATTTGAACACTGCTCTGAAAGAAGTTCCACACTTGAGGACCCACTTCTTCCCAGGCTAGCCCCATGATCCTCAGTCTCTCCAGCTCCTCAAAGGTGGTGTTAGCCTGTGTGGAAGATATTAAACAACACCAAGGCTTATTCTTACATTGTCTGTTATCTTAATCATACATAATATAGAGTGGAAGTATGAAGTTAAGAAGAATATGATTTTGGTTATAGTTTGGTTTAAACTTTACTGTGTGGAAGGATTCAAATGACAGATATTTCCATTTCAGACCATTTTAAAAGATCTCTGTGTTCTTTGCAAATGGCAACCTTTGTCAAGGACAGCAATGCTGAAACCAATACCTTTTCCCATCTTAAAATAAGCAGATTATTGGTTTTACAGTGAGACGCCTTCAATACATTAGTGCCCTCTTACACCATAAAGCACTGACCTCCTGATTCAGGGAGGAGTGAACTACACCTCCTTGAAAAATAAAAAAAAATAAAAAAAATAAAACTGATAAGATAAATTAGTTCCATTTCAAAATAAGTGTTTCTTTTTCAAGCTCAATTATGTTTCAGGGCAGAGTTTCATTTGAACTACTGTTGCAACTCCAGACAAAAGATATGTCAAACATAAACTTTGACATTTTTAAATATGTATAATAAACATCTATTTTGACATGACCTGCACTGGTACAAGCAACTGTCCTTCGAACTGATATATCGAAACAGACATGAGTATGAAGTCTTTCCTTGAGACAAATGTGCTGTATAGATTAAAATAGAAGGGAAATGCAAAACAAAAGGTGTTGAAAACTCCCAAAGTTATTTCCATAACTGTGTTATATGTGTTCTGTAGTTGAACTGTCTATTAAATGCAGAAAACACACTCACACACACACACACACACACACAGGGATGGTTATCAGGAACAGAGGTTTTTGAAGAGGGGTTTTCAACTGCCCAATAAATCAAACTGTAAGGTATTTGTGATTAATGTTCAGGTTCTTTATAGTTCTTTTCTCACTGTAGTCTTAAACACTCTGGCAACACTACAGACATGAGAGAAAGATAATGATATTCAAAACTGTTAACCACTATAGCTGTATAGGAAAGATAACATCTCAGAACAGCACAGCTGTAAACTATCCAAGTGTATTCACATTTTTTTCAGTACAAGGCATTTTAATTGGTTATTTTAGGATTGTCTTTGTGTTTACTTAGTGCTGAAATACATCTACCAGTCAGTTCCATGAGGCCGGGATTAGTTTAGAATTGGTGACTGGTTAACTAAATATATATTTAGCGGTGTTAACATGTTAGTTAACATGCGACTAACAGGTGAGAGGTTTTGAGACTCCTTGCCACAGTTAAAACTTCTCAAAACTCACCCATCTCTACTTGGCATTATTCTCATGACTGTACCAAACACTGACAAGTGTGTTTCCTTACATTTTTTAATATCTGCCGCACAGCAGGAGAGTCAGGAGCATACAGGATCTTTCCCATCAGCAGGGGCTTCATGGAATTCCAGGCTATTTTGGTAATGGGGTTAGACTCTAGGTTCTGGATGAGTGAATTGCAGAATGGGCCTGCAGGAAGTTTAAAAAAAACTTGTTAAAACTATTGTTCTTCTGCCAAAAAATATATACAGTATATATATAATTACAGATGAATTATAAAATCAATTGCAAAATTGTAATGCTCTGCGTTCGCAATCACATACAGTGCTCTTTCAACCACTGCTCTGGCAGAAGTTTCACTCATTAAAACTTAGAAAAATAACTTTAGCTTTTATATAGGTATTCTACCTGCTGTAGTTTACAAGTCAATTGTACATCTTTAAAAGCTAGTACATAACACCATTTTCTACATTTTTTTAGATTCAGGGTATTCATTTAAATTAACAGTTTTCTCTTTATCATGCTGGTAATATTCAGACAATTTATACTGAAAAGCTTTATATGCATTTCCCTCATTAATAGCTAGATGCTTTTTGATTACACCTATAAATTGTAGCACTGCATACAAAACAGTTTGTCAAAGTGCTTTAAAGATCTTCAAAGAGCAAAGACTGCAGAAAGATACTGATTTATTTACCTTTAATGGAACATACAGGATAATGTCTGCTTTGATTGGTTCTGCTTGAGAAAAATAATATAAAGCAACAGTCCATTTTCACAGGAATGTAAAATATCAAACACTTACTGGTCGTTTTGTCATAGATGTAATCGTGCTGCTTCTTGGAGCCGTCGATTCCAAGAAAAGCCTTGTAATTATTGTCCTTGTACCAGTTGAATGAGAACACTCTGGAGCCCTCTCCCTCGGGGTACCCACAAAACAGGTTAGACACCGAGTTCATCAGCTGGGTGAAGGAAGATGGGCCGCCATCTTGGAAAAGTGGGTACAGGACCTGGAGCAGATTGTTAAAACTGTTTCTCTTGATTAGCTGTGGAAACACAATAAAACAAAAAACAATCCTCACAATTACACACCATCAGCACAACAGAAGCAAAATAATAGCTGCTTTTTTATGCTCGATGTTTAAAATCAGTAGTGTGGTTGAATTTGTGATATAATCAGTTTAACAAAGATTGAACTACAATAGTTGGATGTTATGTCTGGAAAGGGCGATGTGGACTTTGTACTTTGTTTCCTGGATTCTATAATAATAATAATAATAATAATAATAATAATAATAATAATAATAATAATAATAATAATAATTTGTATTCCAAATAATGTATCAAATATAGTACAGCAGTCCATGCATGCAAAACATACAAGTACTGTATGGTAACAAAGACTGAACTCGTTGACCCAATCACAACTAGGGCAGTAGGGGTTTTTTCCTGCTTTTTCTTGTGCTCGTTTGCCCTTCTTTATTAGTTTCCGGCACACATGGATTACAATGGCATGTACATTTCAATTCTGATTCAATGACGGTGCTCATCAGAGCAACAGGCCGCTGATTGAGAGTGGCAGACGTGTTGTGTATACACTGGCCTCCAAGCTAGCTCTCACTACAGTCTATTTCACTAGAAAGATCAAGTATGGATTAGACAGAGCTGTTGGATATTTTCAAGATCAATGCAAATATAATCAAAGGCTAAGGGAAAAATAATAGTGTTTGACCCATAAGAATACACACACTTTAGCCAGGTCAGACTTTTAGGTCTGTGTTTTGAAATATGGTAGGACACTGCAATTAACCACCAATGTGTTCTTCTAAAGCTTGCCTTGGGCTCTTGGGAGAGTAGACAGGATGCACATTTAACATCTCATCTGAAGAATAGCAACTCCCCAGAAGCTAAGTACCCCCTACAACCATTATGGGGCTTTGGTTGTTTAGGACCACAGGGTAGATTGCCTCCAACTGAGCCACCAACACCACTTCAAACACAGCATTGCCAGGAGTTCCTTAGATTTCGATGGTAGTATGGCTGCAGGCATTTTAAATGTGATTGGGATAGAGCATGTCAATGGATCAGTAACATTTTATGATAGTGTTTGTAGTTTTAATTACGGGAATGGTTTTACTGTTGGTGTGGAAGGGTGTGTGTATGAGCTTCTGACTGAGCAGGTAACTTCTATAAAGAGTTGCAATGCAAAGGCGTCATGCTAGCCATGGTACCACAGATACTAGTCCTAAATGCCACCAGAACATCCACACGATTAGTATCATTTAAATTAACCCACTGGGGGAATGAATAGAAATTTTGCAATTTGACAGGGACTTTATAGTTATTATTAAGTTAAAGGTCTGGGGTAAACTTGTGATTTAGGGTTAGGTTTATGAGTAGATGCTCTTGGAAGTGTGGATGCTGCTGGAGTATTTTGGCTCAAAATAATTCAGCAACATGTTGCATGAGTAACTGGGATATTCCTTAATTAAATTATTGTTGCACAACATCGGTTCCACTAATGTCTTACCTCTTGTAATAAATCAAAAACATTTGACAATACTTGGCCCCAGAATCGTAGGTCCACACCAGAGGAGTGATTATCCAACACTGAAGGAAGCTGAAAATATAAGACATTTCATATGCTAATGGTACAATACACCAATGGTGCAGATAAGATTGAAATACAGATCACTGATTTTATTATATGTAATTCTGTATTCTTATTTAACTAATGTTGGTTTGGAGTGTCAGGATATTCGCATTGCATATAGATATGCTGTTACACATTCCAATCTTTAAACAAATTGCAAAGTAATACAACAGCCTGGAAACTACCCATTATGTAGCTGAGAAAGAAAGTCAGCATCATTTTATTCAGGATGAATTGATATTTTGATGCTTTTATTCCACCCAGTAATTTCTTTCCCCTCAAGCACGCACTTTGCAACCCGCATTCAAGCTAGCGAGCTCATAATACACCGGGCAGAGGTTCAGGAAACACTGTGTGGTAACAAACTCGAAAATAAGACATCCTTCCTGTGACATTCCATGGTATCTCAACAGATCAGACTTGTTTAAAACTTTAAACATGCTGCTGATATGCCAGCGTGGACCCATAGTCTCCCGAAGACTGGAACCCCCAGGCCGAGATTTAAAAAAAATCAGAAACAGGAATTTGTGTAATTGTGTGAACCTCTAATTCAGACCGACATGACTGCTAGTCGATTGTCTTTATGTAAAGCTTCATCCAAGAGGTGTGTCTTCACTAATCTTATTAAAGAAATAGGCCAAGCTTTCCTTGTCCCAGAATGGCAGGGAAGAACCAGCCTACTCCTGTTACTCCAGAGTTGACTTCATTGGGATAGTTCAGAGGGGCTGAGGAAACTTTCCAAGTGTGCTGAAAGGGCAGAAGTTTTGGCAGCTCAAAGAGCAAAGAAACAATGACTCCCATGCTATTGTACTACTTTGCTCGCGTGTGCAGAATTACCTATTGCACACTAAGCTACTATACTGTACATTCACTGACCGGAAGGAAACCAGTTAACTAAGAATAGTGTTGCTTAGCGTTGAGTTCCAGCTACCCAGAGTAAACTAGGACATTAAGCCATAATGGTGGTATTAATCTCAATAGAAAATTATTAATTAGTATAGTTAGCATTTGGATTAGAAAGGGTCCTTTTAGAACCATAGGTTACAATCAGGGATGAAATTCTCAACAAAAATGTGCAGGTACTCATATGAGCAGCCGAGTGTAAACATTTAACAAAAGTAGACAATTTAAGTGCCAGCTTTAAAAACATATACATATAGGTACACAATACATTTATGAATACAAAAAATAACTGATAAAATATAACCAATTCACCACAAACAAGGAAGCTGGAAATACTGAAAGCTTCGTACTCACAATGTGAAAGAGCTTGAAGAAGTCAATGTTTGCATAGAGAACATCCTCAATCTTCTGCAGTCTCTGCTGACTCAGGACGCACATGGCGTTGCGCACTGCATGCAGACCATGCCGGCTGGTGAAGATGATGAAGCGCTCCAGCAGGGTTTGGCTGCAGGCAATGTCTTTCAGGGTCAAGTCAGGGACCCCGAATGCAAACTAAAGATTGAAAAGAAAAGGGGGGCTTGTTTTAGTACTTTCCGAACACTGGAATCTGTTGTGACTTGAAATAAAATACTATGCTTGTGGAATCCACATACCCTGCACTAGGTTGTGCAAATCAGATCAATGGCCTCATGTACTAAACTATGGAGTCGAAATTAGGAATACGGAGAAAAAGGTCACATGTTCATGACTTGGTTTTTAGTTCACTTACCGTACTTTAGAGAGTTTTGACTACTTTGCAGTCTATTCAAGCCCACATCCCAATCAAGACCACATTCATAAAGTATTTGATTGCCAGTAAGTGAACAGCAATCTCTTGTATTTACTGGTAATACTTAAATACAGCCCACTGAACCTTTGCCAACCAGTATCCCACACAACAATTACTCCTAAAGCCGCCCTTTTTATTAAGAAGCGGTCAAGATCCCAAGATCAAGAACAGGAAGATTAACAACACTGCTGCTTCTGTTTATTTTCAAATATTGGGTGTTTCGACAATAGAGTGCAATTAAGAGTAGGAGTCGCTCAAAAAGACTGGAAGCGTGGAAACTGTGTAGGTGAAGCTTCTTTTAAATCACATGGGTAACTATAGATAAGTGCTGCAAAACATGTTTGCTTCTGATGACTGCATATAAAAATGTAACAGTATGTAACAGTTTGTACAGTATGAAATCTAGTTTAGGTAGTTGGTCACACTTTTGTGTTGTGTAGCATATTAACATGTGAGTGACTTGTGTGTCTGATAAATGATTTACATTTTGGTTCTTGAATGAGCATTGGCGTGCATTATAAAATTCTTTATTGGACACACACATACAGTAGATAGATAGAGACAGAAAGATAGATAGATAGATAGATAGATAGATAGATAGATAGATAGATAGATAGATCTTTTAAACAGCTTTTGAGACTATCTGTGTCAGATGTTGACAGATGATACTTTCTAATGTTAAAACCAATTATTAAGGTAAAACTTAGCCAGCCACTGCCTTCATCTGTGTAAAATTGATAAACTTAAATGGTGCGGCAAGACCTGTGTTGCTTAGTTCTTAAACACAAATCATTTGTAAAGAGCAACAGTCCATTATAATCTTGGATAAACCTCATGCATCGTGTCTCACAGAAGCTGTTGACAACATTGAAACTAAAATCACTAGACAACATATCTGACTTGTTTGAACAAAGACTGAGCAACTCCTGGACCTCATCATCGCTCCATAACACTCTTGCCATTTTTTTCTTTTATTTACAACGCGCGGACCTTGCCCCTTGATGTTTGTTTGTGGCTACTGTCATGCGTGTTTTCAACCCGAGGTGAACGTAACCCTGTTGCATTCACATTTAATTTTTCAATCCGAGGTGAGCTCTTCGTCCTGGGTTGAAAATTCTCAACCCTACTTTCTGTCAGGGGTGAGTTCACCCCGGTAAAACAGTTTCATCCTGGGTCGAAATGGCTAGTGTGAAAAGCCACTAGCTGTTCTATAACACTTATGGAGAGAATTCTACAAGTCAACAGGATGGGATTGTTTTGTGCCAATCACCATCATTCTCATGCTTACTCACTTCCTGTATGAGGAGAATAGAATGTATGGTATAATATTCTGGTATCATAGGGATGCAGCATTTCCTTTATCTACACTACGCGAGTAGCTGTAGCAGTCGGGTGCATGTAGCTGAGTTATCTTTAAATATATAATGTAACCCTTTCTGTAGAATGAACATGTACAAGGTTAACTCACTGCTTTTAACCTCACACAGAGTTCTCAGTATAAAAACAAATTGAATTGTTACTTCCACAAGTATCACAAATAATCTGCAATATACTTATAGCTCTGGATTTTTACAGAATGTAGTGACTGCCTCCTGTAATTTATTTTTTCAGTACTTTACAGAAAGATTGAAAGAGTCTTTTTTTGTTGTTGTTTTTAAACAATAAAAGCAGCTTTTACAATTGTGGCTGGATAAAGTATTTCCAAATTCCTAACCTCCTCCCTCTAGAATGGTTATGAATACAGGAAAAACAAACTGGTTGAGAGTGATTCAGTCTAAAACCTGGCACCATTCCACACCACAACAAACATGTTTAAAAATAGAACGGGAAATGGGGTTACGAGGCCTGTTGCTCCATGGCTGTGCTGAAACCACACACATTCCAGCAATCACACCCAATGTGAGCAGCATACTATCTATAATAGCACAGCACAGCACATCTTAAAATCATGCTGAACACGCTTCTTAGTATTGAAGGCTTATTACTAAACCGTCTTTTAACTGTCTACCTTTAAAGAGCTGGTGAGCTCTTAGCAATGTGTCATCATTACCACCAAGAAAGCAAGGTGTACCAATAGCTGTGAATCACTGTGTGGCGGAGTGTACCAGCCCCTATATACATAATATAATTAGCTGACATTCACGCATCCGTAGTAAACCTGTGCAGAATGTGACCGAGAGGTTAACAAGATAATTAACAGCTAGTTAACCCTTTGGTCACCACAATAAAAACCTGCAGCTTTGGCTGCAACGGGTTGAGAGTGTTCAGAGAGTGGTGAACTGGAGTAGAGAGAGGAGGTAACCTGAATCATAAAACAATTGCTAAAGTGTGCTGGGTCTACACCAGCACGATTCTTTTTTTTTTATGGCCAACGTGCCCTTTTCTTTTGTGTAGCTGTGTTTTGTTTAAATCTTTTAATTGTTTATTGTTTAATAAAACGCTGAGCGCCGTAGCATCACAGTTTGCCCTGCCATTTCCATGTTGTGGTTTTGTGTTTCTGGTCTGACTGGGTCACAAACTGCCAGAAGCCTCTGATTAGTTTCAAAGGATTTATCAAGATAGCATATATCTTCCAAAGGCATTTTAATGTAACAATTAAGTCTAAGAAAGGCCAAATCAGTGAAAGGTTTGCACCCTTTTTAATCAATTTACATATGAAAACATGTTGATCAACCATTCACAAACTGATGTAATCTCATGACTTTTTCTGGAGACAGCCTGAATGCCTTTACTTCCCACACAAGCAGTCTCACACACTGGTGAAACACACACTTTTAGATCAAGGAAACCACAACATCTGATTCAGAAGCTTCTTTGAATTTGCTGTCCAGGTTACTGTCCTGAATGAACAAGTCTCAGCGCTGAAATTACTACTAAAATAATAATATAGCCAGGAGTGTTTCCTGTTAGCATTGCCGCAATTCAGATCAAACAAGATATATAAATCACGAATGGTCTGATAGAGACAGATAGGTCCAAGATTGAAAAACATGGTCTTGTACTTCGCTGTCGTTTTTGGAAAGGAGGATATGAACAGTGGGGTACATTGATCAAATCAACTCTTAAGTCAAGTAGACAATCATGTCCAGCATATATTGAAATGCTTCATGTAATACACCCATGAACTTCACTGAAATGACAAAATGAGCAACGAAAAAGTATACAGTAGCACCCACCTGTTCCATGCGCACTTGGGCCTTCATCAGCTGAGTAACAACAGAGTCAGAGAATCTACAGTCCCTTAACAAAAACCCAGTGAGAGTTTCATCGTCCTTCAGAATGTCTTCAATTTTGACCCCTCGACCTGGGCATGTAAAAAGAGAATGAGATTTTTACATCTGGATTTGGAATTTGCCTTTAGAAACATGTCTTTTGATAACTCCAGTGTACAGTGTTCCCCTAGGAATGATCTGTTTCTGATATTACACAGTTGCCTTTAAAGCTACTGTAATTAATGCATATTGTCACATATTTGTACACAACTTGGTAGTAAGATACTATAGGCTTTACAACATGATTATACTGTATGTGTGTTGCGTAGTTCTGGACATATATCTGCTGTATGTAGGACTGTTCTCCAACTCTTTAACAGCCCTTCAGTTAGTAGGGTACTCTGCTGTTCCAGGCTTCACTAATGATATCTGGTCCCAGTGGGCTGAAGAGTAGGTCACTGACCTTTGCAATTAAAACTTTATTTACCCAAGAAGATGACGTGACCTTTAAACCCAGACCTTGTCATAAGGTCCGATGTGTAACTGATTGCATTGTCTTTGTTGCCCATTTATAATCTAGCAATATAACTCAAAACAACACTATAATATTCTTAGAAATGGTCAAAGTATCAGAATTTCAAGTTTAACCTAAAAAAGAGAACTCGAGGTGTTGCTCCCTGTCAGTGAGGTGGTAAACAAACATTAATTGTATGCTTGTTAGATTTTAAATCTTACCTGAAATTCTAGCAGGGTTAGTTCTGATTGTGTCCATGAAATCAGACATGACACGCAGTTCTTCCCAGACCCTTTCTAGCTGTTGGAATTCTGGCTTTGAGAACAGCAGTTCTTGTGAATCGGCATAGAACCTGGCCAAACTGAAAAAGAACAGTAGACATACCTATTAGAACACAGGTCCACCTAACTTGACAGGGATGTAAAATGTATTGGATTTGAATTTAAGCAGGATCATATAGCATAAGATATGCAGATGTCCTTAAGGTCACACAGAACCCAGAGAGAGGGCAGTTTGTGGAGGCTGATTACTGTAGGGATGGTGCCGGTATCACACTGGGATCCAAACATTGCTAAACAACTACCAGGAAATACACTGGGGTTTACTGACAAAAGATCAAAAATGGGCAATGTGCACGTCTGTAGAAAACCAGCTGCAGAGCAAGCATGGAAAAAGGTTGACTGCTGGTAGAACTTGGATATTGCAGCCATCTCCACTACATTGTTAGCTTTACAGATCACAACTATGTGCTGCAATGTCTTCAGTACTACACAAAGGAAATTGAATAAAGTTTTTATTCATGTCTTCACTTAAACCTTAGTGGTCTCTCTCTCTCTTAAAGACACTGGAACAATGTCCTCACATGGAGTTGTTGTAGTTCGAGACTACACCAGCGGATTCTCCACGCGTTGTGTGTTGGAAGCAGGGGTTGTTGGCATTGCAGAACATTCCCTGTAACCAGGGCAAGGTTCCTGCAGATGGCATGGCCTTGTTGGGAAAATGACCTATAAGATAAATGGAGGGAAAGAAATAACAAAACACAGAGTTTCGGTAAACTAATAACATGCATATTATAATGAACGATTTATGCTTTTTATACTTGTAGGGAACTCACTTTCAAAGTGGAACTTAAAATAACCTGTTCCAACTGAACTAGACTATGCATCAGCAATGGAACCCCTGTAAGTTATATTATTGACACATGTACATAGTACATATTTAGTTGCATGCCATTACACATTTTGGGAAGAGGTGCAGATACAAAAAAAAAACTAGTAATAAATCCCATTTAAGTGTTAAAAACCTTTTCTTTTCCAATATGATCATACTTACATTCATGTTGCTGATATAGCGGGTTTGCCTTTCTCAGCCAAACCAAGACAATAAACAGGGCCAGTGGCCATAAAAGCTCTACAATAAACCGAAGCTGCCAAGAAAAGAAATATTATTGAGAGAAAAGCAACACAGGATATTAAGACCAATGTGCTGTTTGTTTATGTGATCAGATACAATCTTTAAATTGCACACCGTGGAATGCTCAACACACAGTTATTTTTATCAGTTTTCTGTGAAGTATATGGGAAAACTACAAAGCAGTATGTATTAAATATGTTAACGTAACATTCTTTAGCATTATTTTACTTCGACTTTATGAAGCAAAATTTGTTAAATTTTATAGAGTGATGCAAAACTTTTCATTGTAGCTGTAGGTGGAATAATATATATATATATATATATATATATATATATATATATATATATATATATATATATATATATATATATATATATATTAAATGTGTGTGTGTGTGTGTATGTGTGTTTTTTGAACACCAATTTTTGAATTCCTGCCACTTAATGTAAGTTTTAACTGTTACTTAATATACGGTCCTGTATTTTTGGTGGATGGATTGGGCTGTAGCCACCAATTGGACTACAATTGTAATTGATTATCTGACTTTAACCAGCACTAAAGTTCATAGGGAACCTCCTGTAATGCTCCCTAGACCTAAAACTGGATGGGTGGCTGAACTTTAACAATGGGGTGAATTGTAGGGCCACAGCACTTAGCCTGTTCCAGTCTAAACTCATTTGGATCCACGAGTGAGAAGCACTCTGTATAATCAGTTTATAGGGTTTAAACATGTCCACCACTGTGTGTGCTGTCAAAAAGTGTGTTGATCCTTAAGCGTGTCGACCTTCTGTTTTCTAGTTCTGGAATAGAATGTTTTTAGAACCCTGCCAGGTGTGCAATGGATAATCGGAAACCTCTACTCCTGTGTGAAATGTGACAAACTCTATGTTGTTTTACATTAGTTACATACCTTTTGTCTTTTTCGCAGGGTCCAGTTTTTCCACAGCAGCAGACAGATCTGACTGCCAGTCCCCATGTCTCCTCCTCTCTCCCCCAAATTAGGGTAACAAGCAGGTCAGAAACCTGAAAACAGAACAAAACAGGTGACATTAATAACCTGTTCACTTTACAGTGGACCAACATTTTTTTTTTTACAAAAAACTAAAATCGGTAGGGTTCACCATCCAGGATTCATGTTTGTGCACACAGCTAAAACGGGTATCATCAATGAAAAGGACTCCAGAAGCAACTCTTTGGCAGCTACACACGAGGCATGTGTTAATTTGGACAAGCGATAGCAGTTTAACATGAATCTTTATAACTGGATTATCTGTCTTACACGTATGAGGCAGAGCCCTTCTCTGCTTAATCATGTCTGTAGAAGAGTTACCGGGTTCTATTTTAAATATATAGAATGTTTTCCTGTAGCATATATATATCCGCCTGTGCTGTGTACTCTTTGAAGCAGTGCTTAGTCCTTTGTATACTACAGCATACAGTTTTATTAAGAATAAACCATGTGGTTGGTTCTGCTCAGCAGTCAAACTCCAAAATAAGAAAGTTTATTTCATGCAGACAACCTGTATAAGAAACTAGGTTACCAGTCAACCATTTATTCTGTATAGTCTGATTCCATAGCCAGAAGTAAGACTGAGCATGGATTGGGTGTGTTTACTGTTTATACTGTCTCCATAAAAGAATGTTGTAAAGCCCTTTAAGTATGTCTTTAAGTGCTGTATGAGCACAAATAAAAACGACACCTTATACCAGAACACACATATACTGTATATTATATATATATATATATATATATATATTATATATATATATATATACAAACAAACACACTATCAGAAGACAATAGTATAGTAAATATACTTAATTTGTTTAAAAAATGTCTTAAGAGTTAGTGGATTTAATATACTGTTATATACTGACAGAATGTTATTAATGTGTTTCACAATATAAAATACATGACACAGCAATATACTTCAAATATCTAAAATATCTAGATCCTTATAGTTCATTGAAAGTTTTTCCGAATTAGCAACAGTTATATATATATATATAGTTTACATCCTGGGAAGAGTTTTGTCTTGTGGAAGAGTGTAGAATTATCCATAAACCGGGAAGCTGAACCATTACCGACATAAGATTTGTTATATACAGAGACCTAAAGTCATGATAGAATGACGTACACTTGCCCGTGTATATTTGACATTTTCCTAACAGTATGTATGTACAACATACACACACCTCTACATGAGGATACAAATAATGATTATTCTCCTGCATCATATAAAAGCACAACATTTTAGCAGTACATTATGTAGTGTACTAACAGTAGAGAGTTTTGGTGGTTTCTCTAGCAAATTAGTTCCAGAAAGAGAAATCCAAGAAGAGTCAAGATGGGACTACAAACCTAATACAGTCTAAACTTCGAATCAGCATCTCCTGCGTAAAAGAAAAAATGATAATAAATGCAATAGAAAAAACAAACTTACCTCAGAATGGAACTGTCAAAGTTGAACAACATTTAGGATAAGATAGTTTAGCCTGAGATTTGAGACAGTCGTCCAAGGGCTGCATATCAGTGCCACAGCTGCCTGCCCCAACCACACCGGCTAAAACTTGTAATCAGCTTGCTTTAATCCCTTTCAACAACATGAACGACCTCTTTCAAACAACAACACATTCATCCATCTTCTTTTAGAAACCCTTGACATGATAAAATGGTAAACGTGGCCATGTTTGTTATTTAAAACAAAAACAAAAATCTATATTGCTAGATTTTCCTTTCCTTAAATCAGATCTCGAGAAGTGTATCCTTACATAATGCATGTAATGTGTAAAGCTGTCAAAATTAATTAAGGTTGGAAGCTGTGAAGGCTTTGCCTCTGCAGATTCGTAATCACTTCACAAATCTGATATGTTTAGAAATAATAGTGTCAATGTAAATGAACTGGACATAGTATGTGTTCAGAAAGTAAGGCAAAATGTACCTGCACTGAAATTCACACTGTGTTTGAAAATCAAAAATGATAAATTAGCCCATTCTGGACCCTCCCTATGTCTATTAGTTGTACAGTATTTTAGCGGCCTCATATCTTTGAGAATATGAAAATATGTCTTCTATTACTATAAAGGAATGTTAAAAGTTGCCAGAAATAGCTATAATAGATAAAACACAGAAATAACAAACTCATGTAACAGAAAATAAAAATAAAATTGGCCATGAAAGTGATGGCTTTGAGCATAAACAAAAAAGCATTTATTTTTTATTTTTTTTAGCATAAAACATAAATAAAACAAATCCACAGATTCAGGTCTTGGTCTGCAGTTTGTGAATGCACTGCATTTTACATCTGGTGTGCATCTTGATCAATGAATGCATCAGCTAGTCTGAATCTGAATAGTCATAACCTAATATGTGACTCAGCGTATATTAACCAATGCTATGAGCTTTAAAATACAATTATTACAAAAAAACATTATCTAATATCTCTCTATTTTATAATTATGATCATGCATTAATACCAGTGGTTTTCTATGAACAATACCTGGCACTGATGATGGGGAAAGGGAGTGCTACAGTACTTTTAATGTACAGTACTTTTCTCTTATACCTTTTTTTGATGCACTACCAAGGACACAGATCCTTCCATTCTGGTTAATAATGCAGTCTCAGATCTGCCAGAGACTCTTTTTTTTCTTTATTTGTTTTTTTCATTTTTCCATGTGATCACCGTCACATACTGTACTGTAATAAGTTACTGGAGTAATGGCCATGTAAACCCTGCCCCTTGAATTCTTCCTAAGATAACATAGGAAACCGCTTTCCACTATAACATGCAATAATACTGAACTTTTTAATGTTTTTGAACTGGCATCTATACTAAAGCTACAAAAGAAGTGAAACTTTCTCAAGAATGGTTTGAAATAAGCAGAAAAGTTAATATATTTAATTCAGCAACATGAACTCGTTTAGGTATTATGAATAAAACCTTAATTTAATACATGAAGAGTTTACATAAACTGTGTGATGCACTTACTAAAGCTTAGTTAAAATAATATATACTGTATATATAAATATATAGTTATGCTTATGGCAACTAAGAAGTAAACAATTATATTAAAAAGCCCCATTTCTTTTACATTAAAAGCAGAGTATCCATCGGAGTAGTCTGAATTTTATATTGATCAACATTATAATAAACATTATTGCTACACTTTCTTAAACCCATTGAACATGGCAGTTATGAAAATGAATTGCGTATGTAATATGGGTGTCTTAATGTGTAACTTATGACTAGACTAAAACTGAAGACTAGACTAAAGGCCCCTACCCACCAGACACAATGTGACAAGCGAAAATGTAAAAGTATTTTCACACGACAGGTGACGTGGGGACAACATGAAATAAATAGGATTGAACCCTATTTTTTGCAATTTCTTCTCACAACTACTAGGTAATTAAGCAGTCAGAGAACAGCTGCATGCACGTGGTCCAGCAGGGTGAAGCAGTATCCAAAATGATGCCTGGTTTGTATGATTTATTGCCATACATACTGAAATACTGTCAGAAAAGACACTGATGTTGATGAATATGTACCAGTCTTGATCATATAGATTTGTCAATAGCAATTTTTTATAGTTTTATAGATCTGGCAGTTTTTCAATCTGTGGCATCACGTCTCTATTGCTTCGGGTGTGTATGGTCATGTTGCTGCAAATTTTCTTGTCGTCCAATGAAAAATCACGTTGTGTCTGGTGTGTAGAGACCTTAAGGCTGCTTATTATGCATTGGGCCCTGCAAGTGCATCATGTTAGTTACGAAGATAAAGTGACAATACATACACAGTAATAACAAATTTAACAAACATTTGGCATGAAAACGTACAAAAACATTTATACAACAATTCTGTTCTGGTGGAGTTTTGTCCAGTATTATCTTTAATGTATTAAAGTAAAAAATCATTTGCACAGCTTTAAAATAAAGAAGCTCAAAAGCTCAACTTGCCAAGCTTGCTAAAAGCATTTTAAAAAACGGTTATAAAACTTTACAAAATTAAATGTGTCCTTTACAATGTTCTTTTATAATGTACAATTTACAGTTTTCAATGAAAAAGAAGAAAATAGTTATGAAATTACGTAACAACTTGACAGTTTTACATTTTTTCAGGTAACAAAAAAAAACAAAAAAAAACAGCTAGGTGTTAAATAACTAATAAATATACAATTTTCTAAACTAAGTGCGCCCTGCTTTAAATCAGGAGCTGCTATTGCTCCAAACAGCACCAACTGCTGTATCACAATAGAACTTAAACCATATCAAGGAATATATTATAGATTTAACACTTTCCACTGCTAAATTTAAGCAGTTTTTTGCAAACTTTCTCCAAGGGACAATAAAAGTAGTCCATTTCATATACAATATGGCACAAAACTGCATTCATATAAAAATGTATTTAGACAAAATGTGCTTCCCTATTTTCTAACTCTTGCAGGCGCCTGGGCCGCAGCCTTTGATAAACTGGCCTGACATCGCTTTGGCTCAGATCTTCAGGGCTGGAGTTGGGAGAGGGCAGCTGGGCAGATGAAACACTGGATGTGGCGTCACAGTCGCTTGGGTTTTTCACAGTATCACCCTGCCCAGTCTCAGAGTTACTTGTGGCTGCAGCATATGTTTTTGGCACTAAATCTGCAGCTTGTTTTTCTTGGTTAATAGAAGGAGGTTTGTAGAAAGTCCCTGGAGGAGGCTGCAAGGTTCTCGGTGCTCTGAAGCCAGAGGAAGCAGGATAGCCATCAAAAGAACTAGCCTCTTTTTTTGCTGTCTGTACTTGCCTAACGGCTGCAGTGTGTGGCTTATTGGGGAGCACAGTATTCCCAGAAGTGCTCCCAAGATTGTAGCTTGCTGGTGAAGAGGCAGAGAGGGTGTCATTTTGCCGACTTTCCTGGGGTACGTTTGCCATAATCATAGCAGTCCTGGGTGTGATATTATAATGTTTGTACTGCTTGACCCATGTTCTCCTTAAGGACTGAGTGTCATAGTAAGAATTCCGGCAGCATGCAGAATATGTTTTTGTTCTGTCTAAAGTTTCCTCAATCGTGGGGCTCCTGTCTCGTTCTTTTACATTTCTGCAATTCTTCTCATTTAGCTGGGAAGGGTTTAATAGTCTTTCAGCTGGCATGCTAATGGGCCGAGAAGCTAGTCTGGATCGTGGAGGTCTCATTTGAACATTGGCTACATTGTGATTCGATTTGCTAAAAGCCGATTTCTGCCCCTCTTGAAGACTGGGCTCTGATGGGAATTTCTCAGAAATCTCAAACATAGCTGCAAGAAAAAAAAAAAAAAAAACAATGTTAGACAACTAAAACATTGCCTTAAAACACACACACACACTTCTAATTAAATGAGTTTGATCATTGAGCCAATTTGAACTTAGCACATGTTTCCTGTGTTATTTGAACAGTAAATGTGTGATTTAAATTTTGCTGCTTTCTCAAGATGTCATGTACTGCTAAAAATATGTATATGTTTCACCACATCAAGTAACCCATTTCCACTTGAGTTAGTGTTATGAAGATTTGTCTTTTGAGATGGAAGCTTTTTTTTTTTTTTTTGCTGAACTGTATAACTGAAAAACATCTGGATACAACCATCAAGAAAAAACAGGGTTCCCATACAGCATAATGTATGCTGGGGCACCATTTATAATGACAGCAGGAACTTGGCATCTTTATCAACTGGTTCGGAGGGCAAATATTAGTGAAGTGCCATTTGAATCACTGCCAGAAGCTTTGACGTAAAATGCTAGAGGAGGAAAGGTAAGGTGATGCACGAGGACAGTAAAATATCAAATATTTGCAATTTTATTGTAACTCCATGGATAAGTGGAGTCGAGAATTCACTTCTGATAATGAGGTTGTATTTAAAAATGACACAGTGTGGTGTGTGGATGCTGCTTTGCAATAACCTTACACAACAGTCACAATACTAACCAGCAGAAGAATCTCTTGCACCTGGTTTGTGTTTCACATCCTTTACTTCATCCATCAAAAGAGTAGATGGAATTATAGAAGAATGCCTTTTATATACTTTAGAGCTCTGCTGCAATAAAACAGGGAGAACAAAAAATGTAATTCTAATCTCCACTGATTTAAGAGAAAATCGAGTACTTCTAAATCACAGCAGTATACTGGAGCGGCACACACACTTACTTCTTTGATGTCCACTAATGATTTGGAGTGCCTCTTTAAATGTTGTTCTTTGTCCTCTGCTGAGAAGTTTGTGCCTTTCAGTTCAAATGGTGAGCTCTCTCCAGCCAGAGGCGAGGCTGACAAAGGGCTTAAAGAGAGATCGAAGATTTTTCCACTGTGCAAAATGAGCAGCTCCACAATCCGAGCCTGATAGGGGTAATCCACAAGGGACGAGAGAGAAACCTCAGCATCCGTCTGCCTTGGCTTGATTAACGTGGGCCCAAAAATGATTCCCAGATTGCTGGCTGTCATTTTGTTTTCTTCCTGTTTTTCTGCCACTCTGTAAAACACATACACACATTATCTATAGATATAAATTCATACATTGCAAAAAAAGAAGCACCTTCATTCCTAATGCAATCTTATTTAAATAACATGCATTAGGGGCCTCAATCCTTCTTATGGTATATACAGGACCCTCTAGTAAGATTTTCTCCATCCTACTGCAGATTTATAATTATATTAAGATACTTTGTGATGCATGTACTTCTTACATTTTTGGTGATTGGTAATTGGTCTCTTTTTGTTGTGTAAACACACACACACAGTACAGGGCAGTTTTAGCTGACGCATTAGAAAGACTAAGACCTGTGTGAATGGGATCTCTTACCTGCACAGGTGTCTTATGAGGAACTGCAGAGTGTTGTAGTGGGCCCGGGGCAGCTGCTTCAAGACGTCTCGAATTTTGAAGATAATTCGGTTCAACTCAATGCTCAGGTGAGGCTTCTCTGTGCCGGGGCCATCTACTTCCTCAGTGTTGACCTGCTGGCTCTCTTTGGCCAGGCCAATAAATTCATTATAATGACGAAACAAAATCAGTGGCTCTGGGAGCTGCAGGGGGGGGGAAAAAGTTCTTAACTTAGATACAAAGGCATTGCACTTGAAATTGAAGTCATCAAGTGTATCCAAAAATCTACATGGTGTAAAAAGTTCATGTACACACCTGTCGCAGGTAAAGTTTTAGCACGTTGCTGATGTCATGTGGATACAGATCAGAAAGCTCCACCAAGTCCTTCCCATTTTCAAATGCCTGGCAAAGCTTTTCAACCCTTGATTTAGCTCCGTTTACCCGATAAATACCCTGCGTAGAAATAATAAAATAAATCAGGTTATAGGCATTCAAACACATTCTTGACCACCACCAACACAAACAGCATAAAACAGTACTGCAAGTTCATCCAACCAAACTGCTTTGTTTTACTAAATTTAAAGGAATATTAAGTTGTAAGGTCAGAATTGAGGAGGTCGGTTTAATCTGATTAAAATTAGCTTACCTTTATGTTGAGAGCCCTGTTTTCGATTTCAGAGGTGCACTTTTTGATTATAAAAGGTATTCCATCTGGGTTATTTTTGGTAGCAAGAGCAAAATCAACCCCAAACAGATGGAGACGACCATGCAGTTTCTTGTGGCCACACTGAATAGCTAGGGTCTCCAAGCATTTCTTGTGACAAGCAAGTGAACACTGTAACAAAGAACAGGAACAATGATGTTTTAAATGCACTGCTACAACCACAGTTTCATTCTCCTACCTCTTATTGGATTTAAAAATAGTTTGTACTAATACTCTAGTGTCTAGAGTCTTTAAAATGTTTTGGATGGCTTTAAAAAGTCTCTGTAACTAAGTAACTTAGTTCACATGTGGCACATCTGAATGGTTTTATAAGCACAGAGAAACATCACATAGAAAACGGCTTCATTTTAAATATGCTTGACAAAAATATCTTACCTCCTCACACTCTGCCCCCTGAAACACCACCAGGCTGTCACACTCCCTGCATTTTGAAGGAGCTCTCAGTTTTCTGAGCTTGTGGGTTTGTGCGGCCTTGGACAGGAGCGCATTCCTGAAGGGTCCTGGGGAGCTTGCCATTTCAGAAGTCATTTCATTTATACCTAAAGCAATACAATAAAGTAAATACAGTGCAACAGCATTGCTAATGTTGGAAGCCCAATAGAAAACTGATAAATGCACAATTCACAGCGTTTGCCAGCAGCTTGTTTGCCTTGGAAGTCTAGAGATCAATAAACCCAAGAGGGCAATGCAAACCTCAAAACATTTTTGCACCTAAACTATGTAAAAAAAAAAAAAAGCAAAACATCTCACCATTGTCTGAAGGAGAAGGTGGCTCTCTCTCATCAAGGTCATCTGCTGAGGACATGGTGCCTGTGGATGGGGTTCTTGGCAGCCTTCTTTTAAAATCTCCTGTAGATTAAATGAAGTTTATTTAAAATCAAATAAACGGCACTTAGCTAAGAGATAGAGTTAACTGTAAACTGGTCTTCAACAAAATGAACAGGATAGCTTGAGAGGGGTCCATTTTATACCAGCCCCTAAATGGGTGTTGACCGGTTGACATGTTCACCTCATGATCACAGGTGATTCACACCTCGAATAGACACTCCTTTCTTTCTTATTTTTAGTGATGAATGTAATCCTTACTATTAAAACTCAGAGAACTAAGTAAAAAACCTAAAAACACAGAATTTAAATATCAATATAAAAACACATTTCAGATAAGTCAGTTATTCAGAGTAAACCATTTATTACAAACACCTTAAAGGTCTGTAGAAATTGTCTTTATATTCTGGTTTTAAATTTTTTTAAATGTGAATTAATTGCTGTGGTCACTATAATACAAAGTGTTCTTTCACACAGGCCTAACTGCAGACTGCAATTCCTCTACAGCTGGTGTTGATCATAAACACTCTAATCCCCAGTTAGATTGTGTACCTGGGCTGGCGGTAGGGGAGTCCATGGATCTGGACTCACTGCTCCCACCTGCACTTTCTGAGTCACTGCACATCCCTCCTCCCTGACTGCCAGTCGGCCAGGCGCGGAAAGGCCCTTGCCCCCGTAGTGCTGTCAAAGGGGGAGAAGAACATCATTCATTAGTATTAGTGAAAGCCAACAAAATATATCCAAGTAAAACACCATTTTAAACATATTCTTCATTCAGTTTTATTAACAAACAATACACATGTTTAATAAACCTAGATAGTACAAGGTATACATAACATTTTCATTATACAATATCAATCATTACACAAATGGCGGAAGAAAACAAACTAATTGTATAAATTTAGCTTGAATGAGCAATAGGATTATGTACTTAATGGAATTAAACAATCTTGGGAAAGAGATATCCAAATTCAATCCGATACAGAAGATTTTTTTATTTTAAAGGAAAACACATACTGTACAGATTTAAAAAGCGTGGACCCAACATTTAAAATAAAAAGGTTTGTGTTTTAAAAAATGCAGTGTTTTTAGTCAGGATTGCAATCCACAAATTGTTACGTTTTAGGCCCAAATCTAATAAACAGTGTCCTTGGTAATTACCTAATTAGAAACATCAAAGGACAGGATTGCTTTTCAAGTGAGAGGCTATAAAATAACCAAGCGCGTTAACTATTTAATTCCTGAAGGACTTGGCGGTCCCAATACACATGTGAGAGTACTGGAGGGCTTGACACAAAATCACAATCACAAAAGACCCTAATTAAATCCATTTTGGATACTGAAGACAGCATCAACAGTCATAGTTTAATGTGCTGATGGGACTGTTACTACTGTCTGTGCTTTTTACAATGAGATCTACTTTTATTTGCTTTGTGTAAGCAATGATGAGCAATAGAAAACTCAATAGCCCCAGTGTTAAAGTGTTAACAAAAGCAAGTTAAATGTCAACAAATACCAACACTTTAAAAGCCATTCGTCAAGAACAGAGTAATTCCATCAATTAAAAAATTAGATAAGCATTAAAAGAACTCAACTAAACGTAACTGGGATAATGTATCTAGGAAGAAATACTTAACATTTATCTAGGAGTTCTTATATGAACATACCATGTGTATACCTTTTTTTTTTTTTTTTTATAAAATGGTGTTTCATTTTCACCAGAATCAAATGTCTTGTTATTGTAGTCTGAGCCAGTGTTTTTATCCATAAAGCTTTCGGTTTCACCTGTGGCTAAACTATTCGAAGTCCACCCTCCAGTCAATTAAGCTGTAAATGTGTTTGTTTTGTATAATTCAAGGAGGTCTAAAGCAGCCAGACATGACACTGTCCACCTTGGCTTTTGTGTACTGAAGTCATATAAAACAAGCATTAAGTACTTATCACAGTGCAGCCAATAAGCGTTCACGGCTGGGAAGTTGTGTTAGTCAGTTCTGTGGTGCCTCTACCTTGGATGTCAGTGCTGCTGTTGGATCTCATTTCTCCCATCTTCCCTGTGCGCATGTGGACTGGACTATCAACATCATCGACAGACTGAAAATCTCCAGAGGTGACCGACATCTGCGACAGGTTTCCATGTGAGGAATGTGCACTGTTCATTGTTCTTTTACCAAACTGCAGCCTGTAGAAAGTGTTCAGAAATCAAAATATATTATTAAAACATGTCCTTTTAAAAATACAGACCCAAAGGTACGTGAAGGTGGTTTAAGGAAAGAACACACACTTTAAACAAGCGCTAAAAAAAAACAAAATGTCAGCACAGACAGCAACTAGCAAAAACAAAACCTCACACCACAGATATTTCCTGAGGAAGGCCTGTTGGCTCACGCATGACTTATTACTTTTTCTTTCAGCAATGTTGGTGCTTGGCAACATGTGCAAGATAAGCTACTAACACGGCTTTGTGGTTTCAACACTGCCTGTCCTTGACTCCTCTCTGCTAGTTTATCTAACTGTTATTTTTACCTTTTATCGGAACAGGACCCCTGCCCAACAAAACACGCATCTTCTATTTCAAATCAAAAGTGATCTGAAGTGATTCTGAGCGCCCAAATATTTTCCCCCCAATGTTCTCCCCAATTTAGAATGTTCTGTCACCGCAGCAATTCCTCACAGCTCAGGAGAACTGAAGGTTCAGTGGGCGTCCTCCTATTCTTCAACCAAGCCAATGACCTCTCTTACAAGCAGGACTTCGAGAGCCAGCGAGTTACCGGCCTCTGGATGACAAAGACCAGCCCTGGTCACAACAGAGCCAATGCAACACTCCCTCCAGAATCCCCAGGAAAGAGTGTTGCGTTCACACAGCTAGGACGCAAACCTGCACGCCACACTGTATAACTCACCCTGCACAACACACAGCCGTGCTTTTACCAGGTAATGGCTGTTTTTTTTTTACCCCAGCAGCCATTCTTACCCTTCAGTCTGGGACATCTGTGTCTCAAAAGTAAAGGACTCCAACAGGCTTTCATCCTTTGGCAGGCTCTTGACAAACTCAGAGTAGCGCTGCCCAGGTTCATACAGCTTGGCACTTTCACACAGCGACTGGTAGTTTACTGGAAGAGAAACCACCTGCCCCTGCTGCATCTGGAACAAATTGACAGTCACCTGTGAAAGAAAGTAATTCATTACACCAAGTACAAATATTTGAAGTGTATGTAGTGTAAGACAGGATGAAGGCACAAGCCAGTTATGGATCACCATCAGCAATATGCAGACTAAGTTAAAAATGTAAAAACTGTTTAAATAAATACATACATGAAAGAATGAATGAATATTTTTAATGTGGCCTCTATGCAATAATGCATTTTTTTTCAAATACTGTTTTTTTAATATTTACTTGTCTGGATTTGGTTGTCATTTACTTGATTGCAATGGATGTTGTGTCTGAAATTGTTAGAATTTCACCAGAATTTCACGAATCCCGATTACTGCAATTGGAATGTAAACTCTTACCGCTTTCAAAGTAAGATCACACTGGAAGACCAGTTCCCGGAGTTGTGTCAAGATTTCACTTTTCACATTTTCCAGATTGATTCTCTTCTCAATGGAATCTGCTTTGCAGTTTTTATGTTGCTCACTGGCTTCATCAGCCTTAAAATCAGAAAAAAAAATACACAAGCATGTTACTTCCATACATAACCCACCACAGCTCTAAACACAAGAGACCTACATCCACCTAAAATGAATGTGACAATCTAAATATCTCAAAGGTATTTTGTAACAGTATTACTAGGTGTTTGTAATTGGACACTTCTAATAAAAACGTAACTGCAATCTATGCTCAGTGCAGTTCACAGGGAATGTGGTAGTGCCAACCAGCATCTCTGTAAACCCCTACAAACATCCCCCTGATCAGTACTGTACAAGCAGACACTGCTGGACCATCTTACTTTCTGAAGAGCCTCTTCCTCCAAGCGCCGCCTCTTCTCCAGCACTTTGCTGCCATCTTTAGTAAGGCCTCCACTCAATCCCAGCTGCTCCTCCTCTGCCCGAATTGTCGCGGATTTGGCCTTTTCGTATTCTTCGTGACGCTGGTCGTTCAAAAGCTTGGCCTTTCTCAAAGCTGAATCTGCTTCTTGCTGTGAAATAGGATATTTTGTTAAAGAAGCTAGAAGTGATACATTTTCCACAATCACAGCTCCTACTTACTGACAGAATAGATTGTTGCAAGAGATGCAGAAGAGGTGTATCGATTCTGAAATGAACTGAATTAGCCCTACAGCTGAAACATTTTTAGCCGGTAGACATTTTGCATTTATGTGTGTATAATGCATTCGTTTCCAGCACTGTGTTTGATACCTGTATTTTCAGCAGCAGCCTCTTTATTACCTGCTACAGTACAGTGCTGAATAAATATAGGCCAACAACGTACAGCTCCTGTTGACTTGTAGAGTTGCAGGGGAGGTTGGATAGGTATAGCAAAGGTGTATCACTCCTAAAATGGTTGATTTAGCTCTACAGATCTCTCTTTTTTTTTTTTTTAGCCACGTGGTATTATTATTATTATTATTATTTATTTCTTAGCAGACGCCCTTATCCAGGGCGACTTACAATCGTAAGCAAAAACATTTCAAGCGTTACAATACAAGTAATACAATAAGAGCAAGAAATACAATAAAACAAGTAAAGTACAAGTTTGACAAACCACAATTCAATAATACAGCAGGTAATAGTGATAGTTACATCAGGATATGATTAAATAGTGATAGTTACATCAGGATGTGATTAAATACAAAGTACTACAGGTTAAAAACTTGGCAGATTACAGTATTCTGAAGTACAGGATTAAATGCAGTAAAATAGGGGCTGATAAGAGCAAAATAAAGCACATTTACATGAAGGGTGATAGTGTCCCAGGATACAAACAGAGGAGTTCTACAGGTGCTCTTTGAAGAGGTGAGTCTTAAGGAGGCGTCGGAATGTGGTCAGGGACTGGGCAGTCCTGACATCTGTAGGAAGGTCATTCCACCACTGCGGAGCAAGGGTGGAGAAGGAGCGGGCTTTGGAGGCAGGGGAGCGTAGCGGTGGTAGAGCTAGTCTTCTAGTGCAGGCGGAGCGGAGAGGTCGAGTGGGGGTGTAGGGAGAGATGAGGGTCTGGAGGTAGCTGGGTGCAGACTGGTCAAGGCATCTGTAGGCTAGTACAAGAGTCTTGAACTGGATGCGAGCGGTGATCGGGAGCCAGTGGAGCGAGCGGAGTAGTGGAGTAGCGTGGGCGAAGCGAGGCAGAGAGAACACTAGGCGGGCAGCAGAGTTCTGGATGAGCTGGAGCGGACGGGTGGCGGACGCAGGGAGGCCAGCCAGGAGGGAGTTGCAGTAGTCTAGGCGGGAGAGTACCAGGGCCTGGACCAGGAGCTGGGTAGCATAGTTGGTGAGGAAGGGTCGGATTCTTCGGATGTTGCTCGTGTGTAATACATGAGTTTCGTGTGTGTGTGTAATACATGAGTTTCCAGCACTGTATTTAATAACTGCATTCTTTACAGTACTCTGCATATTACCTCCTACAGTACATTATTAAAAAAAAGAAAATATTTGATTCCGTATTTCATATACTCTAGGCTTCCACTAGTCAGTCCCTGTTGACTTGCAGAAATGATGCCTGGGAGAGAACACAGGCAATTCAGAGTAAATGTGCCCCCCATCTACAGGACTTTGGAATTGAAACCATTGGTATATGTCACATAGTATGTTTATCTAATAATCTGTGATTGAGGTTTTTTGAAGTTATCGATGAGGACTAGTTTACTAACAAACGCGTCTTATTGTTTGTTAATGGTCGCGTGCAGACAAAACCACCAAGACCCTACGCACACACACACACACAATTGAATTAATTATTCTCATATCACTGATCATATCAGTTAAATGGGTTTGATTGAAGACATCATAAAGACAACAGTAGTTTAAAAAAATATACATTAACTTACCATTAACAAACAACAAAAAACACCAGCTAACATGTTTCTAAGCCAGTTGCTTAAGTATACTTAACTGTTAATAATCTAAAAAAAAGAAAAAAATTCAAAAATAAAAGGAGTAGTACTGTAAACCAATGAACAATAATAATAATAATAATAATAATAATAATAATAATAATAATAATAATAATAAAAGGGCAAAACCAACCATTTTCTTTTGTTCCCTCTGCCATTGTTCTTTGATTTCTTTGCGTAGTTTATCTAGTTCATTCCTTCTGGCCAAAAGAGGCTGAAATAGTAAATGAAGGTGGTTTAGTTTTTATGTTCTTACAAAAAAAAAAAAAAGAAAAAAGAAAAAAGAAACCAAAGGCTTTCTCTGTGATATCAGTAAAGGACAGAGACAAGCGCAACTGAAGAGTAACCCATTAACTTGGCATTCTTACCTGAATGAATTTGTTTGTTTGGAGAGCAGTGGCTGTTTGCAGTAAGAGCTGGCTGTATTCAATGTCGTTTTGAAAGGCAGAGGTGTAAATTTCACGGAATGGCATGTGTTCCTATTGTTTATATATATTTAAAAAAAAAAAACCAATTATTAATTTCCTGTTGCAAAAACTGATTTAATTTACGTAGTGATGGGATTTTCCAAAACGTTTCATATAGCCTAAAATGAAAATGTATAGTAAACTTGCTTAGAATATTAAAAAAATGCAGTATTGTTCTAAACACCTCAATGTGTCCGTTCAGTTTGTGGCAATTCATTAATTAGCCAATTATACAGGACGTCACCACCAAAATTGTGTAGTTATACAGAAGTATAACCCCTCAAAGACCATTAAGAAGCAAACTTGCCAAGTATTAATGTTTTTTAAATGCATCTAATAGGCCATTGAACATTTGCATAAATATTAGACAACTGGCTAGTCCAAGACTTTGGTAATCAAATTTCTGTGTACTATGACAGATCCATCAGCCCTAAAATCTAGGGCTTGCCTTTAGTCTGATATCATTGACTTATTAGTATAACAAAAGTACCTTTTTCATAAGGACTGCATACATTTCAAAATAATTCAAGTCAATATTAACCAGATGCGATGCAAAGTTAAAACATATTGTTAAAAGTGTACAGGGATTGTATACACATTGCTTAATTTGATTGATTCAGAACTGAAAGTGCAAAAAGATTACCTGCTGACCCACAAGGGCTTTTGCAGATTCAGCCATTTTTACAAAGTTCTTTGCACACTCCATATCTGTAAACACAAAGTTTGTCGTAAGCAAATACATTGGTGACAGGTTAACAAAACACTAAGCACTCAGTGTGTCGCAGCACAAACAGAAATGCAATGTCTGGTTACATCCAGAGAATATTATCAACAGCTCAGCAGACTGGCAACACAGCCAAAACATACAAAAAAACAAACAAACAAACAAAAAAAGAAAAAAAAGGGGGACTATATCGACAACTGTGTTAATTGGCACTACATCACAATTACCAGTTTAAAAAGTGCATTGTCGATGGCCTATGCAGCAGAAGCCCAGCAACAACTTAAAATCCTTCATGACAAATTGGATCAGACAGCAAAACAATCACTCACCCAAGCTGAGCCGCTTCTCCACCCATGACAGAACATCTTTGGTATACTTGGACCAGGCCTTGGCGTACAGCAGGGCCGACTCGATCCCACTGTCATTTTTCAGCAGCACGTTGTCAACTTCCTCTGCACGAAGATGACCTGAAAAGAATTTGAGAAAGGTAAAGAAATGGCCTTTAGACATTCTGGCGACCTGAATGACGTGCGCAGATCAGCCTAGCTCCTGCAAAGAAAAGCTCTTCTGACCTTGTGGTATATCTTAATGCCAGCTGATGCTAAGTAAAAGTGATGGGGCCTTAAATAAACAAACAGCAGGCAATACAAGCGTAAGTTGTTACAGCAGGACAACTACCAGGAGTTTTAGTTTTGATAATTAAATTAGCTACTTCTTCATTCCTCTGCAGTTTTAAATTTAGCAATTGTATAAAATATTGTATTAGCGATTTGACTAAAATATACATGACACAACAGGCATTTCTACATAAAATAGGTTAAATGTTTACTAAATTTATTTAGCTTTTATTGTAATTGTAAAACTTAAAGAACATATAAAAGAAAACTACTAAAAATGCTAAAAAAAAAAAAAAAAAAAAAGTGAAATAGAACACTAATATTTTAAAGATCTAATTTTTTTAAAACGAAAGCATCTTAAAAAGCACTTTTGAAAACAAAAATGACACGCAATGCCTTACAATTTCATAAATGTATGTTTTTCACTTGAAACACTTACCCTGAAGATCATCCTTCTCAGCAAGTAATCCTCCCGACTCCACCGAGAGGTTCTCAAAAGACTTGCACACCAACAAAAAAAAAAAATACAGTATACATACATACATATATATATATATATATATATATATATATATATAGACACACACACACACACACACACACACACACACACAATACAACTTAAAACATACTTTTCAATGAAGTTTTTCAGAAACAATATTTTTTTTCTTGGACAGAAGCCGAAGATTACAACAATCTTGCGTGTATATATATAAACAGATAAGGCTAGGCAAAGGACACCATGTAAACAGGTTTAGAAGGCAATGTGATCACAATGTGTTACTGTAACTGTCTGGCACCGTTACAGCATATCAAAGCCCATATTTCTGAATTAATCTTTCTTCAAAGGGTTCAGCATTCTGGCAATAGCAATTAGCATCATTAAAACAAATGCAAAGTAATAATTAGTTCATCTGAAATTCAGAGACAGGCTTAGTGAAAGCATAACACAACAGAACTGTTATCTACTGATGGTAATCCTACCTCTATAGGAATTTATCATAACATCATTAATAATTAAAAAAGTATATAATCACTATACACAATAAACACACACGTAGATTAGATACCTTTCTGTGACTATGGACCCATGTAACAGACAATAAAGGCAATAAATCATGTACAGTAATAGCACAATAAAACCACACTTCGATTAGATACAGTTCTGTGAATATGGATCCATGTAACTTAGAAATGCAATACATCACGTACAGTACATCATCATTTTAAGGTGTGCTTTATGGCAGTAAAAAGGTGACATATCATTATCTGTGCAGAAGCCTGAAAACCCCTTATTAAAAAGCATCAAACCAACATTAAAAATAATTGAAAATAAAAAGTTACCCGACTTCTCCGAGTCTGGGGAAGCCCCAATGCCGAACCGCTGTCTACATCGCCCATAAGGAAATCAGACACTCTGAAAGGCACAATACAAGAGGCATGATATTACTGCAGAGGCTAGACTGCCTGTGTGAACACTGACATTACTGCACAGGCTAGACTGCCTGTGTGAACACTGACATTACTGCAGAGGCTAGACTGCCTGTGTGAACACTGACATTACTGCACAGGCTAGACTGCCTGTGTGAACACTGACATTACTGCACAGGCTAGACTGCCTGTGTGAACACTGACATTACTGCAGAGGCTAGACTGCCTGTGTGAACACTGACATTACTGCAGAGGCTAGACTGCCTGTGTGAACATTGACATTACTGCAGAGGCTAGACTGCCTGTGTGAACACTGACATTACTGCACAGGCTAGACTGCCTGTGTGAACACTGACATTACTGCACAGGCTAGACTGCCTGTGTGAACACTGACATTACTGCAGAGGCTAGACTGCCTGTGTGAACATTGACATTACTGCAGAGGCTAGACTGCCTGTGTGAACACTGACATTACTGCACAGGCTAGACTGCCTGTGTGAACATTGACATTACTGCACAGGCTAGACTGCCTGTGTGAACATCAGCAGAGATGATGTAATTATGATGAATGTTAAAGCACACCCTCATTTTCCCCATTCTCAAAACATACAGTTGCAGCATGGATCACTCCACTGGATCTACTGTTCTGGATTCCCCACAAAGACCATAAAAGAGTCTTGGTTATACTTGTTCTGGTTCATATCGAAGGCATGTTTCCATTGACTCATTGACAGGGGTGGGATCTGGTACAATGCAGGGCACTACACATTTAAAAAGGTTTAGACTATCTATTCCTTTAAACATGCAGAGAAACTTTTCTGCCAAAGCTTATAAATAGTGTTTAAAAAGTTATGATTACCGTTATACAGATTTACCTGAAATGTAAACTATTATTCGTTTTTTTTTGTTTGTTTTGTTTTTGTTTTAACAATTCAGAAAAAAATACTTTCATGCAGTTTTCACTTTATAATACTGTACAATGTTATTGCACCACCTTTGTAATAGGATTTCACAGCTACAGTATGAATATTGACTGATGTGTACTTAGAATGCTGCAGTATACAGAAACTCTATGAAACTATATGAAGATTCAGGTAGAGCATGAATGTCAAGGTTATTGAAGTTCATTTCAGGAGGATATTTTGCTTGCTTATTTGCTTTGTATTGTATCTTAAGAAAACAATAGCATTTCTCATTGATTAAAAGCAGTATTCTAGTTTTAACTGTTATACTGTACTGATGTTTTAAAACGATGGAGTTCACACATCCAGTGCCCTATACAGTAGTAGTAGTATTCAGAGTTGTACAAACAGAGAATGACAGAGAAATGTATTAAAAATAAATGGAAGTAACCTCCAATATTTAAAGCTGTACTTACACATTGCCAAAGGTAAAAGCCAATGTGTCAATGGATGAAAATATTTCTCGTTTGTTGTCTTCATTCACTTCCTTGAAATTAACACCTGTAACAGAGAGATAAATCACATGAGACTGAGAGAACCAACACAGTTTTACTTTCAAACAAAATAACACACTCATAGCCACATCACTTTGGGTTGTAAAAATTCTTATAAACAAAACCAGCTAACGTGACACAAAAACATCACCAGCATATACTGAATACAGTTCGATTGAATACCAGTCAAGAGGTGTAATCATGTTATTAACAAGTCTGCTTCAGGTTTTACAATCACTACTATCAGCTGTTTATTACAGGATATGAACACTCCACTGTTTTACAAACCTGAAGAATGCAGTGAGTAGCACAGATCACTATTAATATCAACACATGTGTGCAAAGAACTTAACATACTGGTGGAAATGTTAGCAAAACCATAATGAGCAAAGATTTGTTAATGGCGTCACTTTTCATCTCCGGCTGTAATCTGTAAAGTGTCAATTTCCTGTAAAGCGTCAATTTCCTGCCGAGTGCCTAAACACTATTGAGTAAAAAAAAGTAACGTAAAGAAATCCGCTATAATCAAATGCTCGTTGATAAACATCCTTGTTAGAAGAAAAAAAACTAATGAGTGAAAACAAAACACATGCAATTGAAATGTTTCAATCAGAAGAAGCAGCATCAGACAGGAAGACACTTGAAACAACCTCAGTGCTAAAGTGTGTGTCCTCATTCTTTTCCTTTCTGAAAACAAAGGGAGTGCTTTTTTGTGCAGACCAAAAAAACGTATGTGAAGTTTTTCTAGTGAAACAAAGCTTCTCTTTGTCAGCAAAATGTAGGATATAAAAAGTAAAATAAGCTACCTAAATATGGTAACTTTATGATTAGTCATGTGTATACAGAAAACATTTGAAGTCTGTGTTTCACTTTTATACCTACAGTAAATATACATAGAGTAGCAGCTGTTACGCCTTTTGGTTGTTCATACAGTAAATTAATGTTGCTTTTATAGCTGAGATTTCTTGATTTGTGAGTATTGTCCTATTTTCTATTTAAAAAAAAACAGAAAAAGGAAATGTTCAGGAAACAAAAAAGAAAACTTATGATAAATTAAAACCACACACTTTAAAAACCACAAAGGAGAGACAGAAATAATAATAATTATGATTAAGTCCGAAATTGAGAATGAATCCTTTAAGTCAAAAGGAGCAAATACACAGTTTAGCTATTCATTTCCTTTGAGTCCAACGCTTACTGAGGCAGAGGAAGCCAGTTTTTTTTTCTTCAAAACCACATTCCAAGCAGCTGCGATGATGTTAACCCCTTTTTTTAAATAGAAGTCTGCATAATCAAATTTCACAAATACATTTCTTTTCAGGAAATACTTTACTGAACAGGCACGTACACCCATAGAGCTCTCCAAAGAGCTTTACAATACCTTATCATACAGCCATAAAAATCTACTTAACCAATTGCTTCCTGTCAATGTATTACACTGTCACAGGAAACGCTAGTTCACCGCTTGCAGTCTAAAAGTCAAACTAACATTAACACCTAGGGAGAAGAAACTGCCGCACTTACCAACTGTGCAACATGGTCCGCAAGTCCGTTAACCATAAGCACTTGTAAGCAGGCCATACTGTTAACTGAAGTAGATTTAGTGTGTTTGAATGTATGTTTATGGCGCTCGCAAGATCGTTTTTTTCATCTTGACTTCACTTTTCCTGTTGCAGGAAGGCTTGCTCTAAAAACATCTTGTGCTAGGCTCTTTGAAGTCCTCAAAAAAAATGTACAGAAAAAAATAGGTTTCCTGCAGATTTTAGCTTGCTGTACATTTCCAACTCAAAGTTACAAAATCCTCCAAGTTAAAATCAGAAAGCCTTTATTTTTATTGAATGTACTGCATCGGACGGCCTCCGCTCCTTTTGAATGACTGCAGCCGAGTGCTGCTGCTGCTGCTGTGACGTCTTCCCCAGGACATCCTGAGGTTCACATCTTGTCTACACACAACAATACTCTGCTCAAACTCTGCACGTCCAAATATGGCAACTGCATCATCAACATACAATCGCAGTTTTTACATAAGGTTTTTTTTTTAATAACCCAGCAGGAATGACTACAAATTGCTTTAAAAAATGCTCTTGTCTGCCCAAATAAACAGCTTACTAATTTACATCTCTGCTTGTAGGTGTTCAGTTTAATACATCACATTGTATTTTAAAGAAATAAAAACAGCATGACAGATTACCTAAAGAAAATAAAAAAACACCAAACTGGAAAAATGTCTGTAAATGCAACAGCTGCTTGATGAGTCCAAGCCATCATAAGGAGCTCAAAAACATAAAAATAGACCCCTCATTGAGTAGTGATGTTGCCTAAAGTTGAAACAGCGGGCAGATTAAATCATGAATTGTTTAAGAACAAAATTGTAAGTCTGAATCAAATATAAATTAATTAGGGCTGTCAATTAATCACAGTCAACTTTTGCAATTAACACATACATTTTTTTGGAGATGCTTTTTTTAATGCATGTTAACTCGCCATCCTTCCTTGTTAGCATATCATAATTCATGCAGTACCATTTTAATGCAGGCCAGGACTGAATCAGTGCAGTCATCGTTTGAATATAAAATTAGACACGGAACCACATTATTTAGCAAAGCACTCAAACTGAAGGACTTGTTAAAGGGAAGTAAATAAAAATGTACTTGTATCTGCTGTCTAAGTGAGTTCCAGTATCATAGAAGTGCATCTAGTCTGCTGTACCACCTGCATGCTAAACATGCTTTCACTTCTCAAAATACACTTTCTAGTAGTTTTCCTGCTACAAACAACAATATAACATCAAATGAAACCCGTCAGCTAACAGAGTACTCTTTTAGAAATTCAAGATCGCTGCAAACCCAAGAATCAATCAAGCTATCGATTGCAGACCCGTTAACATTGTAGCTTTGTTTTATTTCAATAACCACATTTATTTTTAAACAATATTATTTACAATTATGGAGGATATAACCGTTACTCAGTGAATGTTTTGTTTTATTAAGGCAATTTCAAGTTATTAATAAAAGAGAATTATAATAATAATAATAATAATAATAATAATAATAATAATAATAATAATAATAATAATAACAGTAATGAAAAACATGTTTATGAGTAAAGGAAACTGATAATTGTAAATGCAGTAAGGTGAGTAATAAACTGACTCCATTGTGATTTAGCAGTTGGTTCAAACAATTTAACAACAACGCTGGATTGTAAATAAATATAAAACTATAAAGAAAATAAAAAAAAAACAAGGGTTTTATGTTGGGTTGTTTTTTGGATAATAATAATAATAATAATAATAATAATAATAATAATAATAATAATATCATCAGTAATAAAACAAACGAATGACAGATTGATGCAGTAATTGTATCAATTAAATATGCGATTAAAACCAAGATTAACTGAGATACATTTTTTTAAATCTCAAGATTAATTGTGATAATTGTTTTTAATAGCTTGACAGCCGTAAAATTAATATTATAATGTAGCCCAGGACCCAAGTGCCACATTTCACAAAACGGTCAATTTGAAGAAAAGAAGAAAAAAAAAGGCTAATGGAGAATGCATTTTATTGCACAAACAAATGCCGGCAAATTTCAGCTTTTGCAATAACTGTAATGGCCCTGACAATGTTCTGTTAATATGCACTCAACATGCAACTGCAGTCACATAACTGGCTGTGTGGTTTAAACTCGTGGGTTGAGAACCACTAGCCTACTGCAGCAGACAAATCTCTTTACGTGCATGAATGTAAAATGGCTACAGGCCATTACTGTATAGGGGATTATTCTAGTGTACAGTGTAATGCACCAGTTGCCTTTCAAAGCATTATCAATACTGTAACTAACATACTCACAGCTGCTTATCCGTGAATCTTTTTTCTTGCTGCAAAAAGAAACCACTACATTTATGCATCTTATTGCGTTCTGAAAATTAAACTAGCTTTTACCCAATTAAATTAGAAAGATTAAGTTCAGATGATCTTTACTCCACCAAAAACAAGTAGATCATATGCAGCCTTGACATCTCCTAGCAAGACCAATTAAAAAATGTGTTCCTAAGGTGAGTTCATTAACTCGAATAAGTCTGCAGCCAGGATCACGGTGTTCTTTCCTCAGCACATGAGCTGCTCTAGAATATATCTCATATCTTCATGCTGCAAATTCAAAGTTTTGTTGTTAGTTTTGCATGATGTTTGTTTGCTGCCCTGCAAATCCAGGAATACTGAAAGAAGATTATCCAACCTCTATCTATAAACAGTGAAGTGTCTGCAAGCTTTCTCAAGGAAAGCACCTACCAATGCCCATCCTTGAGCAAGTGACATGTGTCACCAATGCACTGTACTGAACTGTACTGCACGTTGTAGAAGAGATGAGCAAGCATTAGACCCCTTGTGAAATGGATCAAGCATTACTGCATTAACACTGTCAAGCCTTGATCTCATTGTCTGTAGACAGGTGCTGTTCACCGCTACCCTGGCAATATATTAAAAAAAAACAGCTTCATTTAATACTCATTTTATGAGCAGTCTGAAGAATCACATGCACAATTAGTAAACAGAACACACAATGAGATCCCAAATATCACATTCAATTTGACTAGTTAAAGTTGATTCCTGTATTGCAAAAATATTTCAGCCTTCAAAAGTGTCATAAGTAGTTTACTTTAAATAAAATAGTCACAGGACTCCTACACAGTGCTGAAAACCATAATATCTGTAGCTGGCCTTGAATGTCTGTTAATTAGTTAGGACTTGATAATCAGCAATTCAAGGCCAGTTATGGATATCATTGATTAATTGCAGGTACTGTATGTCCAACTGTAATTTAGATTGAACCCGGGTGTTCCAATTATAATTAAAACCATTAAAAAAGAACACCCCAATCGTATCTATTTTATTAACAGTACAATGAATTTTATATAAATGAACATTAATGTAAAATGCAATACAAGTTATAATGAAGTTAGAGGAATGCAAAAGTCTGTGAATTTAATGAATAAACAGGAGGCCAGGCACTGGTATATAACTGTTGCCAAAATGTATTGCTCAATCCCACTAGCCTGGAATGTAAACTGCTCTGGGTTAAGGTACACTTTCAAATTCCTGCACCGAGGCTAAGCAAATTACCTTGCTCCGGAGATCAGATTTCTAACACATGGCAAAACAACTTGCAAGTCTTAATGCATATCTAATGTCACATATTGGTGCACCTAGCATAACCTTCAACAGCCCCTTGGAGAATGTAATGTCCTTCCTTAAGGGACTTCCCAGCCACAACTTGCATCACCCACATGCAACTTCTATATTTTTGCAAAGAATATAGCCTCTTAATATAGTCTTGTACACAGAAACTGGGGGAGTTATTTGTAGAAAAACATTGTTAAAAAAAAGGAGAAGCAGCAGCACAAATAGAACAATGTACTGAAAATAGCAGAATCTGTAGCAGTCTGTATTGGGAAAAATCCAGCCAAGCTGCTCTCGCTATGGCTCATTCTGTGGTTTACTCTATCACGCTGACAGGAAACATTTGTTTTTACCTTCCTTTATCAGCAGTTATTGCTTAACCTATACTGTAACATCCTGTGAAAACACAGAGGAGAGAAGCTGTAGTTTTCGAATCAGTATTGTCTTATGATCTGTGGGATAACGAGCTGTGAACTGAAGAGAGCGGATTTACAGGAAAACATTAAAAATGCATTTTTATTAACGGAGAGATCATCTGTTGTTCCCTGTCTAGGTTTTATACTTACCATAATGTAGTAACCCAATACCTTTCCAAAAGATACAATGTGATGTCAAAACAATACCAGTCAAATAGAGTATAATAAAATGTTAGTGGCATTTGGGTATACTGATTCCAGTCTATCATGTGAAGTAGCGGGCAGCAGTGTGGAGTAGTGGTTAGGGCTCTGGACTCTTGACTGGAGGGTCGTGGGTTCAATCCCAGGTGGGGGACACTGTTGCTGTACCCTTGAGCAAGGTACTTTACCTAGATTGCTCCAGTAAAAACCCAACTGTATGTAAAAATAATGTGTAAAAAAAATAATGTAATTGTATGTAAAAATAATGTGATATCTTGTAACAATTGTACGTCGCCCTGGATAAGGGTGTCTGCTAAGAAATAAATAACAATATGACATGGTTTATTTAGCTTTCCAGAAAGTAATATTTTTCCCAAAACTGCATTTTTAGTGTACAGTAGTTATCCAGTCCGCTATGTTGAGTTGAAGTCTCTCTAACTTACCTCGGGCAACCCCAACTAAAATGTAAGGCTTTAATATAATTATTTTATTTTATATTCAAAATTCTATTCTTTTTTTTTTAAAGAGTAATTAAAATGAGTTATTGGGTCGTATTCTTCCACACCTCTCGATTGTTGAAAGACAGGTTTTGAGAGCGTTTACAATGGTTACAATGGTTACCTCTCCTGTCAGTATGAGCCCTGGGAATATATGGCATTTAGGAGAAGTGCTATCTGTGCAGCCATTGGATATGAAGAGATCAGGAGGAAACTGACAGTGAGGGTGTAATTAAAAGTCTGCTGGACAGCTTATGGGAAAACAGAACCAAATCTATGGTACAGTACGTAGCAGTAACTGTAAGACCTACCAGTAGTAACCAAACCAACAGTTGGCACTCAAGCAGTTAAAACATGCACAGTAAGAAATTATCTGACAGACAGAATAATACAGCCTAACATTTCAATATTTAAAAAATGTTTTTTGTTAAAAATACTTTTGCATTTACTGTAAGCAAAATATCAGGTTTGAGGGTTCACTACTGAGGATGCTGGCAAATGTTCTGAAATTGACCCTGAACAACGAATGGCCATGACCGGTTAAAAATCCAGGAATTTTCCAGGTTTCCAAGCACCCATATTAACCCTGATTTTCATATTTAAAAACTGTAGGCATCAAGTAATTTTCCAGATAGTATATCCAGCCAATAGCTAGAAATTCCTTGACAATAAATCCTGTATGAAAGTCCTAAGTATGACTTTTTTTGAGCAGCACTCATTCAAGAATAAGCTCTTTCTAGCAAAACAGTGATCATGAAATGATAATGAACACTAGAAACCAGAATACAGTACTATAAAACACATATGTTGTTTAAAAAGAAAGCAGGCTCTAAAATGTATAGTAACTTTTGACTCAAGAGAAGGAAATAAAGAAGTAAACAATACACAAAGCTAATATTGTGGTACATTCTCTCACCTTTCACTTTGGCAATGACGGTTCCGGCTGCCCCAAGAATGTCTACCGAGTTGAGCGTCTGGTGTTTGCTGATGACGGCCTTCAGGACTCGGAGCAGATCACCGAGCCTCTCATGAACCACTTGATGTAAACAGTCTTGATTTTCTAAAAATGACAAAACCACTTAGAGCCCTTCTCTGTCACATGTGCAGAAACAGTTCTCCTTTACAAGAAGCAGAAATGAAATGACGAAGCACAGTGGATTCTGAACTACCGTGGTTTCTTTGTTTTCTGCAACTACTGAAAAAAAACTTAATCTATGCATGCAAGCAAGCCATTCTATTTAGGTACTGTGCTATATAATCGGGTGGATTTGTACAATATGCATATCAAAACTAGACTCCATTACAATAAACCAAGGCTAGTACAGTAAATCATCTTCCCACATAATAAATCACATAAAAGGTCATCTCCCCACCTCCCCAAACAGAATTTTATAGGAGTTTGAGTAACTCATGTTTAGTATTTGTAACAAATTTTAGTGATAACTTTTAAAAAATGGCCAAAAATGAATAACGATTTCATATGGAATAGCACCACAAATATAGTGGAGGTGGAAGTACCTTGATGACTTAATCAGTACAAAGTTGGCACAGACATATACCTCCCAACCCCCATGTCCACAAAAATGATTTACTTCTTTGTTTGCTAGTCTGTTTTTCAGCAATTGAAAACAGCAGTTGCAAGGTAGAGCACCACAAGCCTGCTCCCACTGGTTTCAAAGCTTCATTTGTGCTGACGGTCTGCACAGGATTATAGTGCTCATGGAAAAGGGGATCAGGGAGATTTTAGCAGTCTCATGTTTTTTGGCCTTTTTTCATTAAAGGACAAAAATGGCCTGTAGTGGAACTAATGCTGTTAGGGAAATAGCTACCATGACAATGACAGCTGCACTTTGTTCAGGAAATCCAGTCGTTTCTGTGCAGATTTGTTACATGCCGGTACTTGTGTGCAAATCGAAATACTAGGGGGTTAGGAAATTGCTGTAATGCAGCAAGAGAGCGATAAACCTTGAGTAAAAGCAACACTGTCAGCACCCTGCAAAAACATTGTCTCCAGAAAACATCCACATCTTTCACCCCACTGCAATCAAATATCAACGAGTGTGCTGTCCACCACGTAACTGAGAAAGAGTTTCTGCAGCAGTATCTGGTACACTGTATGCGCTTGGTGATGTTATTTATTTATTTTTTATGCTTTTTACCTTGCCGATTAATATTCCTACCCCTATACCTTAATATGTCTTCAAAGAAATGCCACTGACCCAACGCTTATTTGAGGTACTGCAACATATTCTAGCAGAGGATGTTCAGACCTGGTCAGGTTTACTTTGAGTCCCTTATTTATCTATACACATATATGTTTTTTCTATATTATTTTATATATATATATATATATATATATATATATATATATATATATATATATATATATATATATCTGAACCAAACTACATTTGTATGTACACTGCTATTCAAAGTGCCCAAACTTGTTTTATGTATTGGTTTGTTCTTTTTGATACTGTTAAAATATAACGCTTTCTGTCCTTTGCTCTGAGAATACAAAACTGTTTGTTTTCTGCTACAAAACAGCCAGTACACCCCAGACGATAAGTCATGCACTACAAGGAATGCTGTCTGGATGTGTTTGGTATACAAATGAAGTTATTGTATTCACATTTCTAAGATGTAACAGGATCGCCTTCAACTCAAATGTCCTATATAGTATACTGTAGAAATCACTTTGATGTACTGTGTATCATGTAATTCTTGAATGGGAAAAAACATGTACTTAAAAATGTATTAACATTTGAAAATCTGAATCAAGTTTGGAATACACTCTCTTAGAAATTGCTCACTAAACTTCATCAAAGCTGGCAAAACACTTACGGGTAATGCAGAATTTTTAAGAAACTAGTCTCGTTTCCCAGGTTTCCAGTATAGAACAAAAAGCTTAAACACTTAATTTTCCTTTTACCTTAAAATTATTGTGTCTCTCTTTTTACCAATCAAAATTACACAAAGAGTGCTAAACAGCTTTGCCAAAAAAAAAAGAAACCTGCATCATTTGAATAGCATGATGTATTCTCACCAGTCAATGGAGTAATCTGCCTTTTGCGCCATCCAGTCACGGTGAAATCTGGACCACTCAGAGAGCTTATTGAATACGTAAATGACTTTGGAACAGCAAGGATTCACACTTTCTATAAGACACTCAGAAATGAGCACAAAAAAACACAGTATTTAAGCTAAACTGCCAGTATATTATCGTAATTTAATTTACAGAAACATTCTTTAAAATTTTAAAGTATGCGGCTTCTGTAATCAGTAAGAATGATATCATAGCCCAGTTTTCACTTTTCATGTGCCCTCTTTGCAATGGGACCAGAGTGCAGATGTCAGCACATTAACATCTACCCAGCAGTCTTTGCCAGACTCACAACAGGAACTCTGGAGTCATTCGCCACACTATGGCAACTGTCTTCATCTGTCTTCGTCAAATGTTAACAAAATCCACTTCCGGCACAGTTACCTGTTGTTTTCTCATTAAAAATACTTTTGTTATGGAGTTCTTAGAAAAAATAGCAGCATACAGTAGCTTAAAAGATCTGCAATTCACCCTAAATGAGTAATACTGTATGATACTGTATAATCCTGCCTGTGACAGCTGTAGGGCTACAGTACTTCCCGTCAAGGCACTTCACTTGAGCTTGTTAAAACAAAGCTTTGTTTTGTCAGGTCTCCCTTTGTTTGAGATAAAGACAAATACTACAGCATACTCTTATTATAAAACAGGAAACACGATTTTATGGGTTTTTTATTATTATTTTGTTTACAATTTACTAAGCAGACTAACTAAATTAGAACAAATCTAAATCAATACTAATAAATACTAGACTAATACCGAGACAGTCCTAATACGTTTATATGTGAGGGCATACTCAAGACTGTAGTGTTGTCACCTATAGTAAGTTATCTTACTGAACCTTTGTCTCCGGGTTTTGACATCAATGCATGTTATCAGTCCTAAAACAGTGCTACAGTACATCGAGGCAGTAGGCTACATGTTCGGCAGATGGTATAAAATGTCAGCATTTAATCTGTTTTATTGGAGTTTATTGAGTATATATGTACTGTAAGAAACAATAGTATATACTGTGAAACTATGAAAAGGGGGCAGTTTGATACTGCCTTCTACAACACTGGCTGGGTAAAGCAGGGGTTGCTGGTTTCTTGGCAGCTGCATGAATGGTGTGACCCTCTGAGAGAGCCACTTTCTGAATGTCTGCTGTACATGTCCCTGATGGAGGAGCTCATTCACTGGGATACAGCTGCACAGCCCCAGTGAGCCACTCTTTCCAAAGCCTGACCTCAAAAACACTCAAGCACATGGACAGTATGACAAAACAAGCAAAATCACAAACAGATGGACACAAATAAAATACAGTACGGGTTTACAGAGACAAGAAAATACTTACATTGCTCCAAGTCATTAACTGATTTTGCGAATCCACCCTAAGCTCATTAATTTCCACAAGGTTATGTTTTACAAAACGTTATTGTCTTACTAACTATAGCAACCACTGAGGCGTTACCTACTTTAGAATGTGTCCAAGAAATTATCTTCCACACTTCAGTAGATGTATATTCTTTCATCTCTGGATTCATATTTTAATATGGCACCTTAAATTAATTCATCGTGAATAAGTCAAACGATTATTTATAAAACATGTATAAAGCCAACTCAATGAAATCACAGCATGCCAAGGTGAACTGAATAAATGGCTACATTTTGTGTGATTCTTGGATTGCATGGCTCAGTATTAAATCAGCAGCTGCTTTTACATAATAAAGCAATTTATCCAGTCTGAAATAGCATCTTCCTGTGTGTTACTGCAGCTCATCAAGCATCCACGGGTTTTGTATCCAAGCTGTGCAGCTGTTCAGCTTTAATTAACCCCCGAACTGCACGGTTCTTGAAAACAAGAGAGGTGGACCACGGCAGGGTGAAACACCTACTGCACCAGCCAATAAAGAATCTTCAAATGCAGCAGCTCTTTAAAATGTACTTAAAAGAAAAGACATAGCACCTCAATAAGGCCTTAGAATCAATAAAGGTTATGTAACCCTTGGAGATTTAGAGTGGTAGATTTAAGGAGAAGTAATTTACCTGTAAAACTGATCAATATATTTCTTCAGGCGTCTTCCTACCTGTCTCATAAAAATTAAAATGGTGAGATCATGAATGCAGACTCATAAACAAATTAGCAAGCTATAAACTGCTTTTGGATCCCAGCAGGGCACACTGCATAATCAGCCAGCTATAAGATCATCACTTAACCTCGTGGCTCCTTTCATAGGCACATACAATAGGCCAGGCCCCACTTCCATGTGAAAAAGCAACAGGAATTACTAAGTAAAACACACTTCATTCGAGGGACAAGAATGGCTATTTGACTAAGAAACCTTGTCTTTGTCCAAAAAGGCCATTTGCAAACAGTGGCCTGTCATCTCCTCGACCTGAGAAATTGGGCATTAATAGGACTATAAACTGAGTTCTCACAAAGTGCAGACTTTCAAATAGGAGAGATAAAAAAAAAACTGCCTGGCTTTTGAGTGGAGGATGGCATTCTGAATCCCACTGACGAGCAGCTCAATGTAAAATCCCAGCCTTTTACTTTGTGTACTCCTCTAGTTTTTGTATTCCCACTGCCATTCAGTGGAAAGCCTTAGAAATCTGAAAACAACCCACTTCCATGTGTGAAAAATTAGCTGTCCTGAACAGCCACCGTGCCTCGGGTCTGTCTCGCAGATAAAAAAGCATAAGCACTGCCTTTCCCAATGCCTCATTTTTAGTTAGTTTTTGTCATGGAAACCCTGCATTCCTGCAAACTGTGTCCATCTTTAGAACCACATGTTGAAGTTCCATTCACGTTCCCCAACCATTGTAATCAATCCTCTCTTCAGACAAAGACACTCTCAAATCATCTCCACAGCTTTTGAGAGATTCTTAGTCTACTAATTAGAATACTTTTAGTAAAGGGACTGCTGTACAGTAAATGGTGGGGTGGGATACATGCACAAACAAGCCTGTCAGCTCATGGGACATGAGATAATACCCTGCAGGTCATAAATTAAATGAGAGGGATGTCCCGCAATGTTATACTTCATGATGTATTAAAGTACATCTAGAAAGGGTCTCTTCTATTTTGATACAGTTCAACCCGAATAGTACCAACAATGCTTCCACCTGGTGTGTAACAGAATTCCCAACCGACTACTTTTTTAATTTACTTTCACTCTGTGTCGCTTCACTGTCAGTTCTTTACAAGCCTGCACAGCTTTCTTCACCTGGCTCCTGGGCACCCAAGGAGGTGTTTTTTTCAAGCTGCACACTTGCTGCTGTTTAGATTGCCAGACCAGCAGCAGCCACTTCACGCCAGCCTACAATACACATCTGAAGAATGTGTGACCTACTGTACTGTACATTACATGACCAATGAGTCAAGATTCTGTGCTATGTAAAGTGTGAAAATGTTTAAATATTTGGGAGAAAAAATGGTGATGAGAAAACCCCAGGGAGATAACATTAACTGTATGAAATATGTCCCCATGGTCATGCACCATTTACAGTATAGTATGGGGTTTAACTTACCATGCTGTTCTTAGTTATTGAATCCTGCTAGTCAGATAAATTTTCTTCCAGGTCATGTTTGTGACCTACATATTTTAAAAACCCAGATTGTGGTATAAAATGACAGTTGTCCCATATGTTTTACTATATATATATAAAATAGATGGGCTTCAGTGAATTACAGGAAAATAATTTCATCTAGGGTTTCTGTGACGTCATAAATTACGAGACCGAAGGTTTAGTAATTTATAAAAACAGTCACAGAAATCCGAGATTGGAATTGTTAATTTGTTTCTACTGAAGTGTACATTGCCCCTTCAAATTAGGATTATGAATTTAGTTGACATCTCCTTACAGCAAAGTAATCTCAATAAATAACATGCTAAATTCATCTTCTGTTGGTTACATTCCATTCTGTGTGATCCTAGCTATGTTCGATCATGCATTTTAATCTTGGGAGGAATACATTATCTGGGCTCTAACACATGTGATAACACAACACATCAGTTTGTGAGCTTGACTGTCGGGCTGAAGTGATCTTCTACAGCACTGTACAGTACATACTACACAGCAAAATGTACTGCTCTTGACTTAAGAAGAAATACATTGCGACAATTTAATTACAAAAAAAAAAGCACAACGATGTTATTGCTCATTGTACTATATAGCCTACTGTACCTGTCAAATCTTCAGATATAAAACAGAAGTAAATTAGCTTAAAACACCTGTGTACTTTAGTGGTACACTAGCCTACAGTATATGTTTCTTTAAGAGCAAAATAACAGTTAGAGTAAGTAACACAAAACTTTAAAACAATGACTGCATCCATGTATTTTATTTTCTAACCAACTAAGATTTTGGTTGTAAGGTTTTATGGCTCAACAGAAACTTCATGGAAAAGGCATTCAGGAAAATATAAATCCATGCCATTCAATCACCAAGTCATAATAACAAAGGATCCCCATTCTGTTTATTGCGTAAATTTGTATTCTCCCCATCCCCAAATCCCTTTTCACTCCAGATAAAAATGTACTGAACTGTGCTCTTCCGGTAGTCTGTATGGCAATGCAACAATACAGTCAGTAGAAAGTAGTAATAACAGCAACAAATAAAATAAACTTGTCATTCCAGCAAAATGTAGGCTAATCATTGTGTGACTAATTTTATCCTTCTGCTCTGAGATTTGGGAATTCCCGACTGCAGACCATGCAACCAAAGGAAATGCAAAGCACAATTCAAAGTATCACTGCTCCTTTAGAATTCCCTCCCATTCTCTCCAGCACATTTCTCTACCCACCCACAGTTGGATAAGAATGCAGGATGAAATTCAGAATCTTTTTCTTTCCCTGTGGGATGCCTGTAGAAATTATGCGACACCATACACACTGAAAGCAATGTCGATTTTGTAAGGATTATCCTTACAACAAACATTACAGTTAGGGCTCATCGTTTTCGGTTTTTAGTTTTGATCACGTGGTGTGCCTTTTTTTAAGCTGACTCCATTCAATTAAACTCTTGGCAAAGTTGATTGTGAAACAAGTTCACTAAGTTTTTTCTCCCGTAACTTCACTTAGACTATAATTCTGTTTCATTGATATGTGAAAAAAACGGCAGCTCCTTATTTTTACAAGCCGAACACAAACAGAGAGTGAAACTTAAAGCTGAGACGATGCATCGATTTATGCAAATTTGGAATCTGCAATTATTTTTTGCATTAAGCGCAGAGCTTCTCTGCTCCCCTCAGGTCTGACTCACTGAATCTGCATGTGATTGAGCTCACCTTCTCCCCTCTTGCCCCGCCCCCTGTGAGTGTTTACTGGTGGGATTGGATCTGTGCAGGAGTCTTCAAAGTAACAGAGCAAGTTAAAAGTGTTGTGCTAGAATTACAAATACTGTATCGATCCAGCTACAATGCCTTTTGATGTTTGGCAATTATTTTCTAAAGCAAGACGGAAAGAAAAGTAAAGAAAGTAATGTTTGGGATACTCTGGTAACTAATTTGCGTGACCATTTATTGAGATGTAGAGGTCGCGCTAGCCTTTAAAAATGTGCATTTGAGGGGGGCTCCCGAGTGGCGCATCCAGTAAAAGCACTTGTGTGGAGTGCAGGATGCGCCCTATAGTCTGGACGTCGCGAGTTTGAGTCCAGGCTATTCCTTTGCCGACTGAGGACGGGAGCTCCCAGGGGGCGGCGCTCAATAGGCCGAACGTCGCCCGTGGGGAGGGAGGGTTAGGTCGGCCTGGGTGTCCTCGGCTCACCGCGCACCAGCGACCCCTGTAGTCTGGCCGGGCGCCTGCGGGCTTGCCTGTAAGCTGCCCGAGAGCTGCGTTGTCCTCCGACGCTGTAGCTCTTGGGAGGCTGCATGGTGAGTCCGCAGTGTGAAAAAAAGCGGTCGGCTGACGGCACACGCTTCAGAGGACAGTGTGTGTTTGTCTTCGCCCTCCCGAGTCAGCGCAGGGGTGGTAGCGGTGAGCTGAGCTTAATAAAATAATTGGCCATTCCAAATTGGGAGAAAATAATAAAAATAATTGGCAACGACTAAATTTATAGAAAAAATAAATAAAATGTGCATTTGTAAAAAACATACCATCTCAAAATCTGCGTTTTCAACTGTAACATCTGCGTTTTTACATATTACATCAACATAGTTATATTATTTCCCAGTGTAACTATTTCAGATTAACGAAGTTAACATGCAAAACAGTACACAGTATAAATAATGGTAGTAGAAATAGACAAAGACAAGCTTACCATGAAACGTTTTCTTGTGAAAATCCCCAGTTCACAACGTAAAAATCAGTGTTGTAGAACATGTACCAATGTCTCTGCGGGTAGCTGTCAACGTCACAACTATTTACAGTTTTGCTGTTTAAAGGTTCTTTAAAATTGTCCTTTTAGCAACCAAGTTCAAAATGACTGGTGCTCTTTCCAAATCAAAGTCTTAATAATTCAGGACCTTCCATTGAAATTGTCATGTTTTAGATGATCCTCATGTAAACGAGAGTGTTTGCTGGTCTGCACTGCTCTGACAGCTAAAACCCTGTTCTGCTGGTACACAATATACAGGTATTGTAATTGCAATTGCTGCAAGTTTTGCGAAAGCAGGAAAGATGTCGGAATAGTTCTCAATAAAAACCCTGCAGGCCTCATCCATGATCTTAAAACCATGATTTTTGAGCATGTGTTTTACTTGTCCAAATTCTTGGCTGAAAGTCAACAGGTAAGATGCTCGGGTGCCAGTCATCGCTTAAATTAAAAACAAAATGTTAACACAATCATGTTCCTCAACACAATTCAAATATAAGCCATGGACAACACTCTTGTTACTCAACTGCTGTGGACAGTGATAACTTTTTTTTAATTAGTTTTTTTCCCTTGATTGGTTGTTACTCTGACTTGTTATGGATTTTTTGGGGGATTTTGCTTTGACCCCAAACTGATACAAATTAACACAAATAAATAAATAAATAAATAAATAAATAAATAAATAAATAAATAAAAACAATATTTTTAATTTCTACTTTATATCCGTACACTGATGTAATCATTTTAATATGCATAATTGTTTTTAAAGCGTTACTAACAATGTTACACAGTAATCCACATGTATTACTGTGTTTTCTTAACCTTTCACAACGTTGATGAATCGATGCATCTGCTTTTTTGGAGAATGCTATATCAACAGTGAAAAATTAGGCATCGCTCCAGCCTTAGTGAAGTTAAATTGATTTAATTAAATCATAATTAAGAACAAACTATTATTTGCAAAACAGGTTATAACATTTTTGCAACGAGTCATTAGGATTTTAAATCCGGGAAAAGAAATTTAACTGAACTCACTTTTTGTGTTCGGTTTGAATTAAAAATAAGGAGCTGCCGCCTTTTTTTTTTTTTTTTTTTTTTTTTTTTTACATTATCAATGAAAGAGAATCATAGTCCCAGTCAAATTACTGGAGAAAAAAAACGCAGTTTTTGTGAAATGATTACAAGTTGTGTAATCTAGGGATTCAGTACATTATGCATTACGTTTCTTGAAAACTGAAATCTGTAATTTCTAACACAGAGAAATTCTGTACTGGATTGTTTTCATTTTTCTTTTTCTTCATGAAATCTGCCTTCAGCTCCTGCCTTCACTGTTCATGAATGCATTACGCGACACTGTAACGCTGACACTTAGTAAAAGTTTTTGCATCCAGCCAACCCGGTTTACAGCTCCCGCAATTATTAAGTGATTTAAAGGACTAGCCACTGTGCACTCCCCTGACAGTGTGACCTAATGAATAGCGGTCACAGCCTCTCAAAATAAATAAAATTAACCTCTAAAGCCCTCCCTTAAAAGACGGCAGAAATTGAAAGCTTAACATTTCACACATGTCATTCTTCTGAGGCGTAATCGTCTGTATGGTGCTCTGAAGTTGGTTCTTCCTCTTAGGCCTGATCCAACTCAGTGAATTAAGAAGCCACTTCCCTGTGGCAGCCCACCTAGGCACCAGCGCCGACCCGCAACCAGGCTTAGGAGATTACACGGCACTTGTAAAGAAGTGAACCTTGCCTCATGGACTTCCCCTGAAAAAGCACCCCTGCTGCTTTACCTTTGAAATGCCCTTTCCCATGACCACCAACAAAAGACAATAATTAAACCCTATCCCAATGAAGCCCACCTTCCGTGTAGGCCCAGGTCAAACCCTATGCACCGGCTTCGCATGAGAAAGCTACGGAACAAAACTGACTAATAACAGCTGATGGGAGCTTCCATCTAATATTATACAAGAACCGAAACCTAGAACAAACAAGCAAAAAAAGTTCACTGTAGAAGGCTGTAAAACTCCAAAACAGCACCAGCAGAAAGTTGTTTAAACATACGTACAACTTCACAGAATACCCTTAACACAGCTGCTTTACAGCATTTTCTGACTTCAGAGGGGAAACACAGGACACTTGTACACACACATCTTACAAACATGTCCATTTTTTTCTTTAAGAGATACAGAGGAATTATAAAGCCACCCAGACTACTATGCACAAACAAAACCAAAGGCTATATTGAAAGCGGTGATGAGGAGGGGATGCATCATCAAAATACCATTTAGTAATTTGCATTGCATTTGCATTTCCATGTCCAGCAGTGAAGACCTGAATAGAAAAATAGTACGTCACATGCTTGTATTAGTTTGTTTTGTTTGGCCATAGAGAAGTAACTCTTTATTACAGTACATGTATCAACCTACTTTGAACTCCTTCAAACAAATGAAACTAGAAAGGTCAGGCTCATTTAAAAAAAAAAATGTGAATAATGCAGATTTTATCCGGTCATAAATTACTGCCCATGTAACAATGGGATCAAGGAACACACATGAAATCTTTTGGGCCAGGATAATCCTGAAGAGGCCTACACAGATTGTGAAAAGCAAGCACCCACATGCACTCCATTTCATGCTCACAAATGCATTTTTTCTAGTTTTTTCATGAGACACCCCAGGTCTTCCGTAACCCCCAGGCTCAGACACCCTATAGCCCCAACCACGCTTCACACTCAGTCTGTTCACATTCTTCTTCAAATAAGCGGTTTCTGTATAAGAAGCCACTCGGTTACTACAGGTACCGTAAAAACCGATGTATAAGTCGCATTGGTGTATATGTTGCATCAGTGTATAAGTCACATCGGTGTATAAGTCCGTCCCGTCCCCGTCCCCCCCCTTTTGAGACAACAATTTCAGGAAAAAGCCTATAGGTCACAACGGTGTATAAGTCGCTCCCCCTTTTTAGGACCCCCTAAGAATACCTATAAAATAGACTTATACAAAGGTTTTTACAGTACTTTTCTAAATAAGATATACAGTAATATGCTATAAAAAGCAGTACAGACCCTTTATCAGTGAGTCTAATCAGCAGTCAGTGTTCAACAGAGTTTTCAGATTCCCTTCTAAATAACTCTACACAAACCAGAACATATTTTCTAAATGCATTTGCCCTTATGGAAGGGTGGCTAATGGGCTGTTAAAATTGAGTGATTTAAAAAGCCCTAAACGATTTTTGTATTGATAAATATAATGGCAAAATCTATACAGTGCCCTATTCTAGCCTTGAAACTCACTGTGGCAGTTTTTTAGTCAAACAGACAGCAATGCTTTTCGAAAGACTTATTTAATTTCACACCATTAAATTACTAGTTTCACCTGTTACTGTAAATTCTCACGGAATGGACTGACAATTTAATTGAATGAATAATATTGTTGTAGGGGTCATAATTAGCAAAGACTGTTAAAGTATCCCACAGACACGTACAGTACACCACACAATTTTTCCAACAAGGTCCTGCCTGTCATCTCGGAATGCACTGTATGGCCTACATTAAATCCATTGCTTGTGATCAATTGTCATTGTTACTGTGATTCTAATCATATAAATGCAGAATTCTCTCAGTTTGAATATGAAAACAATAAGACCATCTCATGCATATCAACAATATAATATAAATAGTGCCATCAATTACTGTAACATTCACATCCACCTGCTCCGCCCACACACACTCAGATCATGCCCCAGAAATTATGACCCTTCTTACTGAAAATGGAAAGCTTGGACATGAGATATGTGTGCAAATACATATTACAAATTTTCATTTTACAAACTTTTTTGCTGCGAGTGGAGCTGCGGCTTTCTCTGGGAGACGAGACGTTTTAGCTTCACTTTAACCCCGCTCCGGCAGCCGAACCTGGGGTGAGCCCATTCCCTCTTCCCCTCTACCGACCCGATCTCCTTCTAGCACTTGGTTTGCTTGTCTGTCGCTTCGAACTGAACTCCCGACCGCCGTTTAGCCAGCCTATTTATAGTTTAAAAACTGCTAATTAAAATGATCCACGAATGAGAATGTTACTTTTTTTTTTTGTAAAAAATAGTGTTGATTACATGGTGCTTTATGCATGGTTAATTCACAGAAAGTTAAATTTTTGCTTCACTATATGTGCATTATAGAGAGGGAGTTATTTTATTAGGTATTTTAGTCAGATGTGTGTGATCACAAAGCTACTCTGTATGTGTAATGAAAGGGTCGGCACTGGGGCCCAATGGAGGAAAGTGATATCTCAGACTTGCACCATGTGTGTATCGTGAAATTAAAACAAGCAGCTTGATTCTTTGGTCCAACACTAAGCCATTACTCCAGTGCTCCTCCTTCTCTTCCTAATTACTTCAGAAACTAAACAAAAAAAAAAGACTTTTTATTTCTGGTTTTGGGAGAATGAAGGCTTAGACAAAAACAAAAGAAAACAAAACTTTGCACTACAGCATTTTTTTTTGTATCTGGTCCTACAGTAACATACTGCAGTACCCTCAGATCTACAAAACAGTTCCAGTGATTATTCTGGGAGAAGTCTTGACTTGAGTGGAAGATGTGTAGCTATCAGACAGGGTGGGGACCAGATAATAAGCAAAACAAAACACAGATCATATTTATTTAGTATGTATAGCCCATTCAGCTATTGGGTGTAATAGTGGGGTCACATTGCCAAAGAAGCTGTGCTGAGTAGTAGGATATTGACCTACAAGACACACATTCTTTGTGATATTACATAAAGAAAATATGCCATTTTCCAATACAATATGTCTGGTGTGCTTTAGGTTTCCTTTATCTAAAAACCAAGAAAAAAAAAATTATTAATCAATCCAAGACTAAATCATTAACACTTACCCACCCTGGTTAATGAAACCATGGTTTCAAGGTCCCCACTCAACCACCATACAACTCAGATGCCTGGACCATTACACAGTGTGAGTGTGCATGGAGTGTGACTCATGCAGACCGCAGTTTTGCTGAGAAATGATTAAATATTCTTATTTCTATTATGTAGCTCTACTCACTGTACTCTCAGCTTGATTAAAGAGATAAGATAATAAACTTACTTTTGTTTCAAAGCTGGATAAAATAATTAAAACATATAACCTACTCTGGTTGACTCATTAGTAAAAGATTCAACAAGCTTAGGAACTTGAGTTCATCCAAATTAAAGTTCAGGAACTAATGTAAAACTGTCAATAACATGTTCTGAATAAATACTTAAACATTCTGGGCTCTACAGTATTTAGCAATGAGCGAAATGGCAAAGTCCCATTTTTTAAAAGGTGTAACAGGGCGAGCAGCCCTGTACAGTATTTGTTTGTTTTATTTTAGAACGGGATCCCTCTCCGCCTGTGTTATTTTGTGTTTGTTTGTTTGTGTGTTTATTTATTGTGTTTTAGGACGGCGAAGCGCCGTCCGTTTCATGTACTGTTTTGAGACCGGCGAAAAAGCCGGTCTTTTATATTGTGTAGTCGGTGGGGATCGGGTTAAAACCCCTTCCCTAAATACCCTCGTGGGAATGTGGCTGGAGCTTTAAGGTAATTATTGTATCAACTTAGGTAATTAAGGTTTCAGCCACAGACTATAAAAGACGCTCTCCAGGTTCATTAGGAGGAGAGTGTTAGAGGAGAGACGCAAGTCTGACTAAAATTAGAAGGAACGATTGCTACTTACTGTGAACCCCGAAGGTACTTGTATCCGTGGTTTTGTGTCTATTTGTTTGGCCAACGTGCCCTTTTGGTTGTAGAAGTGTTTTTTTGTTACTTAACAACTGTTTATTTTGTTTACTATTTAATAAAACAGTAAGCGCAGCCATAGCGCCTCAGTATTTACTGTCACTTTACTTGTTTTGGAGTCTGTTCTTCCGGGTCTGACGTCACCACACACGCCATCCTGTTCACAAAGGAATAAAACTATTTCAATGCGGAACAACTTGCTAAAAAGAAACAAGTTAAACCCTTTCACAATGGCATGTTCTGCTTGGGTCAGATCCTACCCAGGACAGGACCCGGTGACCCTGGGTGACAGATGCAAGTGCACAATGTTCATATCAATGCCCCGGAAGCAGCTTGTTACTGATGCTTCCATCCAAGCTTCTCTGGATTGAAGCGTCGGCCCAAATATTGATTAGAGCAAATGTTTTTACATCCCTGCTGCAATCTGGCTCATGCTTTGTCTCAATCAGCAAAAATATGGCTAAACAGAATAAGCAGAAATGTTCCTTGCAGCAGTGAAACCTTCACGCTGGCGTGGCTGTTTGTTATTGCGTCAGCTCACGAACCTCCGTCATGCATTTTGTCTCGCTCAACCCGGGTCAACCCGGGTACGAACCAGGTACGTGGTTTCACACTATGCAGGATTGTGACACGAGTAGCCCGGACCCGGGTAGGAGTGCCAGTGGGAAAGGGACTATAGTTGCAGCTAGCAACTAACATTTCCTTGCTGGTTTTATTGTGTTGTTTTCTGTTTCAGAAATTGTGCCTTTGTCCAAGTTTAAATATAGAAGGAAAGGGTATATTTTAGAAAATAATACTGTACACTTACCAAGTCCACCTACTGTACCGAACCAAGATTTTAAAATACCCCCCTATTTTAAATACTTTGCCTTTGTACAAGAAACATCATTTTACTATTTGAAAAGTAAAGCTTTTCTAAATATGTTTTCTTCTTGTCTATATTTCACAGTAATGTCAATAGCACATTGATGTACTGTAGACCTCTGCTTTACTGGTACATCTTAAGTCTGGATCGGTACTGTGTACTTTATATTTAAAAAAAGAAATTATAATAATATGAAAAAACTGTGTTTTAGCACAACTTCACAGACACACCCAACATGACTCTGTTTACTGACAGAGGTTGAAGCAGAAGTGGTTTATACAACCATCTTATTGGTGGCCCACATCCTACTTAATCTATCTATCCGTAGCAGGCATGTTTATGTTGCTGTTGAAGAGATGCATCTTGTAAATGACTCCTTTCTTCCTGACTGATAAGAACCCCAGTTTCTGTAAACATTCTATGGAGACTTTAACCAAGGTATACACAAGATATTGGGGTTCAGACTAGTGCTCTTTATAAAAACCTTTTATGGCGCTTGTAATCCACATTTACAGCTGTTTGTGAGGCTATGTGTGACCCTACTACAGTAAATACTGCCTTGCCTTTATCACAGGTCAGTATGGGTCTGAACTCGTGCAAAGCTATAGTACTTAAGGGTCACAGAAAAATATAAACAAGGTGGTTTGTTCAATAAACATTCCACAGTTAAACAAGGCAAGTTATATGCCCACTCTTGGTTGATCTGGACATACAGCTCTGGAGATTGAAAACAACACCTTCAGTACATAAAGCAATATAAAAAAGGGCAGCAGTGTGGAGTAGTGGTTAGGGCTCTGGACTCTTGACCGGAGGGTCGTGGGTTCAATCCCCAGTGGGGGACACTGCTGTTGTACCCTTGAGCAAGGTACTTTACCTAGATTGCTCCAGTTAAAAACCCAACTGTATAAATGGGTAATTGTATGTAAAAATAATGTGATATCTGTATAATGTGAAATAATGTATAATGTGATATCTTGTAACAATTGTAAGTCGCCCTGGATAAGGGCGTCTGCTAAGAAATAAATAATAATAATAATATAGGAGAAAAAAAGAAAAAGGCAAATGTGATTTTAATGAATACCCTCCAATTTTGTTTTGAGGTGTATACAGATTAGCTGTACAGTATTAAAGGTGGCACCGTTCACGTGCCAGTATTGAACTGGTTGGAAAACTTCCCAAAATCCCTGCTAATCTAGAAGGAAACATACCACAGGAGAACAAATGACAAAATTAAGCTACAGTAAAAAAGACGTTTCCCTAAATGGGATAAAACAAAACAAAATGTAATAAAAAATAAAAAAAAATATATAATTGCAATAATCCCAGATGAGGAATTATCAGTCTTATCAATAAATACCTACCAATACAGTACCTGTAAAAGACATTCAGTTACAGTACAGTAGTTGCATGGCTTGAAATGCAATGCATTGGGAATCTTGCTTCTAAACCAGCCGTTACAGATTATTATTAGCAGTAGTATAGCATTAACCATTATGTTTGTTCTTTTTTTAATTTGCTGACAAATACTGCTTATCCACAGTGATGAATGTGCCACACGCACAGTCACACACAGACGCTGGCTTGTCACCATGCTGGGTCAGGTTGCTAAGACACTTTCCCACTCCCTCCATAACTAATTCAATGAACTGCTGCGGTGCTCATAACCATAAATCCAGCCTCTAGGAAATAAACCCAGCTATCTGGGGCACAGGGAAGTCCATTATGTTGAAAAATAAAGCAGTGTAAAAACTTGAATGTGGTAAAGCAGTCATTAAATGGTATAATTAAAAGAGGATATATTGCAGGCCTTGAAAGGAGCCACCCGCTAGATCATTAGTCTGGTGCTGGTTAAAAGGAACACTTTCAAAGATAAACCTGACTGTATCCAGTTTTACAGCAGGGTGGTTCTCAGATACCAGGTAAGGTCAGTTAGGGTAACATTCTATACTACAGTACGTCAGTAATTTACTTTATAGTTGCTGGGATATCAAACCTACATCATTAGGATGGATGGAGACAGACACTACTGGCCCCTACTTGATGGCTCATATCACTTGGTACAGAATGTCTCACTTGTTTCAAATAAATATTGCAAAAAAAAGCTAACAAACAAGAGGCATTCTGTCTTAACTAACACATTCAGGGTCAGCCCTGCACCTCCTTGTCCCATTACAGGTTACAAGTACAAGGAGGCAGTGTGGTCCAGTGGTTAAAGTCCAGCGTTTGTAATCAGAAGTTCACCGGTTCAAATCCCACCTCTGCCACTGACTAACTCACTGTGTGAGCAAGTCACTTTACCTCCTTGTGCTCCATCCTGCAGATGAGATGTTAAATCAGTGTCCTATTGCAAGTGACTGCATATAATGCACAGTTCACAGCCTACCTCTGTAAAGCACGTTATGATGGTGGTCCACTATGAAAGGCGCTATATACAAATAAAGATATTATTATTATTATTATTATTATTATTATTATTATTATTACAGTGCTGGCTAATTCTTTATCCCAGAGGCTTCTTCGCTTCAGTCATGCTTGATATAACACTTGTATTCTCTAAACACCTTGGTAAGTATTAAGAGAGAGAAGTGAGTTCCAACACATTCCTGGATTTGTGCCATCCAGATTAGTCACGTTACAGTCTGCTGGGAGCACCAATACAATGGACTGTTCCCCTTTGCCCAGCTACTCTCCAGGTAACACCTTTTCTGTCAAAGAGTATTAGAAATATGGACAAAAGTGTACAGCACACACACACGCTCACAGATTTAGAAAGATGACTGAGCTCTACTCAGCTAGCTAAAAAAAAAACAGTAGGAAAATATAATATACTGTACAAACACCAGAACAAAAAACAAGTGGTGTGTGTGGGGAGGGGGGGCAGTGCAAATCGCAGTGATAATCCAGTGAAACTACAACAGTTCTGGCAATGAGAGGTGAATATTTACAGTACAGCACGTGTTTCTTTTTCATGCGCCTGATGTTTTATTTTATAATCTGCGGTACGCACCTGGCTAATCTTCACCCTACAAAATCGGACATTTGTGTTTGTTCAGTTTGAATGTGTAAGCTTCTGTTCATTCCTGTGTAAGCAAAGTGCATCACTCTTTACCTTGGTACAGTAAGTAGAACATGTGTACTTTAGACAGGATGATCTTTTCACATCCCTCCACAGCACTGTTCACTGGAAGTGTGAATAAACACTATCTATCCTATTGTCCCTTGAGGAAATCACAACTACATATATACTCTAAAGGCTCTAAAATAACAGACTCCATGGCTTACTGCTTGACACCTGTATTTACCCTTGTACTGTTAGCTTAACAGAATATGGTAAACAAATAGTTTAGTTCAAGTACCTAAAAATACTCCACCTAGAGTAGCCCGACTAGAGTACTACATATTACCTCAGAAGTCCATCTTGAGTCCCTAAATATCCCTTAATTGGCTTAATTTATCTTAATCCTTCATTATGACAAGTTATAAAGATCTGGTATTTTTATAGTGATGCCAAACTATTTGAAATAATAGCACTTTCTAAGTAAAGTAATGATATTTAGAAAGCATAATATTTTCAATTTCTTGCACTTTAAAACAATCCTGCATAATTATTTATAATGTAGTATTACATTATTACAGGTGTATTTCTAGCTATTCTGTACTTCGACACACACAAACATGTAATGCCAAAACTGTAGGCCAGTAGACACACTGTGAATTAGCGCCCTAACGGCAAATGAGCACAGATAAGCGCAATGAAAATTGTACAGGTTTTCAGTTCTGCATTTAGAATTCTCACACCTAGCAACAGTGGATCTAAGGGACTACAACAACAAGTGAACATTTGTTCTAAAGGAATGCAGGGTATGCGAGTGGGGGAGGGGGGGCAACCAAAACTCTACTTTGGAAACTGAGGGGCTTTTATTTACTTGGATCAACATGATTAGCTGTGCCTTTAACAGAATCCTCTTAAAGGGTCAATATTGTTTATGCACAGTTAGAAAGACACCAGAAACATCTGCTCAAGGTTCTGCTTGTGTCGTGGTAGAAACAAGACACAGAAAAAGGCCCCTATTGCTTCCCCCTCATCCTATGTGCACAGTTTTTACATGCTGAAGCTACACAGCAAGCCATTTGCATCAAACTGTGCTCAAAAACACCTTTCTGATTACATTCCAGGAGGAGAAACATACTGGTAAAAAAAAAAAAAAAAAGAGATATGCAGAGGTCAGAAGCTTTATACAGAATTTGGTCTGCGGCACTTTAATAAAAGCAATTTATTTTAGGTATGTGTTGTCCTACACATTTTAGAGAGGGTATTCAAAAATTCTACACACAGCAAAAGCACAAGAAATAATTGTTGACAATATGAATAGACCCTATCCTCTAAAAATAAGCCACCACCAGTTACTAGTGTAAAGTAAATCCATTTAGAAAATAAAAGCGGATGATGAGTGTTGTTTTTTGGGGTATTTTTAAAGTCTGGAATCAAGCACAAAACATGAAGAATAAGAAAGCATTTTAGAATACATTTCTAACCAGAGCTGGGTTCTAAAAAGACAGATGAGCCTTATTGCTGTAAGTGGGAGTCCACAGGTTGTTCGGATATGCAGAGAGCAGAGAGAGGGTCTCAACAGAGCAATGCAAGTAGACTGCAATGAAAGATTAGCAACAAAAGGAAAAAAAAAAAACAGCAAGTTCATTCTGTTCCATGAGAAGTTATAACTACTGTATGTAATACATATTACCAATACTTTCACTGACACCCACCTCTAGCAGAACATACAATACAAATCAAAAGATTTTGCTTATCTTAAAACTTTTTTGAAATCTTACACAAAAGCAGATGGTTTTGTTCTAAAATGCATGTGTGCTCTAAACCCAGCATGACACTGCAGTACAAATTAAGAATTACAAAACATGTTTCACCCATAATCAGATGCAAATACCAAACTGTTAATCAGTGCACCAAACCCGTTATGCAGATTGCCCTTTTCTCCCATGCTGGGATGGCGAAAGAAAGCGTCTTGGGTGGATTAGGCCGATGCACAGGGGGTCAGGAGTGATGCACTTTTTTAAACAGCCATAAAAAGCATGTCTCATCACCCTCAAGCACAGACCTTTAAGCAGAGGGTCTCAGGACACAGCATATACTGTAGTGTAGGGACAGCTGTGATCCCGGAGAAACACAAATCCACGTATTATAGGCAGCAATGTGGAGTAGTGGTTAGGGCTCTGGACTCTTGACCGGAGGGTCGTGGGTTCAATCCCAGGTGGGGGAGACCTGCTGCTGTACCCTTGAGCAAGGTACTTTACCCAGATTGCTCCAGTAAAAACCCAACTGTATAAATGGGTAATTGTATGTAAAAATAAATGTGTAAAAAATAATTTAATTGTATGTAAAAATAATGTGATATCTTGTAAACAATTGTAAGTCGCCCTGGATAAGGGCGTCTGCTAAGAAATAAATAATAATAATAATAATATTACTAAAATACAGGGCATGTATTGATATTGGTTATAGGAGAAGCAATGTGACATCATAATTGCATTAAAATATGTTCTGAAACAATACCAGGGATGGAGACTCCTATTACACAACAGTATCACCCATTCCAGGTTTTAATATGTGCTTCATTAGCCACAGTGTATAGGGAACAAGTTTAAGTGAGTCTTAATAAACTCATAGTTAAACCAGGAATATATCAAACAGCTAAGCAATGGGAGTCTTATTTCCATTCCAGCAATACGTCAAAGTCTGAAACCTGACCAGCCTCTTGAGCTTAGCATGTAGTCCACTGGCCCCAAACTGAACTTGAAACTTACAGGGCTCAACTTTTTTTTTTTAAATGCTCATCCATTTCATATTTAACATTTCTATAAGAAAACACCACTGCAGCGGTTTCTCTGCTAAATCTCAACCATATGAATTTTACCTCCGGCAAAACACAAAAGCTTGTATAAATAGGAACATGAGCTGCTGGGACCTCTGCAAAGGAAAATGCTGTGTGAATGTTTAAAGGCACCATTTTGGAGAGAAATAGCAATGAAGCTCCTGGCCTGCAGGAAGCTGTGTCCACACTCTGCTCCTTCGTCAGGGGTTGGATTTCTTTCTGCTGAGTTTTTAAATCTTCAGCATGATTATGTGTTCTTGTTATTTTTCCTTTAAAAATGGCTGACATGCTAACCACCATTCTGCTTGGCAGAGCAAAGAATGGAATGAGCAGCGCTAGAGCAAAAAGAAAAAAACACTGCGGCTGGAGTCTTGTACTCTTCTGAATTTTAACAGCATTAACATTTGTCTTCATGCTTCCTTGTACCAGTGATAGTGATTTGCTCCATCTTCCAAACACCAGGGAATTTTACAGAACATGGATTATTATTATTATTATTATTATTATTATTATTATTATTATTATTATTATTATTATTATTATTATTATTATTATTATTATTAATAATAATAATAATAATAATAATAATAATAATAATAATAATAATAATAATAAATAACTGGACTCCAATACTGGTCATTTCTGGTCATTGGCATTTTTACTACACAGTGAGCAAACAGTGTAGCACTGGTTACTAGTTGTTGACAGTAAAAGCAGTTTTTGGCTTTGGTCCACAAAGCTCATTTGCTAATTCTGATGCTCTGTGAAATACAAGCAATGACACTACAAATGCGTAGAGGGGTAACAAACCCATCCTGTGATCAAACTGACCCCAGATAAACTAACTTAAATCTCCAATCAATATTTACAGTAATTATCCCCATTTAAGGTAATGGGACTAGCACAAAAATAAATAAATAAATAAATAAAAGTTTCTTCTTGGAACTCTCCGTGGAGTTCTATGAGAAATAATGGAATCTGCTATTCTTAGATGGGAAAGTGAAGTTTCAGCCAAAGCGGCTGCATAAGCCATTTCAAGTGCGGACCCTTGGGATTATTAAATCATGAATATGTGAAAGGCATTGCTGCTACTGGAACAATCTCTCTTATAAGACTGCCTCTGAAATCAGTATTTTTGTATTTTAAAAAGCTAGACCAAAAAGTAAATTATTCAGCAGATTTAAACGTTTCGGTTTCAGCATAATCATTGAAATAAATAGTGAAGAATTACCTTGAGCTTTATTAACTGGCAAGGCAATTCAACAAGAAACTCTTTTGTTTGGTGAAATATCCTATCCCCAGGACCCACCCAGCTAAGTATCCCAAATTAGACTTTGAAGACAGTTATCAGCCCATAACTTCATTAAACTGCTATCACTGAACAAGATTGCTATCTTTCTGAAGTGCACGTCTGAGCCACTGTGTCTAAAACACACTGTAAAAATATCCTGATCAGATTTGAAATGGTTTATACTGTGCAGAGACTGTACACCACCTTGTCCTTGACCTTTAATTTATTAAATTGGCTGAACCTTTTTTTACGTCTTGTAGACGTTAAAATTGAAAAGGTAAAAAAAAAAAAAAATAATAATAATAATAATAATAATAATAATAATAAATCAGTCAAACTAGGTTAGAGACGCTAGATTTTGAAGAACTGTCATAAAATGTGTCAGTTTTCTTACCCCTAGAATACTTTAAATTTCTACTGCAAAATGAGAAAACAACTTATAAGTCTACAAGAACACCATATACAGTAGAATTTGCACTTCAAACCTGACTGGCAAAATCTATTTATTCAAATTAGGAGTAGTGTGTGCAACCAGTATTACAACCTGCAATGAATGTCTACTGCAGTATGGTACCACATAACCAGTCAGAGTACATGCAACTTAACGTTCGTTCCAATTGTTATTCCCTGTAACAATTCGTGCTGTATGATCGCTCACCAGGATATTCAAGGTTCAAACTGCTACTGTATATTATGGGACCATTATTTCCCACCACTTCATCTTCAATGTGATCTACTTTACAGTACAAGACTCGCATACAGGATCCACCCCCCTGAAAGGGAACCCTCTTCTGTCTTCAGAGACTTCTGTCTCGTCAGAGTCAATCCTTATCCAAAACAGCCTGTTCTTACCAACGTACCATTTGGTTGGCATCCTGACCAACTGTAAACTACTAATAAAGCGTTTCGAGAACAAGGTAATGCAATATTGTGATTTAAAAAAAAACATAAGCCTAATCCAGCTGGGCTGTACCAAAAGGAATGTGACAATAACCCTTACAGGAGATCAAACACCTTTTTGATTTTGAGTTGTTTTTTTTTTTTTGTAATGTGCAGCTGTTTTATTAGAACGGGTCTAGAGGACACATTTGTCTACTCATGTGGCATACTGTACATTTTTCAAACCGCACGGCTAAAGATACAGTACTTTGTATGTACTGTAGACACCCAAATTACACAGAGCAGGGATGTAATTAACATAACTTTTCTGAAGGGAGACAGCTTTTAAGACCAGCGTACTATAATAAATAAGTAAACCTGCCTTTTTTCCCCCCCCCGTTTCTGTCTCCACTCAACAATCCTGAAACTCTGTTTCACAAAGGCCCGAGATCATCTAAATGGACTGTGTCTTCACCTACATTCCTGTTGTCCCCGAAAACTTGCAGAAAGCAACTAATATTTTATACCAGCTTCTGAATTTGATTGAATTTGATTATTTCCACCTTTGAGCATATAGGAGAGAGACTTACGCCAGTCTGCAATCCTAAATCGGGGATGATACAATCCTAAATATATTAAATGATTACTTTTCACAGGTTTTTACAAAGGAGGACACGGACAACATGCCCCACATGTCGACCTGTTCCTATCCAATTTTAAATAACTTTAGCATAACAGAGGCAGAAGTGTTAAAGGGACTAGGAGCTCTTAAAATAAACAAATCCCCTGGGCCAGATGAGATCCTCCCAATAGTACTCAAAGAAATGAAAGAAGTTATTTACAAACAGCTAACCAAGATCTTGCAACAGTCTCTTGACACAGGGGTTGTACCGACAGACTGGAAAATAGCAAACGTAATACCGATCCACAAAAAGGGAGACAAAACCGAACCAGGTAACTACAGACCAATAAGCCTGACTTCTATTATATGTAAACTTATGGGAACTATAATAAGATCCAAAATGGAAAATTACCTATATGGTAACAATATCCTGGGAGACAGCCAGCATGGTTTTAGGAAAGGGAGATCGTGTCTAACTAACCTACTTGACTTTTTTGAGGATGCAACATTGAAAATGGATAACTGCAAAGCATACGACATGGTTTATTTAGATTTCCAGAAAGCTTTTGACAAAGTCCCGCATAAAAGATTTAATTCTCAAACTGAACGCAGTAGGGATTCAAGGAAATGCATGCAGATTGGATTAGGGAGTGGTTAACAGGTAGAAAACAGAAAGTACTGATTAGAGGAGAAACCTCAAAATGGAGTGAGGTAACTAGTGGTGTAGCACAGGGATCAGTATTAGGTCCTCTGCTATTCCTAATCTACATTAATGATGTAGATTCTGGTATGGTAAGCAAACTCGTTAAATTTGCAGACGACACAAAAATAGGAGGAGTGGTAAACACTGTTGAAGCAGCAAAGGTCATTCAAAATGATCTAGACAGCATTCAGAATTGGGCAGACGCATGGCAAATGAAATTTAATATATTGCATGCGGGCAATAAAAATGTGCATTATAAATATCATATGGGAGATAGTGAAATTGAAGGAGGGAACTATGAAAAAGACCTAGGAGTTTATGTTGACTCAGAAATGTCTTCATCTAGGCAATGTGGGGAAGCTATAAAAAAGGCTAACAAGATACTCGAATATATTGTGAGAAGTGTTGAATTTAAATCAAGGGAAGTAATGTTAAAACTCTACAATGCATTAGTAAGACCTCACCTAGAATATTGTGTTCAGTTCTGGTCACCTCGTTACAAAAAGGATATTGCTGCTCTAGAAAGAGTGCAAAGAAGAGCAACCAGAATTATCCCGGGTTTAAAAGGCATGTCGTATGCAGACAGGCTAAAAGAATTGAATCTATTCAGCCTTGAACAAAGAAGACTACGCGGCGATCTGATTCAAACATTCAAAATCCTAAAAGGTATAGACAATGTCAACCCAGGGGACTTCTTTGACCTGAAAAAAGAAACAAGGACCAGGGGTCACAAATGGAGATTAGATAAAGGGGCATTCAGAACAGAAAATAGGTGGCACTTTTTTACACAGAGAATTGTGAGGGTCTGGAACCAACTCCCCAGTAATGTTGTTGAAGCCGACACCCTGGGATCCTTCAAGAATCCTTATGGGAATCTCATCATAGACACACCTTCTGAGTTATGTAGTTAAGACCATAGGTTGCTCCTAAAATGCCTGCCAAAATATATAACTCTGACCCAGTAAACAACAGGGATAAGGCCTGTATCCCAGAGTCATCGGCCGTGTGGTGCAGGTCTGCGGCACTATTAATAACTGCCAGACTGGAAGGTTAGATTCTACAGACAGCTCAAGCGGCAGGTGGGTTTGCAAAGCCCATCCTTCTTAATCCATTCACCCTCAATGTTCAGGGTTATCCAGACGGCCAGACACTAAACAGATGTCTACTGGACTTTTAAGATGGATCCATAAAGAAAAGACTTGCATTAGTTAGAGATCAGAAACAGACCACTTCATACCAGGCTAGTGCCAACTGCTGGGGTTCAAATCAATTCTGTCACGGTTATATTGTGTAGAAAACCTATTATTTTTTTGCCCTGGGCTGCCAGGAGGGTTAAACAATTTGCCCATTTGTTTTCTAAATAAACACCCTCCCAACAGACACAGATTATAGCCTCACGTTCAAATCTCAGGTTACCTGAAACCCTTCTAGATTCTGATAGATAGTGATTGAACTAAGTAATTCACTTAACCCTTTTCCACTTAAGAAGCTGTTCCATTTAAAGAGACCAGATCCCATTTGAAACAAACACTCTTTGGCATCTGCTTCTGCTTAGCAGAGCTGTCACCATTTCTTGACTTGAAACATGTCAAGTCATTTAGTTTGATTCTAAGCAATAGTAAAAGCTTATGAGTAGGACTACAGTAGTCAACTGATGTACAGAAAAACAAAATAACAGACTGAATTTCATTCAGAAGTACAAAAAAAACTGTACAGTGAGAAGTTTGTACCATTTATACATCCAGTACTGTACAATAGGGCTGTCAATTAATAGTAATCGATTAATTGGGCACACAAAATCGAATCGTAGGAATAATATCATTGATTGTACCGCCCACATACATTTTCGCTCCATTCCTCTCCGCCCGACATGATTATTTTTAATATCATTGCTGTTATAAGTAAAAGCTTGTGCAAAACAATTGAATGCGAGGGGTAATTACGCCTTGTAGCGTCAGGAGAAGAAAAAAACAACAACGTATATAATGAGGAATGGAATCGATCAAAAAAAATATTTTTGATTTAATCGTAGCAGCCCTACTGTACAAGTCGGGTTATTGCTTACAGCCGCTATCGTAAATTTTGACTGGTTCTTACAGAAAAAAACACTGAAGCAACAGGTCATCTTTGAATTCACGTGTACTAGAAAGTGCTGCTGTTAGAACAGGCACAAGGAATTCAGGAATTTAGGTTTAACCCTTTCAGGACTAAGCATTTTTCACGGGGATGCTCCCTCAGGACCAGGTGTTTTTTTGGCTGTAGTTGACTCTCTTCCTATAAAAATTCAAGTTAAGTTTTTTTTTTTTTAATTATGCATTCTGCTTAGAGATACATGTATAAAAATGTGTTATTCTATGAACCGAGGGTCCTTACGGTCCTAGAAGCCCACTTCAGTATGATCGTGTTAACATGATCCTGGTCCTTAAAGGGTTAAATCAGATAAAATCAGGATGTCTTGAAACCATTAAAAAGAAAGGAATTTGCTGCTGTAACCTAACCCTAACCCTAACCCTAACCCTAACCCTAACTACCAAGCCCACACTAATTCCAGGGAAAGTGGAAAGCTTGCTCACACACCTTCAGCATGAAAGGCCTCTTTGAGATGCAGAAGCACATCTGCAAACCTGCGGACGTCGCTGACCAGCTGCATGATGTAGTCGGGGTCCACACCGGGGCTGTCCTGGCAGTCCGAGCTCAAGCTGATGCTGCTCAGGGAGTTGCTCTTGGTGCTGCGGCTCATGCCCTGGGAACCGGTGGTGGCCGTCACAGGGAAAAAGTGAGAGTTGGAGAGCCGTGCAATGCCCAGAGTGAGCTTGTTGCCGCCGCTGTTGTTGTTCTGTCGCAACATCCCAGCTGCTGCAGCAGTGCTGGAGAAACCCCTGGCCGTGTTACCCTCGGACAGCACTAGACTCCCATCTGAGAAAGGCTGTTCCTGGAACGAATTAGAGAATTAATTTAGTAAACCAAGAACTGCGAAGAAAAAAAAAAAAACTTCCTCCACTGCAAGTAGTTTTGTCTAAAACTTGTTTTTTACACTCACGATCTGTCTTACTGTATAACTCGTCGCCAGACTAACTACAGCAGCTCAGGGAACGCCCTGGAATGACTCAATCCAGAATGCAAAGGGCCATCTCCACCATGATGTCTTTTTCAGTAATGATGACAATAACATTCACTGGCAATGTATACGAGACGCTGTGCAATTGTGCCTTTTTCTTAAAGCAACAGGAAGCTAGAGTTTACAAAATACATTTGTGCTGAAATATCTAGTTACCGCTCAGTATTTTTGCTTAGTGAAATTAACCTGTTCAATATGTTACTTATTCTAACCAGATTATTTAGGAATGTAGTCCTTTATGATCGATGCTAGAAATGTTTTTTGATGATGTCAAATAGAACCTTAGTGAAACATAAATAAGTATCTGGTAGATGCATCCCAGATAAGAATCAGGGCGGTTGGTTTGATCGACAGTTGTCAAATGTTTTAGTTCTGCTTTTATCAGCATCTCAATGGAAACCCACACATTTCCAGCGAGATGCTGATGTTGCTGTGGTACAATGGCTATTAACAAGGTGTTAGGCATCATTCTACCTCAGCATGTTGGATTCTTCCACTTTTGTAACACAAAAACATATTGATAAAAATATTTATAAATGAAAGAAAGTTCAAAGTTCTAGTCATTTTCCAGCTGGAGAATGTTAAGATAAAAATACTTAAATTTGCCCAAGTACTTGTAACCCACTTCAGTATTCATGGTCTAACATTTGTGTCAACACTTCCAAGAATCGGATAAGTTACAAAACTGTTTATACTTTCCTGTAAAACTGTAAAAGTGAATTACACTTTGAGTTCAACAGCTGTATTTCATCAAGTCAGGGGAGGAGGACGAGGGTTACAGAAGGGCTATCCTCTATATTCATTATTGCAACATACAGCTTTAATGTTGTGGCAGCTTCTAATTAACTTGCCCAGACCCTTCAGACCAAAACATAAATTAACAGCTCGGCAGCAGAAGCCAAGAGACAAGAGATTTGTTAATGCTCAAGTGGGGCGTCTATTTGAGTTTTATAAACAACAGGGTTCATCTAAATACTTCCGTATTTTAAATGATTAAACTACAAACCTGTAATCTGACATATTTTTACAGGCAGATTTATATGATCTGTTTCTATAAGCTCTGGCCAAAAGTTTTCCATCATCTACAATTTTATGATCAAAACTTAATTTAAAAAAATTAAAATAAAATAAAAATAATTTAAGGCAGCAGGGGGGCTGGTAGTTGATGTAATCACACACAAAGACATAAGCCTGATATAAACTCCTTGCAAAGGAGCTGGCTCTTTTGTACAGCGGTATCGGCGCTATGCTTTAATGTGAGAGGTCCCGGGTTTGCGCCCGCCCTCCGCCACAGTGTGATGCGCCTGCCTGCGTTAACCGAGGTGAGCTACAATGTATTTGTATTTATTTATATATATATATATATATATATATATATATATATATATATATATATATATATATATATGCAAACCGAATTTAGATCTATTTAACATCACATAATCAACGAAACTACAAAATGATATTGCAAAAGTCTACCGGATGCCATAATAGTTGTACAGTATTTCATGTTGAATTTCGAAATGTCACATTTTTTCAAATTTCAGTTTTTCGTTAAGTATATGGAAAACTACAAAGCACAACAAGCAGTATGTAATTCAATATGTCAACATAACATTATTCAGCAGGTTTTATTTGACTTTATGAAGCGCATCTTTTGGCCATTGCTGTAGAGTATCTGATTTTAATTGCAGTGTCAGAATTTACAACCGCCACTACTTAGATTCACTTTTGGAATTTATTTTTTAATTAAGTTATTCATTCACGTGTCTAATTTCTTTACACTCATTTTTGGGCTTATATTTTCAGTTATTACTTAGCAGTAGGTCTACATACTGCAAATGGTGGTAATAGAGTTGGTGAACAAGTTATAGAAAGTGGTGCTCTTTAAATACTATACAATGTCTCACCTGCAGACCTAAAATTATTATTGTGAAGATCGTGTATGTGTTTTGTAGTCTAATAATAGGGTAATCACATTAAAATTCCTTGGCAAACTGTCTACAGTGTTTGGGACACAGGGCTTAAGAGATATACTTTGAACATTAAATTAGCACTTCATTCATTCATCTTTAGTTTGACAAAAACGTCCCTAATGTTATTATGCAGAGACATTTCTGTACAGCAAGTCATTACCACAGTGCAAAAAAATAAAAATGCATACACACCCGTTTAGTTACAATGCTTTTTCCACAACACATCATCCCTTATGTCAGAAAACAGTTGACGAGATTTTGTATCGTTCTGTATTGTATCTTACCATAGTCAATACTATCAGTTTGTCAAAATATTTTTTACCCCCATGGATATCACCGATCTTGTTCGATCAGATTCATTTATTACTAAAAAATACAGCAGAACAGCAACCCCCCACCCCCGACCCCCCCGCTATACGATCAAATTCCATTCAAATTCATTAATCATCATGGCTATTTTTTTTTTTTTTTTTTGGCTGATGCGTTTTGCACGTGCAACCACTAAAGATATGTTAGAACTCAAGCAGGCATTTCACAATTGTTTTGGGGGAATGAGATTTAGACTTATCGCTAGTACTGTATTAAAATGCACCGCATTCATTCATTTTAACAAATTATTCATACACGTGTATTCTCTGCAGTTAAGAGATGGCACTTGTCTAGTTATGATGTCCATTAAAAAAAAAACTTTAAATAAGTAATATACTGACAGTTTACTATTAATTCCTAGTGAGATTTCACCAGAATATGAAAACCGCTTTAACGGTGATACAATAAGAAATTAACAAACAATCCGACCACTAACATTTGCTTAGAGATCATCAAGTCACAAATCCACAATTGTTCATGTCATGATCACAAATCTATTAAACTAGGCAACATGTGATTATTGGGAACGGGGATAACAGAGTCATTATCATTCAAAATGTTGTAATTTGGCTCCGTGGGTTGTGTACTTAAATTAAAAAGACCCTTTAAATCCATTCTTGTGAAATCGATCTCGTTTGAGATCATAAATCAATGTGTTTACATGATTGTTTTGATGCCTTCAAACTAAAAAAAAAAAAAAAACACACTATTTCTTCCCAAAAAACACAAAAAAAGTTTTTTTTCAAAACATTCCCACTCATGCACTGTAGTTATTATCCAGACAAAATGCCTTGATCACTGCAGCCCATATAGTTATAGTCTACAGTCTGATTTACCCACAGCAGGTTCAATTACAAATATATATATATATATACTTGAAATGATACTCACCTGGTTTATAATCCCGTACCATTGCACTGTATGAAACACAACAAACGTCTATTTTTCACATAAAATCCCATACGTAGTGTATGTATTCGTTTATACACAGTAAGTACGTACCACTCGGCTCCCAGTGAAAACTCAGAAACGCCGTCTCTCTCTGCTAACTCCTCTCCCCTTTACATGTGACACCACACAGCGCTTCTGATAGGGCAGTTAGAGCAGGGCATACAACGTCTCAGTCACTCCCCCTAACAACAGAAACAGGTGGAAGAAAAATCAAAACTGCATGTTGGTGCTAAATTTGATGCAACTTAGCCAGAGAGGAGCTGCTTATTAGAAGTACAGTACATGGTTGTAGTACCATGATCCGCTTTTTGGAGCAATGTCCACTGGTAGTCATTTTCACTGTGAATGATGTTAAATGTGTAATGGACACACTACATTTGCTTAGATTTCGCCTCGCTTTTGAAAAAGGAAAAGATGAATATTAGTTTCAAAACTAGGAACACGCAACTTTTTTAGAGGACACTGTTTTTGTGCCTACACGATGCAGTTAACTCTATATTTACGCAATTTACGCAAAATAAATAAATAATAATAATAATTTTAAAAAAAAACCTTGCTGCAATTATGGTTTTAAATGTACAACAACATTTACATCAGGGAAATACACATCCTCCTTGTCCAGTAACATTCACATACAAAAAAGGCTATAAGTTCTCAGAGCGTTTTACTGCAATGTCATTAGTATGTTTTGAATCTAACCCAGAGCATTCTCAAATCAGTTGGTTTATTTGCAAGAGGCACCAGGCTCTCATTGCTGTCACTGCTCTCACTGGTGCATGCTCATTACTGAGAATTAGCAATCACCTCATATCTTTGATTTGGGTATTACATCATTGTGATATAAGCAATGGTGGCATTTGTACTACAAATATAATTACACAGAATACTGTTTATTAGCTTCAAGGGTTCAAAAAATATATATATATAATTGCATGTAGATACCCACGCATAGGGCTAACAATACCAGACATAAAGAAACAATTATTTGTCCCTGCCTGTATGCTTTGGGGGCAAGCATTAGGCATTTGCATATATTTATTATTATTATTATAAGGCACTTACAGAAACTAGGGTGTGTGAACTATGCATCAGCTGCAGAGTCACTTACAATTACGTCTCACCCGAAAGACGGAGCACAAGGAGGTTAAGTGACTTATTAAGGTGTCACACAATGAGTCAGCGGCTGAGGTGGGATTTGAACCGGGGACCTCCTGGTTACAAGCCCTTTTCTTTAACCACTGGACCACACAGCCTCCTATATTAGAAAAGGCGGTCTCTCTTTAAATATTGTCCATTGTATTTATTTCCTGTATGATGAGCTTCTCAAGAAAAATCTAAAATGTGTCTAGTTGATTATGAGAAGCTAATTGAAACTACATTTTAAAAACTGAAGCTTATTGTTATTGCAGAAAGCACAAATCATGTTGCTATGACAACAAGTGTTCTCTCATTGTTGCCCTGAATGGATAATTGAATGGTAGGCTTGTTTGTTTTCAACAGAAATTATGTTTGAAAAAGCGCTTTTCATACATTGTATTGTGCACAAATAAAAGCACAGTGAGTAAAAAACAGTTTCCATTTTAAAGAAAAAGCCTATTTTAAGATGTGCATCCTTGAATAAGCCACTACTCTGTAATCATAACCTTCTGAACTAATGAGCCATCTGAAGATTTATCTCCCTAGTGCTGTGAAACCCTCCTGTCTTTTGCAGGTGCTCTAAGTACTGGAGCACTCAAGAACTGAAATATCTCTTCTCTGTTGGAATTAAACAGGTGATTGTGTGTATGCATGTGTGTGTTGGGTATGGATGCCACCTTGCTCACATAAGGGAATGACCCGCTAACAGCATCTTTGTCAAAAGTACCTTCTCCCTTGTGGGTTGAAACAATGAAAAGAAGAATGTATTTGATACTGCATTGCTTTTGATCCTGAGAAGAACTAATTGTGAATCCTTAAATCCTAAAAAACAATTTTTCTACAACCATATAAGGTTTTCTGACCCTATAACCCTCTTGCCAAACGTACTATATTCAATAGCAAAAGAAACATTAACAGCTATACCAATATATTTGCATCATATTCAAAACCAGTCAACCATAATTATCAACAATCTACCAAAAGCAATGGAATCCAAAACAGTAACCCCTTGTGAAAAAAATAGCTAAAGTATGACTCAAGACTTCTATTCATTTTAAATGATTTTCAATTACGTGTATTACTTTAACATTGTCAAATGTACAGCATTTGAATTATGATAACGTAGTTGATGTTTTAATAATAACAATTGTCATCATCGTGACATTAAATGAACAAATGATTTCAGACTCTTAAGGCAGTTTGTAGTTCCATCTAGTGTCAAATTTGTGAATTACAAAACAAAATAAAACAAAACGTTTGAAGTTCAAAATGCATCTGTTGCTTCTGCTGTGGTACAGTTTGCAGTTATTTTACATTTTGTTTTGTATGCATATTATTCTGATACAACATGTTGTACATTGAGAGGTTTGATGCTTTAATGGAGCGCCGGTCATCCCCAAGTACATTTTTGTATACATAAAATGCTCATTTTTAAAATGTTTGCAATGTGGCAAAGTATTGAGTAGTGTGAACGGCTACATTACAAAGCAAGGCAACCAAGCTAGTGCAACATCATTAGCGCAAACGTTGTTGGTCACAGACACCAACAAAAATCTACAAAAAATCACGGAATCCGTGACCACCGTGACTTACTCATGGTCAAGTGTTGCATGCTGTAGTGTAGAGGCTTAAATGAACACTGAAACTGAGGCTTGGTACAATCTTTACTGTAAAGGGCATTTGAAAGGCAATGGAATTTGAGATAGATCAATCCATATGCTAAAATGTCTGTAAAGCACTTTTCATACTGCAAAACAGATTGCTGCTGGAAGTGACTGCTCGCTGTAATGGTACTTACCCATCCATTGCACTTATCAGCCACATACGAGGGCTCGTTTTCACATATCTCCGCCCACATACTCTACAGCATTCAAAACACACTAGTATGCGGTACATGGTTCTGCCTATGGTGACTGAAGCAACACAATGCTCAAGATATTTCGTGTTATTTAATTTGTTTAAGCTTTAATATTATGCACAAAAAACACACTATAATTGTGTAATCATTTTACAATACTGTATGTTAAATGCTTTTAATAAACAATACTACTCTAATTGCACACTTTGATAGCTTGATGTTATAATAAATTGGCATCTAAATACAGATAGTTCTCTTATAGTGAAGCAAGAGAATTCATATCCTATACACAAATATTGCACTGTACATTTGTTCTGTGTTATCAGTCAGGAGTTTTCTGATTGCGTATGCCAAGCCGGGGCGCGTTAACCTCTCCTCCTTCCCAACAGATCCACATTCCCAGCATGCTCCTTGCTAGTCCCTGACCGGCATAGACTGTGGAAACATGGCGGCGATTAGCAAATACTTGACAGCTAAAAATTCCTCCATAGCGAGCGCCGTTCTCATCGCCCTATACCTCCTGAAGCGGAGACGCAATGCACAGAATTACAGAAGGTACGTTGCAACAGTTTTAGCGCTCTAATGGCGGGCATCGGTTACAGAACAGACGGTTTGCAAACAGGTTCAGACTCGGGTACTTTGTCAGCTCGGTCCGGCAGGTGGTGAAGGTTGGGCAGACTAAGGATGTAGTAGAGATCAGGGATTTGTATAAGGCCGTGATAACTTATGTATTACAACAAAAAAATACTACAATTTTTAATTTGCCTGTCATTTTGTTTGTTAGTCTAGCTAAACGAGTCTCGGTCTCGTCCAAGACAGTTACAATCAGGGTACAAAGTGACAAAAGATTCGCATTTTCGGCAATACATTCTTTGATATACCACCACACAGTGTGTAAGACAAATGTAAAATAATAGAGCTATAGCGAAGGTTGTCCAAACATATCAAAACACGTAGGAAAGGTTATTTTAAAATATCATCTGATTTAACTTTAGTGAACTGTACTACTAAGCAACTATAATGATTGTGCAACGGTGATGAAAACGTGTTTTTGTCACTGATACCAAATGTTCAAATTCTAATATTCTTAACGATGATGAAGTTGGTTTATAATTCGGCCGGCTGCTATTCGTATTCCAGCTTCTTATTCGCATCCTGCAAATGTAACACAAATCGAATAAGTAACTGGGGTATTTCAGGGGTTAAATCCGTTTGCGCCGGTATAATACATATGTGTGACGGAGTGGTTCCCCCTCTGTGAATCAACTTTGAAATAAGCGGCCTAGAGCGATGAAACAACCGAAATACCCCTGTTACTTATTCAATTTGTGTTCGAGAATAAGAAACCAACTTCAGCATTGTGAATTCTTAATCAAATGGTGTCATGAAACATAGTTTAATAAAATGGTATTTTAAAAAAATAATAATAATAATTATATAGTTTATCCAGTTACTGTAACATGAATCTGTAATGAGTATATTTGTGCATAATTGCATAAATTATCAACTTTTTATAAAGAGCATGTTGACTATTTTCTTTTGCAGTAAGAAAAGCGGACCAGACTCTTCGCTCTTAAATAATGATGTAAGTAGAATAGTGTTTCAGCAAACATAAAATGTGTCTCGAACAAAACCCTTAAAAGCAGTCTTCATTTTGTTTACCAGTGTGAGTCTTGGTATTTCACATAACATCACATTACATAGAACTGATACAGAAAGCCTATTTTCTGAACTGTATAATTGTCGATTTTAATGAAAATAAAATGTGAGTTTAATTTAATGAATGCTGCCTTTTTATGAGTGTATTGGAACCGGACAAAATATCTGAAGCATTATTATTATTATTTATTTATCAGCATACAATTACCTTATTTTTCTTATTTTTACATACAATTACCCATTTATACAGTTGGGTTTTTACTGGAGCAATCTAGGTAAAGTACCTTGCTCAAGGGTACAGCAGCAGTGTCCTCCACCTGAGATTGAACCCACAACCCTCCGGTCAAGAGTCCAAAGCCCTAACCACTACTCCACACTGCTGCCCATCAAACAGCACACTAGCCTACCTTTTTAGATCGCCTGATTGATTGATTTAGTGTGACATATTAGAAAATGACATATTAGAAAATGGATCAGAAATTTCCTTTGACCTGATTTGTCAATATGAGGGCTTAAATCTCTGATAAATTATTATTATTATTTGTTTATTTAGCAGACGCCTTTATCCAAGGCGACTTACAGAGACTAGGGTGTGTGAACAATGCATCAGCTGCAGCTCCAATTACATCTCACCCGAAAGACAGAGCACAAGGAGGTTAAGTGGCTTGCTCAGGGTCACACAATGAGTCAGTGGCTGAGGTGGGATTTGAACCGGGGACCTCCTGGTTACAAGCCCTTTTCTTTAACCACTGGACCACACAGCCTCCTCCAATGTTATCTTTTTTTCTGCATGTGGAAAGACAAGTTCCATGCTTGTACACAACCTCTGAATGTTGTCTGTTAATGTAGAATACTCTGCTTCCTAGCTATCCTATTTATCTCTTTAAATTTGGTATAGCAAATAAAGTGAAAAAAAAAAATCGAAACGATCTAATAGTTTGCTGTCAGTAACCACAATAGCAACTGGTCTCCGGTGTGAATGACTTGAAATCAAACAACTGGACGCAGTCTAATTATTTTCAGCAGCTTTATTTAAGCATATCACAGTAACAACACAGACACGTCGCATCTCTTCACTAATGCCAGGATTGGGAGGCGCTGACTTTATGAACACACACTGAACAACTTACTGAACAAACAGCACAATCAGGATTAACACATACTGCACATAACTAGATATTTTTAATTAGTAAAACTTTTTATTTGAATTATTTCCCTAATAAATGTTAGACCTAACCGTAACTTAAATACTGAAACTTACACGAACAGGCACTCAAATGCAAATAAAAAAATAATAAAAGTTAGCTGTACTTTTATTCTTTACATGTTTTACAAACCGTTCACAAACCATGTTTGCTTTTCTGTACGAGGTACCTGAACTGAAGAACAGCTCCATGTAAGTAGAGGCTTTTTTAAATTATTATTTGGCAGTTGGGATTACCCACGAAGCATCCACCACTGGGATGAAGCCCAGGAAGGCGAGACCACAGATGGAATTTTGAGCAAACCGCATTACTCATGGAATAATGAGGAACATGTTTGTATTCATTAGCAACAAAAACTAGTGCTGCAAAAAAACACAAATAGAAAATCTGTAAATGTTATATCTTTTTTTATCGTATCCATTTTCTAATAGCAATAGAACCGTCATAAGAGGGCTTTATTGTCTGGTAAAACCCTCCTCATTCTGCTAAATGCCCTCGCCTTTGGCTTGGGACATTTATCGACATGAGGCGGGCCTTACCAGAAGATAAAACCCTCTTCTTTGGGTTATATTGCTTAAATATATACTTCTGATTTTTTTTTTCCTTGTTCTCAATTTTGAAATATGATATAACATCATTTAAAATCAGATTTAGTCTAGGTTATGTTTTTTTCACATTTTCTTTTCTTGCCTTTATACAGCATGTTTCATCTTCCATTTTCTTTATTCCTATAGAAAGATGGCAAGAAAGAGAAGGCGGCGGTTGACAGAGTGTTCTTTGCAAGAATCTGGAGAATCGTAAAGATTATGGTGCCTCGAACCTTTTGCAAAGAGGTATGTCTTTTTACATTTGCTAAAATGCATACACAGCATGCACTGTTGTGAGATTATAAATTGCCAAACGCCTTTACATAAGACTGGGAAATCTGTTGAATTGGCATCGCTTCTTAAATGGAATGTTGTAAAATCCGAGTCTGGAACTAAAAGAAC